>NC_052162.1:3206964-3545423 GCF_902713615.1 Scyliorhinus canicula
GAACAGGCCCTTCGGCCCTCAATGTTGTGCCGAGCCATGATCACCCTACTCAAACCCACGTATCCACCCTATACCCATAACCCAACAACCCCCCCCTTAACCTTACTTTTATTAGGACACTACGGGCAATTTAGCATGGCCAATCCACCTAACCCGCACATCTTTGGACTGTGGGAGGAAACCGGAGCACCCGGAGGAAACCCACGCACACAGGGGGAGGACGTTCAGACTCCACACAGACAGAGACCCAGCCGGGAATCGAACCTGGGACCCTGGAGCTGTGAAGCATTTATGCTAACCACCATGCTACCCTGCTGCCCCTTTTTTTTTCGCTGGCAATCAATGGGCGTGCGGAATATAGGGTGGGGACTCTGGAGCGAAGCACTGCATAGGGTCAACTCCACCTCCACGTGCGCAAGGCTCAGCCTGACGCAACTAAAAGTGGTACATAGAGCCCACTTAACAAGAAACCGTATGAGTAGGTTCTTCCCGGAGGTGGAGGACAGATGTGAACGGTGCCAAAGAGGACCGGCCAACCACGCCCACATGTTCTGGTCTTGCCCCAGACTTGTGGAGTACTGGACAGCCTTCTTTGAGGCTATGTCCAAAGTGGTGGTGGTGAGGGTGGAGCCATGCCCGATAGTGGCGGTCTTCGGGGTTTCAGACCAGCCAGATCTATTCCTGGAGAGGAGGGCGGACGCCCTTGCCTTTGCCTCCCTGATCGCCCGCCGTAGAATCCTGTTTGGCTGGCGGTCAGCAGCACCGCCCAGAGCTGCAGACTGGCTGTCTGACCTCTCGGAATCTCTCCAAATGGAGAAAATCAAATTCGCCATCCGAGGGTCAGACGACGGCTTCCACAGAACGTGGGAGCCATTCATGCAACTGTTCCGGGACCTGTTTGTGGCCAACGAACAAGAGCAAGAATAGTCGGGTGGCCAAGCATCAGGGGAAAATGGACGGGAATCAGGGGAAGGTAGCCGGGGAGGGGGGGGGGGGGGGGAGGAGGGCTACGGGTTTGTTATGGGGGTTTGTTCTCATGGTTTAATGCTTATTTCTTTTTCTTGTTACTTTATTGTTTTTGTATTGGAGGGGAGGGGTTACTGTTTTTCTCTGTTGTGATGAAATTTGTTGTTGAAAACTTGAATCAAAATTATTCCAAAAAAAAAAGGATGGACAAAGCCGCAAGCGACAGTCTGATGGCAAGCTAAGGCCCAAAACCAAATTGTAAATAAATGCCTATAAACATGTGCCTCGGCCATATTGGGGAATGTAAAATATGTATGCCGATTAAAGGGGGCGGCCACAGTTGTTATTATGAAGATGCTTGCCTGTAAATATATATGTTAATTTTTGCGGGTTTTTTTTCTAATAATTTGTAATTTGTTGGATATAAAATATGAAAACTCAATAAAAAACATTTCCAAAAAAATTTCATCTCACATTTCATTCTTACAAAAATAGTAACATTTGCTGAAAACGAATGATTATTAATAGAGCATAACTAACTGTAATCCGCAAGCAGTTCAGCATTACGTACTCATTACTCGCCAATTTGGTATTATTTTTGGAGATTGATAAGAATTGTTTTTAACATAGACATACAAGACAGGAATGTGGGAATCAGTTTTGTTTTGAGCAAACGGTAAATGTTCTTTATTATCTGAAGACTGTGTTGTCATTGAAAGAATGAATGTAGCTGAGGAACTAGCGTAAGAAAAGCAAATTAAAGCCATGTTTATAATACACCAGTGCCTCTAACTCATTATTCCTGGGCATCTTGCAGCCTCAGCAGCGATATGGTTACAGAGCTGATTGCGTGGAAAAATCTGCTCTCTCAAGTCAACATAACAGCTCCCATCCTCACAGAATCATAGAAGTGTAGTGGTGATTAAGGAGGCCATTCAGCCCATCGTGTCTGCACCGTCTGTCCAAACAAACATCATGACTCAGTGCCATTCTCCTGCCTTTTCCCCGTACTCCTGCACATTGTTTCTATTCAAATAACCATCCAATGCTCTCCGGAATGCCTCGATTGAACCTGCCCCCACCACACCTCCAGATCCCAACCCCTCGCTGGGTGAAAATGATTTTCCTCGCATTACATTTGCTTCTTTTGTAAATTACTTTAAATCTGTGCCTCTCGTTCTCGATCCTTTCAATGACAGTGATGGGCACCCTGGGCTGGTGAGTGAGCCACATGAGTGACCCTCCCTCATCTCAGTGGCTCCCAAGATTGAAATGGGTCCTGTTCACTAACTGTGAGCCTTGCTTCAGATTAAATACATTTATTACACACCGAACATTTCATAACATGTTAAAGAAAACGCTCAATCATTCATATACTAATAAAACTGTCATCAACTTTAAGTGGTAAAAACAAAATAAATATTGATGGTTTGATTGGACGCAGAGGGAGTGCACGGCTCTCACAGTCAATGTTGTGAGCAATCAGCACACACCTCACTTCACTTACACTTGCCCTTGCTATACGTGTGAACCATCTCAGTCATACTGGCAGGAAAAAAATCGGCACAGGTGGAAACCAACATAGGAACCCAAGACATAGAAACACAGGAACAGGAGAAGGCCATTCAGCCCCTCGAGCCTGCTCCACCATTCAATGAGATCATGACTGATCTGCGACCTAACTCCATTTACCCTGCCTTTGGTCCATGTCCCTGGATATCTTTGCTTAACAAAAGATGTAAAATCAACTGTTCCAGCATCAATTACCATTTGTGGGAGAGAGTTCAAAATCTCTGCCACCCTTTGAGTGAAGAAGTGCTCCATAACTTCTCACCTGAACGGTCTGGCCCTTATATTTAGACTAGTCCCTCTTGTTCTAGAATCTCTAACCAGTGGAAATAGTTTATCTTTATCTAACCTGTCTTTCCCTGTGAATGTCTTGAAGACGTCAATCAGATCATCCCTTAACCTTCTAAATTCTAGAGGAAACAGTCTTAATTTGAGGAATTATATTGGCTTTCAAGCTCTTCAAGTGAGATTTGTACCGGACCACGTATGCCCCTCACATTCCACGTGACCATCCTGACAGAGTGTCTCTGAACCCCTTCTCTATTAGGATCTGCCATATGCACTTCGTGAGGAGGTCATAGAACCATAGAATCCAGATCTGCCTCGGTTCAAGTCCTCCCCAAAATTGGCCGCGATCATCGCCCTCATCCAAATCCAAACATAAAGAAACCTGCGTCACCAGCATTTAACCCTCTCTCTACCCCGCCCACCCTCAGCTTCCTACCCACCACCCTTCCCCCTCCCCCCATGTCAGCCAACCCATCCCATTCCAAAGAACACTCTGCCCTCTCTCTCCCCTGCTTAACAAAGAACACCCAGCCAACCAAGGCAACCTGCCTCCTCCCACCAACACGACCATCCCCCGCCCAGGCTACCAGCTGCAGTCCCCTCCCTCACACTACTCCTGTTTACTGGCATAACTGCCAGCATGGTGACCCAAATTTGGAAAGCACCCAAGCCGAACAGCCAAACTTCCCAATATCCCCCTCCCCCATCCAAAATAGTGCCTGCCGGGAAGAAGAAACCCCTAACACCCCCTTGACGGGATACATTAACCCAAACTCCAGTTGGGAAGAAACATGGAACCCAGAGTAACACCAACACCAACCAAGTAAAGAACAACCTGTGAACCCACAAATCTGTGAACCCACAAACCTGTGAACCCACGAACCTGTGAACCCACAAACCTGTGAACCCACAAACCTGTGAACCCATGAACCTGTGAACCCACAAACCTGTGAACCCACAAACCTGTGAACCCATGAACCTGTGAACCCACGAACTTGTGAACCTCCAAACACTCAAATAACAAAAGCACCATAACTGTACATAATCGCCATCCATTCTCCCCCAAACCATTCCTTCCCACTAAGTCATTCGCCTCCTCCAATGTATTAAAATAATGTTCCCTGTCCTTAAACGTGACCCACAGTTTTATCGGGTACAGCTATTCCAAATCAATCTTTGCTCCTGTAGAACACCAACTTAGCCTTATTGAAGCCCAATCGGTGGTTAGTCAGATCACCCCCAATGTCCCGGTAAATTCTGGTAAGTGCGCCTCCCAGATACAGTTGCGCGTGATCTTGGCCCACTTCAAGATTCACTACTTCTCCTTCATACTGTCATGTGAGAGTACCTTTAAGAAATGGGTGTTTAAGAAATGTACCTTTAAGAAATGGGAGTTTATCAGTGATGTCAGAATGTGGGTGGAGCTGGGCTGTCTGTGAGATTTTCACATTCGTTTTAGGCTGTTTGTTGCAGGGTGTGTTTTAGTTTCGTTTTCAGTGTTGGAGCTGAAGCCAGAAAAAGCAGGTGTACTGTTGTTCTCTCTGCCATGAAAAGACTATCTCTTGATCTTTTGGTGAATTCAGAATTATAACTGTTTTCAGGAGTGAATTTAAACCTGACGTTAAAAGTTTTTGTTTTGTCTTCTGGATGTTGTTTGGGAATTTATTAAGGATTACTTGGTGTTGTATTCTTTGGGGGTTGTATTTTAATCGATGTTTGCTAAGATGTTCACTGTATGTTTTAAAAAGGTTAACTTGAGTTCATAGAATAAACATTGTTTTGCTTTAAAAATACTTTTCCATTTCTGCTGTATCACAACTGTAGAGTGGGTCATGTGCTCCCCATACCACAATCTAGGTGTGGGTCAGGTGAACTCCATGATGTACTTTGGGGTTCTCTAAACCCTGGACCATAACAAATTGGGGGCTCGTCCGGGATAAAAGTCTATCTATTGGATTGGCTTAGTGAACTTAAAGACAGTGAGGGGTGAGCATATTGTGGTTGCCTTTCAGGTGTGGTATTCTAGCTAAAGTATGAAGTGCATTGTGGACAATGGCTCTTTCAGAGGCTCAGAAGTTTTTGGGGGTGGAGACGGTCACACGCAGTACCTTACGGACAGAGACTAAAAGCAGACTGTTAGATTTGGCAAAAACATTGCAGTTACCATTACCTGACAAAATGCGAAAAGATGAGGTAATTATGGCGGTGGCTAAGCATTGTCTGGTAGCCAGCAGATATCGGGCGTACACTCGGTTTACCAGCTTAAGAAATTGTCCTTTTAGCGTATCCATGGCCATGTCATATTCCTTTTCTTCCTCTATCATCGCGTAGGCCACTATGCCTACACTGAAATGGAGAATATGAAGTTTCTGTGCCATGGTGGGGGGCTGCTTGCGGTCGCCAGATAGCTATCAAAACACGCCAGCCAATACTTGAAGATTGCCGATGCGTTCGGAGTTTGCGGGCTGATGTGGAGGCAGTCGGGCTTGATCCGGAGCTCCACCTTCAAATTTCTAGTATATTAAATTGATGTAACATCAATTGAACATGAGACGAGTTGCTGAAGAACTCGCGATCTGTCTTTATGCTTGCTGGCACACATGGTTCTGACCAACCATGTGTGGTGTGGTCATGTCCTCTCTTACATCACTGGGTCAGCAGCACTGCACTCAGTCCCACATTACACTTGTATGTTGCAGACCTCATGGTACAGTCCAGTTCGGTGTCTGGTGAAATGTAGCCCCCAAAATGGTGATTCAGTGATACAAAGAGCAAAGAACAATACAGGACAGGAACAGGCCCTTCGGCCCTCCAAGCCTGCGCAGACCATGCTGCCCGTCTAAACTAAAATCTTCTGCACTTCCTGGGTCCGTATCCCTCTATTCCCATCCTATTCATGTATTTGTCAAGATGCCTCTTAAATGTCACTATCGTCCCTGCTTCCACCACCTCCTCCGGCAGCGTTTCCAGGTACCCACTACCCTCTGTGTAAAAAACCTGCCTCATACATCGCATTTAAACCTTGCCCCTCGCACCTTAAACCTATGCCCCCTAGTAATTGACCTCTCTACCCTGGGAAAAAGCCTCTGACTATCCACTCTGTCTATGCCCCTCATAATTTTGTAGACCTCTATCAGGTCGCCCCTCATCCTCCGTCGTTCCAGTGAGAACAAACCGAGTTTATGCAACCTCTCCTCGTAGCTAATGCCCTCCAAACCAGGCAAAATTCTGCTAAATCTCTTCTGCACCCTCTCTAAATCCTCCACATCATTCTGGTAGTGTGGCGACCAGAATTGAACACTATACTCCAAGTGTGGCCTAACTAAGGTTCTATACAGCTGCAACATGACTTGCCAATTCTTATACTCGATGCCCCGGCCAATGAAGGCAAGCATGCCGTATGCCTTCTTGACTACCTTATAGAGATTATAGAGAAATACAGCACAGAACAGGCCCTTCGGCCCACAATGTTGCGCCGAACTTTTGTCCTAGGTTAATCATAGAATTTTGGACAATTTGTCATGGCCAATCCACCCAACCTGCACATCTTTGGACTGTGGGAGGAAACCGGAGCACCCGGAGGAAACCCACGCAGTCACGGGGAGGATGTGCAGACTCCACACAGGCAGTGACCCAAATCGAAATCGAACTTGGGACCCTGGAGCTGTGAAGCAATTGTGCTATCCACAATGCTACCGTGCTGCCAGTGCTTCTCCACCTGTGTTGCCCCTTTCAATGACCTGTGGACCTGTACACCTAGATCTCCCTGGCTTTCAATACTCTTGAGGGTTCTGCCATTTACGGTATATTCCCTACCTGCATTAGACCTTCCAAAATACATTACCTCACATTTGTCCAGATTAAACTCCATCTGCCATTTCTCCACCCAAGTCGGCAAATGATCTAAATCCTGCTGTATCCTCTGACAGTCCTCATTGCTATCCACAATTCCACCAACCTTTGCGTCATCCGCAAACTTACTAATCAGACCAGTTCACATTTTCCTCCAAATTATTTATTTATACTACGATCAGCAAAGGTCCCAGCACTGATCCCTGCAGAACACCACTAGTCACAGCCCTCCAATTAGAAAAGCACCCTTCCATTGCTGCTCTCTGCCTTCTATGACCTAGCCAGTTCTGTATCCATCTTGCCAGCTCACCCCTGATCCCGTGTGACTTCACCTTTTGTACCAGACTGCCATGAGGGACCTTGTCAAAGGCCTTACTAAAGTCCATATAGACAACATCCACTGCCCTACCTGCATCAATCATCTTTGTGACCTCCTCGAAAAACTCTATCAAGTTAATGAGACACGACCTCCCCTTCAAAAACCATGTTGCCTCTTGTGAATACGTCCATTTGCTTCCAAATGGGAATAGATCCTGTCTCGAAGAATTCTCTCCAATAATTTCACTACCACTGACGTAAGGCTCACCAGCCTGTAGTTCCCTGGATTATCCTTGCTACCCTTCTTAAACAAAGGAACAACATTGGCTATTCTCCAGTCCTCCGGGACATCACCTGATGACAGTGAAGACCCAAAGATTTCTGTCAAGGCCTCAGCAATTTCCTCTCTAGCCTCCTTCAGTATTCTGGGATAGATCCCATCAGGTCCTGGGGACTTATGTACTTGAATATTTTCAAGACGCCCAACACCTCGTCTTTTTGGATCTCAATTTGACCCAGGCTATCTACACACCCTTCTCCAGACTCAACATCCACCAATTCCTTGTCTTTGGAGAATACAGAGGTAAAGTATTCATTTAGTACCTTTTCCTCTGGCTCCACACATTGATTCCCTTGCCTGTCCCTGGCTACCCTCTTGCTTTTTCTGTATGTGTAAAAAGCCTTCGGATTTTCCTTAACCCTATTTGCCAATGACTTTTCGTGACCACTTTTAACTCTCCTGACTCCTTGCTTAAGTTCCTTCCTACTTTCCTTATATTCCACACAGGCTCAGTCTGTTCCCAGCCTTCTAGCCCTGACAAATGCCTCCTTTTTCTTTTTGACGAGGCCTACAATATCTCTCATTATCCAAGGGATATCACTTGTTATCCAAGGATATCTCTCGTTATCCAACCTTTGCAAAAAACCCTCAGCACTTCCTTGTGCCGTATCCCTCTATACCTATCCTATCCGTGTGTTTTTCAAGATGCCTTTTGAATGCCGTTAATGTATCTGCTTCCACAGCCTCCCCTGGCAACACGTTCCAGGCACTCACCACCCGCTGTACAAAACATCTGCCTCGCACATCCCCTCTAAACTTTGCCCCAAGGACCTTAAACCTATGCCCCTTGGTGACTGACCCCTCCACCCTGGGAAAGTGTGCCTGCCCATCCACTCTATCCATGCCCCTCATAATCTTGTAGACCTCAACCTCCGTCTTTCAGTGAAAACAGTCCGGGTCTATCCAGCCTCTCCACATAGCTAAAATCCCTCCAGACCAGGCAACATCCTGGTAAACCTCCTCTGTACCCTCTCCAAAACTTTCACATCCTTCTGGTAGTGTGGTGACCAGAATTGTGCGCAATATTCCACGTAAATGATGGTAATGCCATTGAATGTCAAGAGGTGATGGTTAGATTCTTTCTTATTGGAGATGATCATTGCTTTGCACTTGGGTGGCGCAAATATTTCTTGCCACTCATCAACCAAAGCCTGGATATTGTCCAGATCTTGCTGCACATGGACAGGGACTACTTCAGAATCCGAGGAGTCACAATGGTGCTGAACATTGTGCAGTCATCAGCGAACATCTCAACATCTGACCTTATGACGGAGAGAAGACTTTGATGAAGCAGCTGAAGGTGGTTGGGCCCAGGACACTACATTGTAGAACTCCTGCAGTGATGTCCTGGAACTGAGATGATTGACCTACAATCCTCACAACCATCTTCCTTTGTGCCGGGTATGACTCCAACTAACGGCGGGTTTTCCCCCTGATTCCCATTGACTCCAGTTTTGCTGGGATTCATTGATCCCACTCTCAGTCAAATGTTGTCTCGATCTCAAGGGCAGTAAATCTCACCTCACCTGTTGGGCTTAATTTACAAAGCTTGCACACAATTGAAACACATTGTTGTGTTCTGTGACCTTTTCCTTGCAATGATTCATACAGAACTGCTGGTGACTTAACTAGGAAGGTTATATTATTGATTAGGCTATTGCAGAAAATACAGAGGCATGGGATTCAGGGTGATTTAGCAGTTTGGATCAGAAATTGCCTAGCTGATAGAAGACAAAGAGTGATGGTTGATGGGAAATGCTCTGACTGGTGTCCAGTTACTAGTGGTGTGCCACAAGGATCTGTTTTGGGGCCGTTGCTGTTTGTCATTGTTATAAATGACCTGGAGGAGGGCGTAGAAGGATGGGTGAGTAAATTTGCGGATGACTCTAAAGTCGGTGGAGTTGTGGACAGTGCAAAAGGATGTTACAAGTTACAGAGGGACATAGATAAGCTGCAGAGCTGGGCTGACAGGTGGCAAATGGAGTTTAATGCAGAAAAGTGCGAGGTGATTCATTTTGGAAGGAATAACAGAAAGGCAGAATACTGGGCTAATGGTAAGATTCTTGGTAGTGTGGACGAGCAGAGAGATCGCGGTGTCCATGTCCATAGATCCCTGAAAGTTGCCACCCAGGTTGAGAGGGTTGTTAAGAAGGCGTATGGTGTGTTAGCTTTTATTGGTAGAGGAATTGAGTTTCGGAGCCATGAGGTCATGTTGCAGTTGTACAAAACTCTGGTGCGGCCGCATTTGGAGTATTGTGTGCAGTTCTGGTCGCCACATTATAGGAAGGATGTGGAAGCATTGGAAAGGGTACAGAGGAGATTTGCAAGGATGTTGCCTGGTATGGAGGGAAGATCATATGAGGAAAGGCTGAAGGACTTGAGGCTGTTTTCGTTAGAGAGAAGAAGGTTAAGAGGTGACTTAATTGAGGCATACAAGATGATCAGAGGATTAGATAGGGTGGACAGTGAGAGCCTTTTTCCTCGGATGGTGATGTCCAGCACGAGGGGACATAGCTTTAAATTGAGGGGAGATAGATATAGGACAGATGTCAGAGGTAGGTTCTTTACTCAGAGAGTAGTAAGGGCGTGGAATGCCCTGCCTGCAACAGTAGTGGACTCGCCAACACTAAACGCATTCAAATGGTCATTGGATAGG
This sequence comes from Scyliorhinus canicula, assembly GCF_902713615.1. Lineage (NCBI taxonomy): Eukaryota > Metazoa > Chordata > Chondrichthyes > Carcharhiniformes > Scyliorhinidae > Scyliorhinus > Scyliorhinus canicula. Next base: position 3,216,954 of record NC_052162.1, read on the forward strand.
CATATGGACGATAAGGGAATAGTGTAGAGGGACTTTAGAGGGGTTTCACAGGACGGCACAACATCGTGGGCCGAAGGGCCTGTACTGCGCTGTTATGTTCTATGTTCTATGTTCTATACAGAATGCTAAGTTACAGATTGAGTTTCATAGACTTTCCTGGAACTATATGATGTGCGACTGTTCTGTTGTATACCTTACTACCAACTGACGATAGTCAGATGTCACAAGACCGATGTCTGGCGCCACCAACTGGTTGGAGGTAGCACTGTTAGCTATATACAATATTATACACAGGCATCATATTATACACACTCATCATATTGATAATGATCCCATCTTGACACTCTGTCATACCTCCCCTGGCGAGAGGGTGTAATCACAGTGTGACATGTTACATTGATAACTTTCATTGTGACTGCAGACGAGGGAACCAATAGCGTTGAGTGCCCAAAGATGCAAGGTTTTGCTGATGAACTTCATCTATTTCTCCCAATGTCATGGCAATGTTACATCACTGACTATTCAGAGCCCTGCTTTCAATCAGCAGGAGGTATACAGTCTGTGCTGATATGCTGGAACCATGCCATTGTAACCAGGTCAAACCAGGAGTCCAAAACTGTCATTGACATCAACACCATAATGACTGTAGCTCGGGATTTAAAGGAAAGGCCTCACTGGTAAAGTATTGCCAGCATTTGTGTGGTGATTCAGAGCAGCTGGTAAATATTTCTAACACTGAACATGCGTGTGAGCAGGAAATAGGCTGACGTCGCACCGTTACAGTGGGACTGACTCCCCCCTGTCCTCATTGATTTTCCTTACATTTCACTGGTGTAGTTTTCTTTGCTCCAGCAGATGTTGCTTGTATCACACTGCTCCCAGCACACAACAATCTGTAGAACGTATTAATATTCGTTTGTTTCCAAGCTGCTGCTGTGAAGGACTGCGAGAAAATGTTTCTGCATTTAGATTATACCCGATGGCAGTCAACACATTTTCCTCGACAATTAACTTGACTATATTCAATGCTGGAAACTGCTGCAGTTCCTCAAAAGATTGGCCTCAATCTCAAGGCGGCTGGAGAACAAAGTTCTGCTTTGCACAGAACTATGTAATATTTGCAACACAAAACAGGCCATTCGGGCCAACCGGCTGATGCTAGCCTTTATAATTCAACTGGGAAGTGAGTGGACTCTGCTATCCAATTGGACAATTTGTGACTCTAGCCCCAACAACCCTTTCTTTCTTAGTGCCAATAGTTTTTAATAGCTAATAAACAGAGGGGTTAAAACAATTTTATTTTAAAATAATTTTTAACAATGCCTCTTTCTATGATTTTCACCTGGAGTTACTCATAGAAGTGACTGGGGAATTAATATTCCATTACTGGAGACTCCAGGCCAATCTTGGAGGATTGGTAACAATACCAGGACATCATACCAACATGGAGACATGGGACATGAGGACATAGGAGATAAGAATATAGGACATATGAATTTAAGGCATAGGAACATAGGACATATGAACATAGGACATAAGGACATAATACATAGGAGCACAGGCGATTCACCAGGATTTTGCCTGGGATGGGGTGTTTCAGCTGTCAGAGAGTTGGGGTGGGTGTGGGGAACCCGATTGAGGTATACAAAATTATGAGGGGCATAGATAGGGTGGGCAGAAATGAACTTTTCCCCTTCAGAGAGGTAAGGGGCGTGAGGTTTAGAGGAGAAATGAGGGAAAATGTTTTCACCCAGAGGGTGTTGGGAATCTGGGATGTACCTGCTAAAAGGTGATAGAGGCAGGAACCCTCACAACATTTAAAAAGCATTTAGATGAGCATTTGAAACGCCAGAAAAGGTTATTAGGCTGGGAATTGGGAGCTTTTTAAAATTCAAAGGAGGACCAAGAAACTGGTAAAGAAAGAGAAAACAGAATATGAGAGGAAGCTGATGAGGAACAGAAAAACGGATTGGAAAATCGTCTAAAGGGAAGTAAAAAGGGAAAGATTAGCAAAGACAAATGTAGGCCCACTACAGGCAGAGAGAGGAGAATTTATAAAGGGGCATAAGGAAATGGATGAAAAACTAAATAAATGCTTAGAGTCTATCTTCACAGGGGAAGATGCAAAACACCTTCCAGGAATACCAGCGATCAAGGGACTAGTGAGAATGAAGAACTGAAAGAAATTAATATTCGTCAAAACGTAATATGGGAGAAAGCTGGAAGTGTAATAAATCTCCGGCCTGGTGATTTACATCCCAGTAAGAGGTAGCTGCAGAGATTGTGAATGCATTGCTGATCATCTTTCAAAATTCGATAGATTCTGCAATGGTTCCTGCAGATTGGAAGGGAGCTGATGCAACTCGGTAGTTAGGAAAAGAGGGAGGAAGTATGGTGATCTCTGTCCATCAATATACATGATCAATCTATGTCAAGCTGGGACAGGCAATTGAACACTAGGGGCGGGATTCTCCGACCCCCTGCTGGGTTGGAGAATTGCCGGGGGTCGGCGGGAATCCCGTCCCCGCCAGCTGCCGAATTCTCCGGCGCCGGAGATTTGGAGGGGGCGGGAATCACATCGCGGCGGTCGGCGGCCGCTTGCAGTGGCTCCTCCGGCGATTCTTCAACCCGCGATGGGCCGATGTCCGGCTCATTCTATGTATGTCCCGCTGGCATAAATTGGACCTGGCGGCGTGGGTGGGCTCTGGGGTCCTGAGGGGTGTGCGGGGCGATCTGGTCCTGGGGGGTGGCCCCACTATGGCCTGGCCCGCGATCGGGGCCCACGTTCCGCGCACGGGCCTGTGCCGTGGGGGCACTCTTTTCCTATGCGCCGACCGTGTAGGCCTCCGCGATGGCCAGAGTGAAGGTGAACATCCCCCTGCGCATGCGCGGGGATGACGTCCGCAGCCGCTGATGCTCCCACACATGCGCAGACCCGTGCCGGCCGGCGGAGTCCCTTCGGCCCCGGCTGGCGTGGCGCCAAAGGCCTTCCACGCCGGAGGGCGGGGCACAAACCACTCCAGCGCCGGTGTAGCCCCTGAAGGTGCGCAGGATTCCGCACCTTTGGGGCGGCCCGACACCGGAGTGGGTCACGCCACTCTGTCCCGCCGGGACACCCTGTCCCGCCTGGTACGGGAAAATCCTGCATAGATGTCTCACTATCAGGACCTATATAAATAGTTTTCCCGCTCTGTCTCGGAGGAGTGTGTATCAGGAGTGCAGAGAGGACAGACGTAGGAAAGCTAGAGAGAAGAAGTTATTAGTTATCAAAGTATTGTATTGTATAATTTAATTAGTTATATATACAATTGTTTACTTGTTTTACTAGTTGAGTATTAAGTAAAAAGAACTCATAATATTCATTTATATTACTCAATAAATTACTTTATCTTTATAAGAAGGCTACTGCTCATTTCAACAACTCGGCTGGTTCAAAAGAGTAATATATATATTACACAAAGTAATATAACAGGGAGAACATAGGGGACAGTCTAACATCAGCAAATGCAAGAATCTGCGGTAAAGGATGTGATAACTGGACATTTAATAAATAATGGTTAGATTGAGCAGAGTCAACATGGATTTCTAAAACGGGGGGAACTTTACAGAGGGTGGGGTGTAAAACGCAGTGAGTCATTCAAAAGCCCATTGAGACTAGAAAATCCCACCAGTGGGAGGGGCCGTAAAAGTCATCCCATGTTTGACAAACCCGCCTTGGCTTTTTGAGGATGCAGCTTTTTTGATCCTCTTGGTCTCTGTACTCTTCCAAGTGATCGAACAGTTTGTGTATCAAACAAAGGTTCTACATTGTAAGTTATGATGCAACACAATTTTATTTTATTCTCCAAGCAAGTACATATTCATGCAATTCTTAAGCTTCACTAATGCTTACAATTGTCCCAAAACTCACAGCTTGGACATTGAGCTAGATATTACCCCGTTCAGGAACTGGCCAGGTTCTCTTCTGCAGGGTCTCCTGTCACTGAGCTGCAATTAAGGGGGTTATTCCCAGGGTTACACTATAGTATCGTCTGAGGGCTGGATAGTTATTTCTCCTGCATGCTGTGGTGAACCACTGTACACCTGTATTAGGGGATGTAAGGTCAGACCTGTACTAGAGGTTCACCGGTAGCCCCTGCCGGCTGGCTCCGCCCAGTAGGAGGAGTATAAATATGCGTGTCCTCCATTGATCTGCCATTTTGCCAGCTGCAGCTGGAGGCCACACATCTAACTGCAATAAAGCCACAGTTGTACCCAACCTTAGTCTTTGTGCAATTGTTCGTGCATCAATTTATTGCAGTCAGATTTTCAACAAGGTGGATATCAGAATCAAACCAGATCGCCTGCAGCTGGATCAACACTCGCCCGACGCCAGAAGGGACTTTAATCACTGACTAGCTTGCTTCGAGGCTTACATCAACTCAGCAACCCCCACGCCGACGGAGGCTCAGAAGATACAGGTCCTGTATTCCAGGTTGAGCTCAAGCGTGTTTCCATTGATCCAGGACGCCCCAGCTTACGCGGAAGCCATGGCACTCCTAAAAGAGAACTATGCACAGATAGCGAACACGCTCTTCGCCAGGCACGTACTCGCCACTCGCTCTCAACTCCCTGGTGAGTCCATCGAAGACTTCTGGTGGGCCCTAATCCCACTCGTCCGGGCCTGTGACTGTCAGGCCGTTACAGCCACAGAACATTCTAATCTCCTCATGCGCGATGCGTTCGTAATGGGGATTGGGTCGGACCTCATCCGACAATGACTGCTGGAAGGGACCACGCTCGACCTAACGGAGACAAAAACATTAGCGCCTCCCATAATGTTCAGGCCTACCCCTCTCGCCACGCGGCCCATCCCTCCTATCCCTCCTGAACCCCGCAAATGACCCCCCCAGCTGGGGCCCTGCCTAGCCAATACGCCTGCGCCACACACCAGTCCACGCACCCCGGGGGTCCCCGCTGCTACTTCTGCGGCCAACAGAAGCACCCCCGCCAACGCTGCCCGTCCCGCGCCGCCACTTGCAAGTCTTGTAACAAAAAGGGCTACTTCGCCGCAGTGTGCCAGGCCCGCGTAGTCGCCGCTATTGCCCCCTCCCCCCTGACAAACGCACAATGGGTGCCACCATCTTCTCCTCCCGGGGCCATGTGCGGACAGTGGGCGTCGCCATCTTCTTCCCCTCAGTCCACATGCGACCCATGGGCGCCACCATCTTGTCTCCGCTAACGTGCGGCCCTTAGGTGCCGCCATCTTGTCCCACCCTGCAATGTGCGGCCCATGGGTGCCGCCATTTTGTTCCCTGCAGGACCTCCGGATGCCACCATCTTGTCTTCCCCATGGGGCAGGAATACCAATGACATCCCACGACGTGGGCCTCCAACGCTCTCTGTCTGAAACCTCTGACGATCACCCGCAACTCGCCTCGATGACGCTGGACCAGGCTCATCCACACAACCTGGCTACCGCTTCGACAACGGTGAAAATCAACGGCCACGCGACCTCCTGCCTGCTGGACTCCAGGAGCACCGAAAACTTCATACACCCGGATACGGTAAGGCGCTGCGCCATTGTGGTCCACCCGCCAATCAACGGATCTCCCTGGCCTCCAGATCCCATTCTGTCCCGATCCGAGGGTTCTGCATGGTCACTCTCACAGTCCAGGGCGTAGAATTCAGCGGTTTCCGTCTCTACGTCCTTCCTAATCTCCGCGCTGCACTATTGCTGGGCCTGGATTTTCAGTGCAATCACGAGCCTCACCCTCAAATTCGGCGGGCACCTACCTCCACTCAGACCTTAGTCTTTGTGCAATTGATCGTGCATCACACGCATATGCCATGCAAGGGTCATGCCTTGTTTCTTATTGATAGTCCCGCTCCATAAAGTCTCCGAAACCACAAAAGGCAGAATGACCCCATTTTCTAACGTCATCAGTTCATATTGCAGTCCCAATACTCCGTGTAACTTAAAACTTGTGGGTTTTGGTGCCCTGTTCTATCTCGATCAATGTGGGCTTTGGTATCTGTGGTCCAGGTGCCAATATGTGTTGCTGAGCTATTTCCTGTTTTTGCATTCTGCTTCACAATCTTTGCCTTTTCAAAAGCTTGCAAGGATGCCTATTTTTCCCATCATGCTTTGAGGGATTCTGGTTGTTCGCCATTTTGCATACGCAGAGCCTTACGGCTGCACCTTGCTGATCAGATACGGAATGTAGTGTATTTGGATTTTCAGAAAGCTTTCTTTCAGGACCCACGCAGAAGGTTAGTAAACAAAACTGGAGCACATAGGATTGGAGGTAATATACTTGCATGGATGGAGAATTGGTTAACGGACAGCAAACAGAGAGTAGTAATAAATGGGTCATTTTCAGGTTGGCAAGATGTGACTAGTGGGAAACATCAAGGACCAGTGCTTAGGCCCCACTAGTCACAATCTATATCAATGATTTCGATGTGAGGACCAAATTAAATCTTTCCAAGTTTACTGATGACACAACACTAGGTGGGAATGTGAGATGTGAGGAGGGATGCAAGGGAGGCCTCAAGAGGATTTAGACTGAGGGAGTGAGTGGACAAGAACATGGAAGATGGAATATAACGTGGAAAAATGTGAAGTTATCCACTTCGGTGGTGTAAAAATGCTGAAGTCCCAATGTCTCGTGACCAAGGACTTATAACGAAGAACAGTTTATTAACCAGCTGAGCAGAGAATACACGCCTACACTCCAGGTAAAAAATTCCACACCCCTGTCACGTAACCTCTCTATTAACCGCATCATAACATGATCACTTAGTCTACAAGTAGGAAAAACAGAATGCAGACTATTTCTTAAATGGTGAGAGATTGGGAGCTGTTGATGTGCAAAGGAACCTGTGTGTCCTTGTTCCTGAGTCACTGAAAGCTAATGTGCAGATACAGCAAGCAATTAGGAAGGGACATGGTATTTATTGCAAGGGGACTGGAGTATTGGAGTAAAGAATTCTTGCTGTCAATGTATAGAGCCTTGCTGAGACCGCACCTTGAGTATTATGCACAGTTTTGGCCTCTTTACCTAAAAAAGTATATAATTGCGTTCAAAGCAGTTTTGAGAAGGTTAACGCAACTCATTTGTGGGATGAAGGGCTTATCAGACAACAAAGGTTCACCAGACTGATCACAGGGATGGTGAGATTGACCCGTCAGGAGAAATTGAGGGGACTGGGCCTGTGTTCGCCAGAATTCAAACCTGATAGTTTGGGGATAAAGGGTAAACCTTTTGGGACTGAGCTGAAGAGAAATTTCTTCACCCAGAGAATGGTGAATCTGTGGAATTCTGTGGAAGGAGTTGAGGCCAAAACGTTGTGTAATTTCAAGACGGAATTAGATATAGCTCTTAGGGCTAAAGGTATCAAGGGATATGGGGGCAGGCTAGATCAGGATATTGAACTTGATTATCAGCCATGATCATAATGAATGGCAGAGCAGGCTCGAAGGGCAAATGGCCTTCTCCTCCTTCTAGTTAATATGTTTGGAAGAATGAAAGGTGATCTGATGAAAGCATTAAAAATTCTTACAAGGTTCAACAGGGTAGCTGCAGGAAGCATATTTCCCCTGGGTGAGGGGTCTAGAAACAGGGGACAGATTCTCAGAACAAGGGGCAAGCTATTTAAGATGGTGACTCTTTGGAATTCTCTTTCCTTCAGAGCTGTGGAAGCTCAGTCATTGAGCACATTCAAAACAGAGCTCGAGAGATTTCTAGATGTTAAAGATATCAAGGGATATGGAGATGACTATAGTGTGGGAAAATGTTCTGATATAGAAGATCAGCCATGATCTAGCTGAATGGCAGAACAGGCTTGACAGGCAGAATGGCCAATCCCGCTCCTAATTACTATATTTCTATGTTCATTTCTTCATATGATAAGCCCTTTTTTAATATAAATTTAGAGTACACAATTCTTTTTTTCCAATTATGGGGCAATTTAGTGTGGCCAATCCACCTAACCTGCACATCTTTGTGGGGGCGAAACCCACACAAACACGGGGAGAACGTGCAAATTCCACACGGACAGTGACCCAGAGCCGGGATCGAACCTGGAACTTTGGCGCCGTGAGACCGCAGTGTTAACCACTGCGCCACCAGGCCGCCCTTATATGATAAGCCAGTCATCCCACAAAAGAGTTGAGTTAACCTTCTTAAAACCAGTTCGAACACGATTACATACTTTTTCATGTGAGGAGAGCCATACAAAATACTCCAGATGTGGTCTCACCAAGGGCCTGTACAGCTACAGTAAAACTGCTCTTGGAACATAGAAACATAGCTTGCTCTTCCATACAATGAGATCATGGCTGATCTGTGACCTAATTCCAGATACTTAACATATCCCTCAACACCGTTGCTCAACAAAAATCTATCTATCTCAGATTTAAAATGAACAATTGATTGAGCATCAATTGCAGTTTGTAACAAGCATTCCAAACTTCTCCCATCCTTTGTGTGTAGAAATGTTTCCAAACATCTCTCAGAATAACAACATCACAGAATAATAGTGCAGAAGAGGCCTTTTGGCCCATCGGGTCTGCACCGATGCTTTAAGTGCACCTGACCTGCCTGCCTAATACCATTTTGCAGCACTTGGCCCATAGCCTTGAATGTTACGACATGCCAGGTTCTCATGCAGATAAGGATGTGAGGCAACCCGCCTCTACCACCATCCCAGGCAGTCCATTCCAGACCGTCACCACCTTCTGGGTAAAAATGTTTTTCCTCAAATCCCCTGTAAACCTTGTGCCCCTCACCTTGAAGTTGTGTCCTCTCGTAACTCACCCTTCAACTCAGAGGAACATCTGTTCCCTCTCCATCCTGTCTATGCTCCTCATAATCTTGTCCACCTTGATCAGGTCACCCCTCAGTCTTCTCTGCTCCAGAGGAAAAACCCCAGCCTATCCAACCTCTCTTCCTCGGGTAAATGTTCCATCCCAGGCAACATCCTGGTGAATCTCCTCTGCACCCCCTCCAGTACAATCACATCCTTCCTATAATGTGGCGACCAGAACTGCACACAGTACTCCAGCTGTGGGCTCACCAAAGTTCTGTAAAACTCCAACATGACCTCCCTGCTTTTGTAAACTCTGCCTCAATTGATAAAGGCAAGTGTCTCATATGCCTTTTTCACCACCCTATTAACCTGCCGTCCTGCCTTCAGAGATTTATCGATAAACATGCCAAGGCCCCTTTGCTCTTTGGAACTTCCGTGTCAAACCATTCATTGAATACTTCCTTGGCAAATTACTCCTTCCAAAGTGTATCACCTCACACTTTTCAGGGTTAAATTCCATCAGCCACTTTTCTGCCCATTTGACCATCCCGTCTATATCTTGCTGTAACCTGAGACACTACACCACCCAATCAATCTTTGTGTCAGCTGAAAAATTACTGATCCTACCCCCCTCCTGGATGGTTTGGCTGTAATTTTGAGACTATGCCCCCGAGTTCTAGAATCTCCAACCAGCGGAAATAGTTCATCATTATCTACCCTGCCTTTTTCTGTTAATATCTTGACGACTCCACTAAGATCACCCTTTAACCTTCTAAATGCTAGAGAAAAGAGGGGCGCGATTCTCCGCCCCCCACGACGGGTTGGAGAATAGCGGGAGGGCCTTCCCGACATTTTTCCCGACATCCCGCTATTCTCCCCCCCCCACGGCCGCCCCACGACACGAATCGCTGCTCGCCGTTTTTTTACGGCAAACAGCGATTCTCCCCTATCCGATGGGCCGAGTTCCCAGGCCTTTACGGCCGTTTTCACGAACGCAAACACACCTGCTCTCACCGTTCGTGAAAACGGCCGCAAAATTCCGTTCCCGACAACCGTGGCACCGATTGGCACGGCTGCACCTCGGCCGTGTCAAGGGTGGCATGGGCCTGCGATCGGTGGTCACCGATCGCGGGCAGCGGGTCCGAAACCCGCGCACTCTTTGTTCCTCCGCCGCCCCGCAGGATCAGTCTGCGGGGCGGCTGAGGGGCATGACGGCCCGCGCATGCGCGGGTTTGACGCATATGCGTGACGACGTCATCCGCGCATGCGCGGGTTGGAGCCGTCCAATCCGCGCATGCGTGGCTGACGTCATCGTGCACGTCAGCCGCCGTGACCCTTGGCGCGCGGGCTTAGCGACAGTCGCTAAGCCTGCGATGCCGTGGTTCACGGGGCCCCGCTGCTAGCCCCGACCGGGGAGGAGAATCGGGTCCCGGGAGGGGGCGCGGAGGCTGCCGTGAAACACGGCCAGTTTCACGGCAGCCTTTACGACTCTCCGCATTTGCGGAGAATCGCGCCCGAGGTCTAATTTGTGTAATCTCTCGCCAGAACATAACCCCTGTAATCCAGGTGTCATTCGTGTCAACCTTTGTTTCACTCACTCCAAGACCAAAATATCCTTCATAAGGTGTGGTGCCCAGATCTGCTCACAGTGACTCCAAGTGGGGTCTAACCAGGGTTTTGTAAAGCTGCAGAATAACGTCTGTGTCTTTATACTCCAGTCCTCTCGGTATAAAGGCCAGCATTCCATTCGCCTTCTTGATTATTTTCTGCACTTGTTTGCAGCATTTTAAAGATCTACACGCCTGAAGCCTCTTTGGACATCCACTGAATTTGGCTTCATACCATCTAGAAAGTACCCTAATCTATCCTTCTTTAGTCCAAAATGGATAACCACACACTTGTTTACATTGAAATCCATCTGCCACAGTTTTCCCCATTCCCCGAGTATATCAATATCTCTTTGTAATGAACTACACTGTCTGAATCCCACCACAGCAGGTGGTGGGATTTAAACTCACTGCCTCCCAACTTTTTCTAATCAACAAATGTGGATATATAGCTTTCTATGCCATTGTCCAAGTCGCTGAAGAATAAAGGTTTTTATATTCCATACCCCTTGCAATAAATACGAACATTCCAGTTGCCTTCCTATATGGACCTGCAAACTCACTTACCTTTGAAAGCACCTTCCAAACCCATGAACCCTGCCCCTTAGAAGTACAAGAGCAGCAGACACAAGGCAACACCACCATGTTCAAATATCCCACAAGTCACTCACCATCCTGTCTTGGAAATATATCACCCGTTCCTTCACTGTCGCTGGGTCAAAATCCTGTAACTCCCTCCCTACCAGGGGAGGTGGTGGCGTACTGGTATTGTTGCTGGACTAGTAATCCAGAGACCCAGGGTAATGATCTGGGGACTTGGGTTCAAATCCCACCACGGCAGGTGGTAAAAACCCATCTGGTTCACTAATGCCCTCTAGGGAAGGAAATCTGCCGTCCTTACCTGGTCTGGCCTACATGTGACTCCAGAGGGGCAATTCCTTCACACAGAGGGTGGTGAGTGCCTGGAACGAGCTGCTAGAGGCAGTAATAGAGGCGGGTACAATTTTGTCTTTTAAAAAGCAGTTAGACAGTTATATGGGAAGGCTGGGAGATATGGGGCAAGTGCATGCAATTGGGACTAGCTTAATGGTAAAAACTGGGCAGCATGGACAAGTTGGGCTGAAGGGCCTGTTTGCATGCTGTAATGGTGACTAGAGGCTTTTCACAGTAACTTCATTGCAGTGTTAATGTCAGCCTACTTGTAACAATAATAAAGATTAATAAATGCTGCCTTACAATTTTCTGACCGTTCACATTTTCTCACATTATATTCCATTTGCCAATTTTTCTGTCCACTCATTGAACCTGTCTATATTCCAATGCAGATTCACCACCTCCTCTTGACAACTTCCTTTCCTGTCTATCTTGTTGTTATTGACAAATTTAGCCGTTGTGCATTTGGTTCCTTCATAAACATTAGTACTGATGCTCAGCCTTTCAGCTGTCGCTGAAATTCTGGATTATCGGTGCTGTTACCGCTCTCTTTTGTCTCCTTTACCCTGAAGCCACTGGTGGACACCATAGCGACCTTGTTGCATTACTGTGCTCTGAATCAGAGAGGTCTAGACGGGTGGAGTTGTGTCTGTGGGTGGCCTGTGATTTAGCTGGGAAATCTGAACCATAAATGACGGCTGGTTAGTGAGGTAACATGACTTGCTTAACCATAACTCAACAACCCGACCCCCTTCACCGAGCAACCCACCCTCCCTCCTTGACCCAGCTCACTGACACTATCAATTACTCCCTTTTCTTTTGCAATACTCAGAACTATTACTATCTGAAAACCTCTGTTAAGAGTAAAGATTTTTGATGATTATGAAAATAAATGTGTATTATGTATTTTGGTAATGAAAGAGTTAAAGAAATTAAACAGCCTTTTTGAACTGTTGGTGAATCTTTCTATAGTTAGTAGTTACGGAGCTAAATACTAGTCTAAGATCCAATAACAATGGTATACACCGCACTTTGCCGGTAAAATGATGGCTTAATAACTGGTTTCTGTTACAATTGTGAAATTATTCAGCCTCTCTCATTAATCACATGTGAGAGAGTAACAGTAATCTTAAACTGCGTGATGTTGGGTTTAAGTGAGGTGCTGGGATCAGCAAAGAGCAGTCATTCATGGATTCACCATAGTGATTCGAAAGACTCTGGCCAGGCGTTACTGCTGGACACACATACAATTCACTAGTAGAGCAGGGAACAGAGATACAACGGCAGGAACTGACAATGATCTCGTTAGTCAGGTGCAGTTTTTCACTCATTCAATGCATAAGTTTCTCTCGTGTTTAGAAATTTTTGATACCATTATCAATGAATCATATGTGTCCTTAGCTGTATAAAGAAATATCGTAGATCATATAAGGGCTACACTGAGAGACAAATGGTGTCTTCATTTCTTTTGCCGAACATTCCTTTTCATGGTGCAGAGAATAGCCTTTCACCCCGTGAAATGCCATTGTTCTGCTGGTAGCTACTTCCAATGGAGTAAAGAATGGTAAGAATACCTGATACATACTCGTTAAAACCAGACCCAGAAACACAAGCTTCACTTTCTTATTTACAAGCTGTCATTTTATCTGCTTTGTTTGATTACATTGTTCACCTTCACCACACACACACACACAGACACATGCACACACAGACAGACAGGCCTAACACAAACAGACACGCACACACACACATACAAACCCCACACAGACAGCTAGACCTTACACAGATGCACAAGCATCACACACACAGAAAACACGCACGGATACAGACAGACACAAACACACATGCTTGTGTGTCTGTGTAACAGATACATAGAAAATACATGCACGTCCACACAAACAGGCACACACACATGGTCAATGTGGGCCTTTCCTGGGATCAAGGACCCCAGGAACGAAATACCTTCCAATCTGAATCCATCAGGTTCTCGTTGCCATTGGTTCTGCCCGGGCAGCAACCCACCCACCTGAGTGTCAGTGGCCCTGGCCACAAGGGACTGAAGGTGGACTGAGGGGGGCGGCAGGAAAGAGGTCATGGGGTGCATGGACATGGGGTTTATTTTCCGCTCCTGTTTTCGGGGCAGGATAAGCAGCGGGAACTGAAAATCACACAGGGAGTCCCAAACTGTGTTTTACTGTGTCGGGATATCCCATGGCGATTGTACCCACATCACCCCCACCCCCCACCCCCCGCCCCCGACTAATGATGCAAAGATTATCCTGATATTGAAAGGCGAGAACCCCATTTGAATATATTTAAATATAATTATTAAGTCGGGTGGGTTGCTGTCCATTTACATCAGCAAGAGGGCTCACCAATGAGAATCACGACAGGTCCCCATGATGTGCTTACCTGGGGCGTGATTCTTCCCTACCCGGCGGGGTGTCCCGGCGTAGCGGAGTGGGGCCAACCACTCCAGCGTCGGGCCTCCCCGAAGGTGCGGAATTCTCCGCACCTTTGGGGGCTGGGCCCGCGCCGGAGCGGTTGGCACTGCGCCGACTGCCGGCAAAACCGGCACCAGCGGCCTTTGATGCCAGCCGTCCGGCGCCGGGGCTGGCCGAAAGGCCTTCGCGGGTTCGCACATGCACCGGTGGTCAGCGGCAGCGCGCTGGGGGATTCCCTTCCGCTTCCGCCATGGTGTAGGCCGTGGCGGCGGCGGAAGAGAAAGAGTGCCACCAAGGCATTGGCCTGCCCCCCAATCGATGGGCCCCGATCGGTGGGGGCACCCCCCGGGGTCCGATCGGCCCACGCCCCCCCCCAGGACCCCGGGGGCCCGCTCGCGCCGCCGATCCCGCCGCCACCAGAGGTGGTTCAAACCTCGGTGGCCGGAGAGGCCTCCCAGCGGCGGGAATTCGGCCCATCCGGGCCGGAGAATAATGGCAGCACAGAAACCCATAGTCTCCCGCCGGCCCCCGCCATTCTCCGAGGCGGGCGGCGGGATTGGCGGCACGCCGACCTTTTGCGGGTGGGAGAATTCTGGATATGGCGGGGACGGGATTTTCGGCTGCCCCGGGCGATTCTCCGCCCTGCTGGGGGTCGGAGTATTTTGCCCCTGGTGCGCAGAATCTCCCAGAGGTGCACAGAGAGTACAGCCCCCCCCCCCCCCCCCCCAGGGTGGGGGGAGAGGGGGGTCATGCCTGGGGAGGGCCCAGGGACAGTTCCGATTCGGTGTTGCGTGGTGGGGAATTCTGTAGGGGAGGGGGCTCTGTTGTGGGGGCTTCTGTTGGAGGGAGGGCAATTCCGCATTAGAGGGATTCCGTGGGGGGTGGAGGGCCAGGTTTCCACAGTGGGGGGATTCTGTGGTGGGGAACAGATGTCCTATGGGATTTAGGATGTTCTATTTTAAATTCTGTAAAAAGGGCGTCGCAATCTTTCAAAAACCTAAGTTATTGAGCCCACACCTCGAGCGTGACTTCATTGACTGATTGATTGATATTTATTGTCACTCCACCCGTCCCTCCACCTTTTTTCTCTAAGAGCTTAAAAACACAGCCGAGGGAGCTGCATTTGGGGCCAGCAGCTTCCTCTCTGCTTTTCCCACAACACTGCCAGAAAACCAGGAAGTTCTACTCCAAGGTGGAGATTTTGTAGCCCCCCCCCCCCTCCCACCATGGTGAGTTCCCCCTCTGCAGGTGTGGCGATTGAATCAAACGTTTGTTCACTTTGGTGGATAGGAAGATCCCACTGGATGGAGAGGCTGGAAAACTCTGGCCTCAGCCTCGAGGGGGAGCAGAAGTCAGAGTGACTTCCACCAGAGAGTGAGGTGGCTGAACACGTGAGACCTTGTGCGGTTCAGCTAATTAATTAAACATCTGCGAGGAGAACGCTAACAGATTACATGCGGTTTCTTAACCTTAACACATGAGTTCCCATTAAATTGCACTGTACTTGAAAATGCAACACTTGTTCCACTTACGCAAACAGGCAAAGTCTGTGTCTTTCTTTATATGTGTATGTCTGTGTGTCTATGTGTGTGTGTACGTCTGTGTATCTGTTTGTGTGTGTGTAAATTTGTGTTTTTGTAAACCTTTATCTGTAGATCTGTATGTCTGTGTTTGTGTGTGTGTGTGTGTAAGTCTGTTTGTCTATGTCTGTGTTTGTGCATGTGTGTGTATGTCTATGTGTCTGTGATTGTGTGTGTGCAAATCTGTGGTTCTGTGTGTCTGTATGTAAGCTTGTGAGTCTGTGTGTATGTAAATCTGTGTGTCTATATTTGTGTTGTGTGTATGCCTGTGTGTTGGCGTTTGTGTTTGTGTGTGTATAAGTCTGTGTGTACTGTCTGTGTGTGTAAGTCTGTGTGTATAAGTCTGTGTGTGTGCGCCTGTGTGTGTATGTCTGTGTGTAAGTCTGTGTGTGTGTCTGTGTGTGTAAGTCTGTGTGTGTGTATGTGTCTGCGTGTGTAACTCTGTGCGTGTGTGTTTCAGTCTGTGTATGTGTGTCTGTGTGTATAAGTGTGTGTGTAAGTGTGTGTGTGTCTGTATAAGTCTGTGTGTTGGTGCTTGTGTTTGTATGTGTGTATGTGTGTGTGTGTTTAAGCCTGGGTGTGGGAACACTCATAAACGCCTCCAGATAAAGAATATGGAGCGGTGTTGTAATGTCTTTGTTTTTCCATAAAACATTTGCAAAATCTGTTTTTGCAATTTGTTAACAAGTGCTGGGCCGAAAGACACTGGAATTTATTCTACAAAATAAACCTCTCACTGTGTGGAGTCACAACGCTTGCATTGATGACTCAGGCGGTGAAAACACCTGACAGACAAGAACATGATTATAAAATCTGAATGTACACAGAAATACTAGTGGGCAAAACAAAAGAGAAAATAAAAATAAGGATCAATAATAATGGATTAAACCATGTAGACCTCAGAACTATCCCACTTACACTGTGGTTATTGATTTAATTTAAGACCTGTTTCAGCAGCTTTGTGCTTTTGACTAAGTCTTGGAGAGTGTACAGAGGAGATTCCATCACTGATGCTGGGTACATCCTGGAACCCGCTCCCTAACTGCACAGTGGATGCACCTACACCACATGCACTGCAGCAATTCAAGGAGGCAGCTCATCACCAACTTCTCTAGGGCAGTTAGGGATGGGCAATATACGCTGCCCTGGCCAGTGACGTCCACAGCCCATGAGAAATAGTTAAAACATTACGAGAATGATACCAAGGATGAGGGATTGGCGTTAATATGGAGAGTCTGGAGATGATGGGAATGGTCTCCTTAGAGCAGAAAGAGATATTCAATAAAGATGTTCAAAATCCTGAAGGATTTCGATAGAGTGAGAAACTGGTCCCAGGACCCAGTCACCAGGGAGACACAGATTTGAGATCATTGACCAAGAGCTGGATTGGCGACGAGGAGACATTTTTGTGCTCTGAGTTCTGATCAGGAACGGGCTGCCTGAAAGGCAAATTCAATAGTAACTTTCAGCAAGGAATGGGATAGGTACTGGAAAGGGAAATAATTCAATGTGGCGAAAGAGCGGGGGAATGTGAATGTGAGTGGCACTCCCTCCATGGTGAGTATATCCTTTCTTTGACAAGGAGATCAAGACTGCACACAATACTCTAGGTGTGGACTCACCAAGGCCCTGTGCAGCTGCAGGAAGACACCCTCACTCCTGTACTCAAGTCCTCTTACAATGAAGACTAACATAACATTTGTATTCCTCACTGCTTGCTGCACCTGCATGTTTGCTTTCAGTGATTGATGCGCAAGGACACCCAGGTCCTTTTGTCCATCAGCATTTCCCAACTATCGCCACTGAAATTATACTCTGCCATTCTGTTTCCACATCTGAAGTGGATAGCTTCACAATTACCCACATTATACGGCATCTGCCATGTATTTGCCCACTCAACTAACTTGTCTAAATCACTTTGAAGGCTCTTTGTTTCCTCCTCGCCACTTACGCTGCCATCCTCCTCACCACTCACACCCTCATTCTCCCCACCACTCACACTCCCATCCTCCTCACCACTCACACTCCCATCCTCCTCACCACTCACACTCCCATCCTCCTCGCCACTCACACTCCCATCCTCCTCGCCACTCACACTCCCATCCCCTCGCCACTCACACTCCCATCCTCCTCGCCACTCACACTCCCATCCTCCTCGCCACTCACTCCCATCCTCCTCGCAACTCACACCCTCATCCTCCTCACCACTCACACTCCCATCCTCCTCGCCACTCACACTCCCATCCTCCTCGCCACTCACACTCCCATCCTCCTTGCCACTCACACTCCCATCCTCCTTGCCACTCACACTCCCATCCTCCTGGCCACTCACACTCCCATCCTCCTCGCCACTCACACTCCCATCCTCCTTGCCACTCACACTCCCATCCTCCTCGCCACTCACACTCCCATCCTCCTTGCCACTCACACTCCCATCCTCCTCGCCACTCACACTCCCATCCTCCTCGCCACTCACACTCCCATCCTCCTCGCCACTCACACTCCCATCCTCCTCGCCACTCACACTCCCATCCTCCTCGCCACTCACACTCCCATCCTCCTTGCCACTCACACTCCCATCCTCCTCGCCACTCACACCCCCAACATCCTCCTCGCCACTCACACCCCCATTCTCCTCGCCACTCACACCCCCATTCTCCTCGCCACTCACTCTCCCATCCTCCTCACCATCCTATCCCATACTTAAAGTTTACAAAGCCAATGAGCAGAATGGGCGGGGCAAACACTTAATCCATCTCATTGCTTGCTCCAAAAAACAATTCAAATTCAAATTGAATCCAATTCATGGTCTCCACAAGAGAGACATACAAGATCCAAGCTGACAAGAAAATACTTTGCACCTCATCTTGGGCTCGACCTGACGCTTGATCTCAGCCAAAAGGTCAAGAAGCGATCCCACCACCACCGTTGCACACTTCGACCCTGTCTCAGCGCATCTACTGCTGAAACCCTCAATCATGCATGTGTGACCTCTGGACCTGCCTATGGTTCTACCCTGTGTGAACCCGAGGACATCCAAAACTCTGTTGCCTATATCCTGACTCGCATCGAATCCCCTATCAGCCCTGTGGTCGCTGACCTATATTGGCTCCCGGTTAACAATGCTTTGACTTTAAAATTCTTACCATTGTGTTTTTAAAATATTCCATGGCCTCAACCCTCCCTACCCCTGTAATATCCTCCGACCCCACAACCCCTCGAGATCACTGCACATCCCCGATTTTAACTGCATCACCGATGTTTTTGTCAGCTGCCTGTGCTCTAAACTCTGGAATTCCCTCCAGCAAATCATCTCTGCCTCCTTCTCCTTCTTTAAGATATTCCTTCAGATTTACCCCTTTGACCAAGCTTTTGATCATCTTCCCTATTATCTCCTTATTTGGCTCAATGTCAAATTTTGTTTCATAATGGCTCTCCGAAGCCCCTTTCACCATGTTAAAGGCATCGTATCATTCCAAATTGTTGTTCCCTAGTACGCACGGTCTGTTTACTGGGACTGGTTACTCTGATTTCTTTTTTTCTGAACATGATTGTGCTTCCTCTCAGCATTTATTCAGATTGCTTCTGGAGGAAATGCACTCTACAGCAAAAAGCCATTGTGCAATGGGGTGAGCAGGATTTCTGACGCTGTGCGGATTGGGGCGATTAATTGAAACTGGTTTAGTTTTCACCCTTGCATTTGGAATGTGATGTGCAGGTTGTAATCATGAGGGTATTGTAAAGTGTCAGTGTGATAATACAGTGGTTATAGACTCCCCAGAGAGACCGACAGCTTGTGACCCCAAACGGAGGTCAATGAGAAATTAACACAAGCACACCAGATTGGAGGAAGGTGGTAATTGCAGTTATCCCAGCAGGAGACACAGGCACTTAAACAGCAAATCTTAAAGAGAGTTACATTGCCTGAAAGAGCAAGTCATAAAACTTTGGCAGTTTGGTATATGAACATTTGTGCAAAAGCTGAAATGGCGTTTAATGACACATGTATAGTGGAAAAGTAGGAAAATCCATCTTTGTTATTAATTGCAGCCATGTTTGATCAGGGTCCTGAAATGCAGTGTGATTCTTGTGTGGTCGTACAGTGAAACTGCTAATGGGTCAATGATAACATCACCAATACTGATTGCATCTAACCCAGCAATTGTCTTTTTTATCTTAATCTAGAACAGATTGGTACACTCACTCGCAGCTCAGAGCTGAGACCCAGGGCTGCGTTTAGTGTTTTGTGTCAGCATGGAGTGAGAATGAAGCATGATATGGCAAGGGTGTGAAATATCATTGTTTTTTTCCTGGATTTTCCACCAGCCATTCATCAGTAGCCCTCCTCCAGATCGCCAGTCAGAATCAACAACAATGTGCATATAAATCGAGGCTTTGAAATCAAAAGATGTCTCAGGACCTTTCAGCACAGTTATCGAGCAAAATTTGTCATTGAGCCACATAAGGATATATTTGGATAGGTGAAAGGAGGTTTTAAAGAGCATCTTAAGGGAAGCAAGGTGGCAAAGTTTAGAAAGGAAACTTTAGAGCTTAGTGTCCAGACAGCTGGAGACATGAATGAGCCGATATATTCCGTATTGACTCTATACACTTTCCTTAAGACCCTCACAAACCCATATCCAGGTTGGGAGTGAGTGTGAGTGGATACTGCGTAAAGACCAGATCCAGTTGCTGTGCGACCCACTAATATTTTGTGATGTGTCATTTTCATCCTCTTGAATTTACATTGCTTGGATCAATCAAATTTGAAATGGCAAGAAGTCTCACAACACCAGGTTAAAGTCCAGCATGTTTATTAGGGCAACATGGTAGCACAGTGGTTAGCACTGTTGACTCACAGCGCCAGGGACCCGGTTTCGCTTCCCGGCTTGGGTCACTGTATGTGCGGAGTCTGCACGTTCTCCCCGTGTCTGCGTGGGTTTCCTCCGGGTGCTCCGGTTTTCTCCCACAAGTCCTGAAAGACGTGCTTGTTAGGTGAATTGGACATTCTGAATTCTCCCTCAGTGTACCCGAACAGGCGCCGGAATGTGGCGACGAGGGGATTTTCACAGTAACTTCATTGCAGTGTTAATGTAAGCCTACTTGTGACAATAATAAAGATTATTATTATAAGGCGCCACATAAAAAGTTATTCCACAGAATAAGATCTCACGGTGTAGGGGCTATGTCAAAAAGTTGTGATAAAAATGATAATTAAGGAATCTAATAATTGGGAACATGTTCTGGTGAATATGTGATTAAAAGAGAGCAAACTATTTTTAAATAGGAATTGGGCAGGAAAACAGACTGAAAACAGGTTTTTGATGTGCGGATTAGCCGAGCAACACTGTCAACAGATATTTACTTCAGAGAAGTGGGTAACAATAGAGCATAGAATTTCAGGAGTTAAAGCACCGATGGTAAAAGTTCAAAATAGAAGATGAGGGTGAATGCCACACTTACATTCTAAAAGTGTGAGCTTATGTAAGAAATTTCATGAAGAGGGATATCTAAAACAAGATAAAAGGTCAAAATATAAAAGCAGCATATTAGTGTCAGGGCCAGTCCTCTGTTGTGAGCTTAGCTGAGCTGAGTAGAGCTGATCCAAGATCGTGGGCGGGTTTCTCCGAGCCTCTGCGGCGAAATCGTGATCGGCGCTGGGGCGATGAATGGACGTGAAACCCGAGATCAGGGCCAACACCGCTCCCGCGATACCCACGGCGATTCACCGAGTGCAGCTGGCCAAGTTACCGAAGGCATGGTTCTCTCATGGTTCCATCCGGCGGGAGCACGGCATGGCGGCTGCGGTCTCAGTCTGCAGCCATTCACGGGGGGGGGGGGGGGGGGGGGGCTCCAGGATGGCCAGGCTACCGATCTGAGGCCAAAGATCCGCGGGCACGCGTGATCTAGAGGCCACCGAACCGTGGGCACGCGTGATCTAGAGGCCACCGAACCGCGGGCACGCGTGATCTAGAGGCCACCGAACCGCGGGCACGCGTGATCTAGAGGCCACCGAACCACGGGCACGCATGATCTAGAGGCCACCGAACCGCGGGCACGCGTGATCTAGAGGCCACCGAACCGTGGGCACGCGTGATCTAGAGGAGCCTATCTTATTGCTGATGGTCCACGGTGTGGGTGGGCCACGTCTCGCCGGGCAGCTAATGCAGGCCCCCGCCATGCACTTGCGCGGACCCCCGACGGGAAGTGCAGGGCCCTGTATCGGCAGTCGGAGCTGCGAGGAGCACTCCGGGGCCCTGCTAGCCCTCTGCCAATCGGATTTGCGCGCGTTTATTTGTGGGCGTGGGGACATAGCCCCATTATTGGAGAATCCCACTCCAAAGCCATTCACAGGAGGAATCTGTGCTCACTCCAAACAAGCCATTATCACGGGAACCCTGTTTGAACTGCCAGTTGTTTTTTTTTTAATATAAATTTAGATTACCCAATTATTTTTTCCAATTAAGGGGCAATTTAGCGTGGCCAATCCACCTACTCTGCACATTTTTGGGTTGTGGGGGCGAAACCCACGCAGACATGGGGAGAATGTGCAAACTCCACATGGACAGTGACCCAGAGCCGGGATCGAACCTGGGACCTCAGCGCCGTGAGGCGGTTGTGCTAACCACTAGGCCACCGTGCTGCCCTGCCAGTTGTTTTTAATCTAAACCAGAAGAAATGTAAGTGTCAGGTTTGGTAACTATGCTTAATTTTGCTTGTACTTTTAAAACTGATAGGATGTTGTTTGGGGGGAATTACCTCGGAATTTAGGAAAATAGAGGGTCTGGAATTGAATCAATTTAAAAACATTAATCATTATTGTAGTTGTGTGTATTTTCTGATGCCTTTTTTGTTATATTACCGCTAAACAAACATTTATTTTGTTTAATTATTACAGCAAGACTACAGTAACCTACCTCACCAGTCCTCACATCTTTCCTCACATTAAACCAAATTGCGGAAAATAAAGTTGGGACCGGCATTCTGAGATTCCA
This sequence comes from Scyliorhinus canicula, assembly GCF_902713615.1. Classification (NCBI taxonomy): domain Eukaryota; kingdom Metazoa; phylum Chordata; class Chondrichthyes; order Carcharhiniformes; family Scyliorhinidae; genus Scyliorhinus; species Scyliorhinus canicula. Next base: position 3,239,306 of record NC_052162.1, read on the forward strand.
CTCTGGGATTTGGAATACTTGAACATTTCTCATCAATTGGGTTCTTAACAGGTCCGATTGGCATGGCTCGAGCATTGATTAGCTCTCAGGAAGCGGGGAGTATGAATAAATGGGTCATTTTGGGGTTGGAAATCTGTTACTAGTGAAGTGCCACAGAATCATTGCTGGACCCTCTACCATTGACAAGCGATTTGAATTACTTGGCTGAAGGGACTGAAGGTGTGTTCGCTAAATTTGCTGATGATAAAAAATAGGTAGGAAAGTAAATTGTCAAAAGTCACAATTAATCTCCAAAAGGACAACGGTATGTTCCGTGAGTGGGCAGAAACGTGGCAGTTGGGGCAATCTCACCCCAGCAGGTGGTGGAATTTGAATAAAACAGACATCTGGAACTAAAATATTGCACTGAGGGAGTGGCAAGGGCCCTAATTGGTGGGCGACATCAATGGCCATCACCAAGAGTGGCTCGCTAGCACCACCACAGGCTGGGCTGACTAACTACTAAAGGGTGTAGCTGTCGGACTGGGTCTGCAGGAGTTGGCGAAGGAACCAAGGAGAGATGTTTACACTGAGTGCTGGGTGACTTCACACTTCCAACAGAGAGAGCCGCTCCTGATTGGCTCACAGTAAATCAGGTGACTCGTGTCCTTAACCCTTTCATTCCTGGGCTCACCGGAGTAGATTCTCAGCTACATTTTATAAGGTAAGAGTTTTTTTCTTTTTTACCTTCTCCCAGTTACTTGAGGGTAGCAAGCTAGATTTAATATTGTTAAGGAGAAGACCGCAGACCAGCGGTTGGAGAGACAACATCATGGCAAGATACGCGGGGTAACGGTGAATCTGAGGTTTAGACAAGGGAGAAACTGAAAAGGGACGTCACAGGAGGGCTGTGATTTGATTGGCCAAGTGACGACCTGCTGGTAAGTAGTGGTGACGGGTAAGCACTTTTTCTTTTCATTGTCTATTTTTTGTTTGTTTTTCATTTGTATTTTGGAATTGTAGTTGTATAAGTTAACCTAAGGTTTAAGACATGGCAGGAGATCCCAGACCCATGTCATGCTCCTCGTGTGCGATGTGGGAGTTCAGGGACGCGGCCGATGACCCTGGCTCCTTCATGTGCAAGAGGTTTGTCCAGCTGCAGCTCCTGTTAGACCGCATGACGGCTCTGGAGCTGCGGATGGACTCACTTTGGAGCATCCGCGATGCTGAGCAGGTCGTGGATAGCACGTTTAGCGAGTTGGTCACACCGCAGGTGAAAGTTACTGAGGGAGATAGGAAATGGGTGACCAAAAGAAAGAGCAAGAGCAGGAAGGCAGTGCAGGTGTCCCCTGCGGTCATCTCCCTGCAATACAGATATACCGCTTTGGATACTGTTGAGGGAGATGACTCACCAGGGGAAGGCAGCAGCAGCCGGGTTCATGGCACCATGGCTGGCTCTGCTGCACAGCAGGGCAGGAAGAAAAATGGCAGGGCTATAGTGATAGGGGACTCAATCGTAAGGGGAATAGACAGGCGGTTCTGCGGACGCAATCGAGACTCCAGGATGGTATGTTGCCTCCCTGGTGCAAGGGTCAAGGATGTCTCGGAGGGGGGAGGGTGAACAGCCAGTTGTCGTGGTGCACATAGGCACCAACGATATAGGTAAAATACAGGACGAGGTCCTACAAGCTGAATTCAGTGAGTTAGGTGTTAAACTAAAAAATAGGACCTCAAAGGTAGTAATCTCAGGATTGCTACCAGTGCCACGAGCTAGTCAGAGAATGAATGTCAGGATAGATAGGATGAATGCGTGGCTTGAGAGATGGTGCAAGAGGTAGGGATTCAAATTCCTGGGGCATTGGAACCGGTTTTGTGGAGGTGGGACCAGTACAAACCGGACGGTCTGCACCTGGGCAGGACTGGAACCGATGTTGGGGAGGGTTTAAACTAATATGGCAGGGGGATGGGAACTGACACAGGAAGTCTGAGGGAAGTAAAACGGGACCAGTAACAAAAAGCAGTAAGGGGGAAAGTGTAAGGCAGAGAAGCCATAGTCAAAAATCAAAAAGGGCCACAGTACAGGGTACATTGACTGAGGAGAGTGTGAAAAGGGAGGTGGTCAATGCAGGATTGAGGGTGTTGCACCTAAATGCGCATAGTATACGGAACAAGGTAAATGAGCTTGTTGCACGCATTGAAATTGGCCGGTACGATGTTGTGGGCACCACAGAGACGTGGCTGCAAGGGGATCAGGGCTGGGATCTAAATATCCAAGGATATGTATCCTATTGAAAGGACAGGCAGATGGGCAAAGGGGGCGGTGTTGCATTGTCAGTAAGGAATTAAGTTAAATCGATAGTAAGGAGCGATATAGGATCAGAAGGTATAGAATCTCTGTGGGTAGAGTTGAGGAATTGCAAAGGTAAAAAGACCCTGATGGGAGTTATGTACAGGCTCCCTAGCAGTAGTCAGGATGTGGGGCAGAAAATAAATCAGGAGATAGAGAAAGGCATGTAAAAAAGGCAATATTACAATAATCATGAGGGACTCCAATATGTAGGTGGACTGGGAAAAACAGGTTGGTCGTGGATCCCAAGAAATTGAATTTGTGGAATGCCTCAGAGATGGTTCTTTAGAGCAGCTTGTGACAGAGCCTACTGGGGAACAAGCAATTCTGGATTTGGTGATGTGTAATGAGGCAGACTTGATTAGGGAACTTAAGGTGAAGGAACCCATAGGGAGCAGTGCCCACAATATGATAGAATTTACCCTGCAGTTTGAGAGGGAGAAGCTGCAATCAGATGAAACGGTATGAAATGAAAATCGCATTGTCACAATGAATTGTTCAAATGAAGTTACTGTGAAAAGCCCCTAGTCTCCAAATTCCGGCGCCTGTTCGGGGAGGCTGATTACAATTAAATAAGGGTAACTATAAAGACATGAGGGAGGAGCTGGCCAGAGTTGATTGGAAAAGGAGCCGAGCAGGGAAGACAGTGGAATATCAATGGCAAGAGTTTTGGGGTTATTCGGGAGGCACAACAGAAATTCACCCCAAAGAGGAGGAAACATGCCAAGGCATCCATGGCTGACAAGGGACGTCAATGACAGCATAAAGGCTAAAGAAAAAGCATGCAAAGTGGTGAGAATTAGTGGGAAGCCAGAGGATTGGGAAGCCTTTAGAAGTGAGCAGAGGACAACTAAAAAAGCAATAAAGGAGGAGAAGATGAAGTACGAGTGCAAGCTAGCTAGTAATATAAAGGAAGATAGGAAGAGAGAGGCAAAAAATAGACATTGGACCACGAGAAAATGTGGCTGGAGAAGTAATAATAGGAAACAAAGAAATGGCAGACGAACTGAATAGTTACTTTGCATCAGTCTTCATGGTGGAAGACACCAGTGGGATGCCAGAGCTCCAGGAGAACCAGGGGGCAGAGTTGAGTGCAGTGGCCATTACAAAGGAGAAGGTTCTGGGGAAACTGAAAAATTTGAAGGTGGATAAGTCACCTGGACCAGATGGACTACACCTATCTAAAAGAGATAGCTGAGGAGATTGTGGAGGCATTGGGATGATCTTTCAGGAATCACTGGAGGCAGGAAGGGTGCTAGAGGACGGGAAAGTGGTTACTATAACACCGCTGTTTAGAACATACATACAACATACAGTGCAGAAGGAGGTCATTTGGCCCATCGAGTCTGCACCGACCCATTTAAGCCCTCACTTCCACCCTATCCCCATAACCCAATAACCCCTCCTAACCTTTTTGGATGTGGGAGGAAACTGGAGCACCCAGAGGAAACCCATGCAAACACAGGGTGTGGTAGTCACCACTGATGTATATTGTATATATAGGGTGCTTTACGGTAAGGTCCCTGTACTACAGGTACGGGGGTAGATCCCTGGCTCCGCCCAGTGGGTGGAGTATAAATATGTGTGCTCTCCGTACAGCAGCCATTTCGTCAGCTGCTGTAGGAGGCCACACATTTCAGTGTAATAAAGCCTCGATTACATCCTACTCTCGTCTCGTCGTAATTGATAGTGCATCAATTTATTACACTGAGTTTTTCAGAGATGGACCTCCGCATCAAACCGGATCGCCTGCAGACAATGCCAAAAAGGGTTTTGAACATTGGCTAGCCTGTTTTCAAGCGTACATCGGGTCTGGGCCAGACACACTTCCAGAAGCACAGAAGCTCCAGATCCTTTACACGCGACCGAGCTCCAACGTCTTTCCACTCGTCCAGGACGCACCGGCCTACGGAGAGGCCATGGCGCTACTGAAGGAAAACTACGCTCAGCGGTCGAACAAAATCTACGCCAGACAACTCCACTCGGCGCCAACTTCCCGGTGAGTCGGTGGAAGATTTCTGGCGTGCCCTGCTCGCCCTATTTAGAGACTGTGACTGTCAGGCCATTTCAGCCACGGAACACCCGAATATGCTGATGAGAGAAGCATTTGTTACGGGCATAGAGTCTGACTACATCCACCAGCGCCTCTTAGAAGGAGCCACGCTCAACCTCGCGGCGACCAAAAAACTAGCGCCCTCGCTTACGGTTGCATCACGCAACATTCAGGCCTAAGTCCCCGACCGTGCGGCCCACCCCCCCCCTGTGCATCATGGACTCCGCAGACGGCTGCCCCATCGTGGACCCCATCAGCGACCACCCTCAGCCAACCCCATGCCTGTGCCGCGTGGCAGCCAACCAACCCCGGGGGACCCAAATGCTACTTTTGTGGGCAATCGAAACACCCCCGACAATGCTGCCCGCGCGGAGCGCCCTCTGCAAGGCCTGTGGCAAGAAGGGACATTTCGCTGCAGTGTGCCAGGCACGCTCAATCGCTATTATACCAGCACCCACCACATGCGGCCAGTGGGCGCTGCCATCTTGTTCCTCCCAGGATCAACGGGCACCGCCATCTTACCTCCCTCACGACACGTGCAGCCCCAGGGCGCTGCCATCTTGCTTCCCCCATGACACGTGCGGCTCATGGGCGCTGCCATTTTAACCCGACTCAGGACCCCTGCCCGTCGGGCACCTCATCCGGCTGCTCATCGCTGGCAACCGCCGACGACCAGCCGCGTCTCGCCCCGGTCACGATTGACAAGTTTCGACCACACAACCACACAACTGCTTCAACTAAAGTAAAGGTCACGGGCTCGAGGTGTCCTGCCTGCTGGACACCGGGAGCACTGATAGCTTTATTCACCCCGATACGGTAAGGCGCTGCTCCCTCGTAGTACACCTCGCTAACCAGAGAATCTCCCTTGCCTCCAGATCAAACTCCGTGGCGATCCGGGGGTACTGCATCGCCACTCTCACTGTCCAGGGCGTGGAGTTCAGCGGCTTCCGCCTCTATGTCCTCCCCAACCTCTGCGCTGCCCTGCCACTCGGCCTGGACTTCCAGTGCAACCTCCAGAGCCTAACCCTGAAATTCGGCGGGCCCCTACCACCCCTTACTGTCTGCGGCCTCACGACCCTTAAGGTCGACCCGCCTTCCCTTTTTGGAAACCTAACCCCAGATTGCAAACCCTTCACCACCAGGAGCAGACGGTACAGCGCCCAGGACAGGACCTTCATCAGGTCTGAAGTGTCGGGAAGGCATCATTGAAGCCACCAAAAGCCCCTGGAGAGCCCAAGTGGTAGTGGTCAAAACTGGGGAGAAAAACAGGATGGTCGTTGACTACAGTCAGACCATCAATCGGTACACGCATCTCGACGCATATCCCATCCCACGCATATCTGATATGGTCAATCAGATTGCGCAGTACCGGGTCTTCTCGACAGTGGACCTGAAATCTGCCTACCACCAGCTCCCCATCCATAAAGCGGACCGTCCATACACTGCTTTCGAAGCAGACGGCCGCCTTTACCACTTTCTTAGGGTTCCCTTCAGCGTCACCAATGGGGTCTCGGTCTTCCAACGGGAGATGGACCGAATGGTTGACCGGTACGGACTGCGGGCCACTTTCCCGGACCTGGACAATGTCACCATCAGCTGCCACAATCAGCAGGACCACGACGCCAACCTTGCTAAATTTCTCCACACCGCCACTCTCCTCAACCTCACGTATAACAAGGAGAAGTGCGTATTCAGCATGAACCGCTTAGCCATCCTTGGCTATGTGGACCAGAACAGAGTTCTGGGGCCCAACCCCGATCGCATGCACCCCCTCATGGAACTCCCCCTTCCCCACTGCCCCAAGGCCCTCAAACGATGCCTGGGGTTCTTTTTGTATTACACCCAGTGGGTCCCAAATTATGCGGACAAGGCCCGCCCACTCATTCAATCCACTGTTTTTCTTCTGACGGCCGAGGCTCACCAGGCCTTCAACCGTATCAAGGCCGATATCGCCAAAGCCGCGATGCACGCGGTCGACGAGATGTTACCATTCCAAGTGGAGAGCGATGCATCAGACATCGCCCTGGCCGCCACCCTCAACCAGGCAGGCAGGCCCGTGGCATTCTTTTCCCGCACCCTCCATGCCTCCGAAATTCGGCACTCCTCTGTCGAAAAATAGGCCCAAGCCATCGTTGAAGCTGTGCGGCATTGGACGCATTACCTGGCCGGCAGGAGATTCACTCTCCTCACTGACCAACGGTCGGTTGCCTTCATGCTTAACAACACACAGCGGGTAAGATCAAAAATGATAAAATCTTGAGGTGGAGCATCGAGCTCTCCACCTGATGTGTTGGCTAGTGTGGACTTGAGAGATGAACAGACACTTCCAACACTGATGAAGATTCAACTCAATTTTATTAACTACTTCCAACTAACTAACACATGATGACTGTGGGTCTAAATGATGATAACATAAACTAGAGACCAGTTGATTCTCTCAGCACGTGTTGTGAGTCTGTGCTGGGCTGGATGAGTTCTTGTTACACTCAGAGGCAGCACCCAGAATGAGCGGGAACCGTGGTGCTCTCTGCTTTTATAGTGCTTGTATTCTAACTGGTGATTGGCTGCGGTGTTTGTACATGTTGATTGGTCCCTGTGTGTGTTCATCAGTGTGTGTCTGCACCATGATATACTGCTGTATATTATGACACCACCTACAACTACGATATTTTGTATCGCCCCGGTAAGCTCAACGAGCCCCCCGATGCCCGATCCCGAGGTACATGTGCCAGCGCACAAGTGGGCCGACTCCGGACCCTGCACGACAACCTCTGTCACCCAGGGGTCACACGTTTTAACCATTTAATCAAGGCCCAAAACCTGCCCTACTCCATCGAGGAAGTCAGGGTGATCACCAGAGACTGTCACGTCTGCGCGGACGGTAAACCGCACTTCTACCAGCCAGTCCATGTGCGCCTGTTGAAGTCCTCCCGCCCCTTTGAACATCTCAGCATGGACTTCAAAGGGCCCTCCCCTCCACCGACCGCAACACGTACTTCTCAGTGTGGTTGATGAATACTCCAGATTCCCCTTTGCCATCCCATGCCTCGACATGACGCCTGCCACCGTCATCAAAGCCCTCAACACCATCTTTGCTCTGTTCTGTTTCCCCTCCTACATGCACAGCGACCGGGGATCCTCATTTATGAGCGATGAGCTGCGCCAGTTCCTGCTCAACAGGGGCATTGCCTCGAGCAGGACGACCAGCTACAACCGCAGGGAAACAGGCAGGTGGAGCGGGAGAATGGGACGGTCTGGAGGGCCATCCAGCTGGCCCTACGGTCCAGAAATCTACCGGCCTCCCACTGGCAGGAGGTTCCCCCCGACGCACTTCACTCCATTCGGTTGCTCCTGTGCACTGCGACTAATGAAACCCCCTATGAACGTCTCTTTGCCTTCCCCAGGATGTCCACCTCCGGGATTTCGCTCCCGACATGGCTGGCAGCTCCAGGACCCGTTCTCCTCCATAGACATGTTCGACTCCACAAGGTGGACCCATTGGTTGAGAGGGTACAGCTACTTCACGCCAACCCGCAGTACGCTTACCTAGCGTACCCCAACGGCCACCAAGACTCAGCCTCCCTCAGGGACCTGGCACTGGATGGTTCCCCACACATACCCCCCTCTGCCCCAGCACCAGTCTCCCATCCCCTGGCTCACCCCACGGCAGCCCCCGCTCCGGGACAATCCGTCCTCCCCTTGCCCACACCCGGGGATGAAGATGATTTCGACACGCTCCCGGAGTCACCGAAGACCAAGCCACCGCCTGAGTCGCCACCAGCACTGCGGCGCTCTCGACGACAGATCAAGGCACCGGACCACCTGAATTTGGAATATTATCTGTACTTTTAAAACACAATTTCCTGTATATAGTTCTCCACCACCCCCGCCGGACTCATTTTTAAAAAGGGGGTGAATGTGGTAGTCATCACTGATGTATATATTGTATATATAGGATGTTGATATAGGTGCTTTACAGGAAGGCACCTGTACTACAGGTACGGGAATAGACCCCGGCCTGCTGGCTCTGCCCAGTAGGCGGAGTATTAATATGTGTGCTCCCCGTACAGCAGCCATTTCGTCAGCTGCTGTAGGAGGCCACACATCTCAGTGTAATAAAGCCTCGATTACATTCTACTCTCGTCATTGCGTAATTGATAGTGCATCACTGGGAGAACGTGCAGACTCCGCACAGACAGTGTCCCAGTGGGGAATCGAACCTGGGACCCTGGCGCTGTGAAGCCACAGTGCTTGTCACTTGTGGAGGGAGGGAGGGAGGTAGAAGACGGGAAATTATAGGCCGGTTAGCTTGATAAGATTTTTAGACTCTTATTAAAGATGAGATCGCGAAGTACTTGGAAGTGCATGGTAAAATAGGACTGATTTGTCAAAGGGAGGTCGTGTCTAACTGTTAGAGTTCTTTGAGGAGGTAACAAGGAAGTTAGACAAAGGAGAACCAGTGGACGTGATTTATTTAGATTTCCAGAAGGCCTTTGACAGGTTGTCGCACAGGAGACTGTTAAATAAGTTAAGAGCCCATGGTGCTAAGGGTAAGATCCTGGCATGGATAGAGAATAGAGAAAGGCAGAGAGTGGGGATAAAGGGGTCTTTTTCAGGATGGCAGCCGGTGACTAGTGGTGTACCTCAGGGACCTGTGCTGGGACCACAACTTTTCACAATATACATCAATGATCTGGAAGAAGGAACTGAAGATGCTGTTGCTAAGTTTGCAGATGTCACAAAGATCTGGAGAGGGACGGGTAGTATTAAGGAAGCAAGGGGGCTGCAGAAGGATTTTGACAAGCTAGGAGAGTGGGCAATGAAGTGGCAAATGAAATACAATGTGGAAAAGTGTGAGGTTATGCACTTTGGAAGGAGGAATTTAGGCATAGACAATTTTCTAAATGGGAAATGCTTAGGAAATCAGAAGTGCAAAGGGACTTGGTAGTCCTTGTTCCTGATTCTCTTAAGGTTAATGCGCAGGTTCAGTTGGTAGTTAAGAAGGCAAATGCAATGTTAGCATTCATGTCAAGAGGGCTGGAATACAACACCAGGATGTACTTCTGAGGTTGTATAAGGCTCTGGTCAGACCCCATTTGGAGTAATGTGATCAGTTTTGGACCCCGTATCTAAGGAAGGATGTGCCGGCCTTGGAAACGGTCCAGAGGAGGTTCACAAGAATGATCCCTGGAATGAAGAACTTGTCATATGAGGAACGGTTGAGGTCTGTCTGTACTCGTTGGAGTTTAGAAGGATGAGGCGGGATCTTATTGAAACTTACAGGAAACTGCGAGTCCTGGATAGAGTGGACGGGGAGAGGATGTTTCCACTTGTAGGAAAAACCAGAGGACACCATTACAAACTAAAGGGACGATCCTTTAAAACGGAGATGAGGAGGAATTTCTTCAGCGAGAGGGTGGTGAAACTGTGGAACTCTTTGCCGCAGAAGGCTGTGGAGGCCAAATCATTGAGTGTCTTTAAGACAGAGATAAATAGGTTCTTGATTCATAAGGGGATCAAGGGTTATGGGGAGAAGGCAGGAGACTAGGGATCAGAAAATATCAGCTATGATTGAATGGTGGAGCAAACTCAATGTCAGTGCAGGTACCTTCTTGGGCAGCGCGGTAGCACAGTGGTTAGCACCACAGCTTTGCAGCACAAGGGTTCCAGGTTCGATTCCCGACTTGGGTCACTGTGTGGAGTCTGCACGTTCTCCCGGTGTCTGTGTGGGTTTCCTCCGGGTGCTCCAGTTTCCTCCCACAAGTCCCAAAAGATATGCTGTTTGGAAATTTGGACATTCTGAATTCTCCCTCTGTGTACCCGAACAGGTGCCGGAATGTGGCGACGAGGGGATTTTCACAGTAACTTCATTGCAGTGTTAATGTAAACTTACTTGTGACAATAAAGGTTATTATTATTATCATAAAATAAGAATTGCAAATTGTTGTGACAGTTTGCCCAAGTTTCCCCTTGAGATTTGGTAAGCCCGGAGTTTGCCACTTGCCATGTCATAAGACTGAAGTCCTGCCACGCCCATCTGTGAATCACAGTGGACAATTAAACAACTCACTGGAGGAGGAGGCTCCACAAATATCCCTCTCCCCATCCTCAGTGATGGAGGATTCCAGCACATCAGTACAAAAGACTGAATCATTCGCAACAACTGTCAGCTGGAAGGGCCGAGTGGATGATCCATTTCGGTCTCCTCCGGAGGTCCCCAGCATCACAGATGTCAGTCTTCAGCCCATTCGGTTCACTCCACGTGATATCAAGAAACGGCTGAAGGCACCGGATACTGCAAAGGCTCTGGGTCCTGACAATATTCCAGCAATAGTACTGAAGACATGTGCTGTAGAACTTGCCGCACCCCTAGCCAAGCTGTTCCAGTACAGCTACAGCACTGGCATCTACCCGGTAATGAGGAAAATTGCCCAGTAGTGCCCGGCACACAAAAAGCAGGACAAGTCCAAACTGGTCAATTGCCGTCTCATCAGTTTACTCTATCCTCCAGCTTTTTTGGAGGGAGTGTAGTCCAAAATGCCATTACCCTTTGTGTGAAGAATTGTCTCCTGGCGCCATCCGAATTAAGGTTGCTTGCTCTTTGTTCTAACCTTCTCCCCGCTAGAGGAAAATCCTTTTCCGTATCTATCTTATCAAACCCTTTCCTTCTCTTAAACCCGGCTTGGGTCACTGTCTGTGCACAGTCTGCAAGTTCTCCCTGTGTCTGTGTGGGTTTCCTCTAGGTGAACAAAGAACAAAGAAGAACAAAGAAAAGTACAGCACAGGAACAGGCCCTTCAGCCCTCCAAGCCTGCGCCAACCATGCTGCCCGTCTGAACCAAAATCTTCTACACTTCTGGGGTCCTTATCCCTCTATTCCCATCCTATTCATGTATTTGTCAAGATGCCCCTTAAACGTCACTATCGTCCCTGCTTCCACCACCTCCTCCGGCAGCGAGTTCCAGGCACCCACTATCCTCTGTGTAAAAGACTTGTCTGGTACATTTCCTCTAAACCTTGCCCTCACACCTTAATCCAATGTCCCCTAGTAATTGACCCCTCTACCCTGGGAACAATTTTCTGAGTACCCGCCCTCTCTATGCTCGTCATAATTTTGTAGACCTATATCAGGTCGCCCCTCAACCTCTGTCGTTCCAGTGAGAACAAACCGAGTTTATTCAACCTCTCCTCATAGCTAATGCCCTCCATACCAGGCAACATCCTGGTAAATCTCATCTGCACCCTCTCTAAAGCCTCCACATCCTTCTGGTAGTGTGGCGACCAGAATTGAAAACTATACTCCAAGTGTGGCCTAACTAAGGTTCTATACAGCTGCAACATGAGTTGACAATTTTTATACTCAATGCCCCGGCCAATGAAGGCAAGCAAGCCGTATGCCTTCTTGACTACCTTCTCCATCTGTGTTGCCCCTTTCAGTGACCTGTGGACCTGTACACCTATTTCTCTCTGTCAATACTCTTGAGGGTTCTACCATTCACTGTATATTCCCTACCTGCATTAGATCTTCCAAAATGCATTGCCCCACATTTCTCCGGATTAAACTCCATCTGCCATCTCTCCGCCCAAGTCTCCAAATGATCTAAATCCTGCTGTATCCTCTGACAGTCCTCTTCGCAATCCGCAATTCCACCAATCTTTGTGTCGTCTGCAAACTTACTAATCAGACCAGTTACATTTTCCTCCAAATCATTTATATATACTATGAACAGCAAAGGTCCCAGCACTGGTCCCTGCGGAACACCACTAGTCACATCCCTCCAATCAGAAAAGCAGCCTTCCTTTGCTACTCTCTGCCTTCTTTGACCTAGCCAGTTCTGTATCCATCTTGCCAGCTCACCCCCGATCCCGTGTGACTTCACCTTTTGTACCAGTCTGCCATGAGGGACCTTGTCAAAGGCCTTCCTGAAGTCTATATAGACAACATCCACTGCCCTAACTGTATCAATCATCTTTGTGACCTTCTCGAAAAGCTCTATCAAGTTAATGAGACGCATCCGCCCCTTCAAAAATCGTGCTGCCTCTCGCTAATACGTCCATTTGTTTCCAAATGGGAGTAGATCCTGTCTCGAAGAATTCTCTCCAGTAATTTCCCTACCACTGACGTAAGGCTCACCGGCCTGTAGTTCCCTGGATTATCCTTGCTACCCTACTTAAACAAAGGAACAACATTGGCTATTGGGTGCTCCCGTTTCCTCCCACAAAATCCCAGAAATACGTGCTGTTAGGTGAATGGGACATTCTGAATTCTCCCTCTGTGTGGGGCAGCAGGGTAGCATGGTGGTTAGCATAAATGCTTCACAGCTCCAGGGTCCCAGGTTCGATTCCCGGCTGGGTCACTGTCTGTGTGGAGTCTGCACGTCCTCCCCCTGTGTGCGTGGGTTTCCTCCGGGTGCTCCGGTTTCCTCCCACAGTCCAAAGATGTGCGGGTTAGGTGGATTGGCCGTGCTAAATTGTCCGTAGTGTCCTAATAAAAGTAAGGTTAAGGGGGGGGTTGTTGGGTTACGGGTATAGGGTGGATACGTGGGTTTGAGTAGGGTGATCATGGCTCGGCACAACATTGAGGGCCGAAGGGCCTGTTCTGTGCTGTACTGTTCTATGTTCTATGTGTACCCGAACAGGCGTCGGAATGTGGCAACTAGGGGCTTTTCACACTAACTTCATTGCAGTGTAAAGGTAAGCCGACGTGTGACACTGATAAAGATTATTATCAAAGGAATAATTCTTAAAATCTTTCACAATGTTGAAAGCCTCCAAGACCTTCGGCGTGATTTAATGGCCGCGTTCCGCTTAAGCGCGTGTGGGTCGAAGTTGTTCGATCGCAGGAGAGGCCACAATTGTGGGGCTGGTTTAGCATAGGGCTAAATCGCTGGCTTTTAAAGCAGACCAAGGCAGGCCAGCAGCACTGTTCCCGTACCAGCCTCCCTGAACAGGCGCTGGAATGTGGCGACTAGGGGCTTCTATCAGTAACTTTATTTGAAGCCTACTTGTGACAATAAGCAATTTTCATTTAATTTCATTTTTCGTTTTAATTGAGAACCACGCCGGGCGCCGATATGTTTGCGATCTAACCAGCCCCCTCTGGTGGTGAAATCCTGCCGTGGCGAGGCAAGAAACCAATAATCACCACTTCAGCCCAATTTCCATACAATTAACGGGACCGACGGACAACCTAACGGCCTCCACAGCAGGTCGTCACGCGAGTGCCGACTAGTATCCTATTTGAAAACGTAAAGGTGGCAGAAGGGCTACTGTGGGGATCCGAGGAGGTGAGTGGCCATCTTCACTCCCGGGTAATGAGTGTGGGGGCACTGGGATTGCTGCCCCGGTGCTCACTGGGGGATGGGCGAGCCCCCGAGATGCCAGCCACGGTCGGGGGTGGGGTCTGCCATCGGTGGGGGGGCGGGGTTGTTGTTGTAGAGGAGGGGGGTGGCAGGCCATGGCCTCGGCTGAGGGGTGGGGGTAGAGATGGCTATCTCAGGGCCAGCGGGTCCACCATGCCACCAGCTGCCATCATGTGCAACCCCAGCTCGCCAACCCCACCGACCACCCATATCTCCCACCGACAGTGGAGCCCTCTGGCAGCGTGGCTGAGGCTAATTGGGGAATTGGCAATGTAAGTGGTGAGCACTTTAAACCTCCCAAGTGGGTTCCAGTGGGTGGGCGGCCATGTACCATGTGGGAGTCATTGCTCAGCATCCCCATCACACCATGATGCCTGGACACTACGGGAGGCAACACCACACATGCAGCAGCCAACATCTGAACACCCAGGGGCGGGCACCAGCACCAAGCATTTGGCAACCAGAGGGTGGGCATGTGCACCGGGGAGGGGTCTAGCCCCCGGTCCAGGTAAAGTTACGTGAGGGGCCCTCGCTGTAGCTGGGGGTGCATGGATAGGGCATGTCGGATGGCAGGGGGTATTGGGGGAGGGGTCAATGGGGCGGGGGAGGGCAGAGTAATTGGGGAATGGACGGGAGGGAGCAGCAGTGGGGGAATGGGGAGGGGGAGGTCTGAGCAATGGGGGAATGGGGGAGCAATGGTCCAGAGGTTCAACATTTAACTGGGTCCCAGCTAGTTCCAGCGAGTTAGCAGAGCTCTGACTGCCGTCTCACCTGATCGCTGCTGCCGTCTCACCTGGGCGTTCCTGCATCTCACCTGGGCGCTCCTGCCATCTCACCTGGGCACGCCTGCCGTCTCACCTGGGCGCTCCTGCCGTCTCACCTGGGTGTTCCTGCCGTCTCACCTGGGCCCTCCCGCCGTCTCACCTGGGCACGCCTGCCATCTCACCTGGGCGCTCCTGCCATCTCACCTGGGCATGCCTGCCATCTCACCTGGGCATTCCTGCCGTCTCACCTGGGCGCTCCTGTCTCCACCTGATGTGCATCGGCAAATTGTGGTGCTCATCAGAATGTGCTCCAGAAGCCTGGCAACTGGGAGGTGTGTCTCTGTGCTGGTGGAGGGTGGGGATGGCACCCTGGTGGACGGTGGGGATGACATCCTGGTGGACGGTGGGGATGACATCTCACCTGGGCGCTCCTGCCGTCTCACCTGGGTGCTCCTGCCGTCTCACCTGGGCGTTCCTGCCGTCTCACCTGGGCGCTCCTGTCTCCACCTGGGCGCTCCTGTCTCCACCTGGGCGCTCCTGCTGTCTCACCTGGGCGTTCCTGCCGTCTCACCTGGGCGCTCCTGTCTCCACCTGGGCGCTCCTGTCTCCACCTGGGCGCTCCTGCCATCTCACCTGTGCGATCCTGCCATCTCACCTGGGCGATCCTGCCGTCTCACCTGGGCGATCCTGCCGTCTCACCTGTGCGATCCTGCCATCTCACCTGGGCGATCCTGCCGTCTCACCTGGGCGCTCCTGCCGTCTCACCTGTGCGATCCTGCCGTCTCACCTGGGCGATCCTGCCGTCTCACCTGGGCGATCCTGCCGTCTCACCTGGGCGATCCTGCCGTCTCACCTGGGCGCTCCTGCCGTCTCACCTGGGAGCTCCTGCCATCTCACCTGGGCGATCCTGCCGTCTCACCTGGGCGTTCCTGCCATCTCACCTGGGCATTCCTGTCTCCACGTGGGAGCTCCTGCCGTCTCACCTGGGTGTTCCTGCCGTCTCACCTGGGTGTTCCTGCCGTCTCACCTGGGAGCTCCTGCCGTCTCACCTGGGCATGCCTGCCATCTCACCTGAGCGCTCCTGCCATCTCACCTGGGCGCTCCTGTCTCCACCTGATGTGCATCGGCAAGTTGTGGTGCTCATCAGAATGTGCTCCAGAAGCCTGGCAACTGGGAGGTGTGTCTCTGTGCTGGTGGAGGGTGGGGATGGCATCCTGGTGGAGGGTGGGGATGGCATCCTGGTGGAGGGTGGGGATGACAGCTGTGATGTATCGAGGTTGGCATCCTCGGAGCTCCCCTCCAGCGTTCTCATGAGAGGCAGGGCTGGTGGGGTGAGGGGTGTGGGGGGGGGGGGGGGGGGGGGGGGGGCGGGCCACACCATTGGCTGAGTATCCTGCGGGAGAATGGACATGTGGTCAGTGTGAGGGATGGGTCCTTCTATATGGTATTCACAACTCACGTGTAACTATTCATTTGGGTGGGGGCCGATGGACCCTCACCTCTGTGCCGTACGCCAACCTCTACATCTGGGCAGCAGAGTGGTTAGCACAGTTGCATCACAGTTCCAGGCTCCCAGGTTCGATTCCCGGCTTGGGTCACTGTCTGTGCGCAGTCTGCACGTACTCCCCGTGTCTGCGTGGGTTTCCTCCGGGTGCTCCGGTTTCCTCCCACAGTCCAACGATGTGCAGGTTAGGTGGATTGGCCATGCGAAATTGCCCTGAGTGTCCAAAAAGGTTAGATGGGGTTACTGAGTTACGGGGATAGGGTGGAGGCGTGGGCTTAAGTAGGGTGCTGTTTCCAAGGGCTGGTGCAGACTCGATGGGCCGAATGACCTCCTTCTGCACTGTCAATTCTGATATCTGCTCTATGTGCGGATTCCAAATGCACCTCAGTAACAGGGAACACCATTCGCATGGTCCTTATCATTATCGAAACATCTTGACCAATGCTTACAGATTTAATTCAGTCCTGTGCTGGTGGAGCTAACTGCTGCCCTCCGATGGTTGGTGGATCACACTGCACCTTTCCAACAATTATAACCATGCTTCGACCGCTCTGTTAGATTTAGAGATACTTGTGTGTTCTATTTGGATTGCAGTTCAGAGGCTGAGAGATTGACTCTGAAAGTAAATCTGGTTGCTGAACCTTTGGGATAACCAGGAAGATTCCGGCTTGGAATCTTTGCTCCTTCCTGAGGCTATCTGTCCCGTTGCCTCAGAGATCTCAGTGTTGATGGGAACAGCTCAGATTTGTGATTTTTACTTACGAGCAGATTGTACACTGCAGTCCTGTGTGTCACTCTCTACATTATCACGGTCAGTAACCCAGGAATATAATCATGGGCTTGTTCAATACTTGTCAATGAATGCCATTGATTAAAACTGTTATCCAGATATTGAGTCAGAGAACCCCTCTCTATCAGTTTCGAGTTTCGAACATATCCTCCTTGCTCACTCACGGAAGATCACTTCCCAACTGGGCACTATCACTCGATCTCTTGCAACATAAAATAAGCCCATTCAGTCCATTGTACTTTGCTAGCTCTTTGAGCAATTTATCCAGTTAGTCCCACTATTTATTTCCAGGTGACACGGTAGCACAGTGGTTAGCACAGTTGCTTCACAGCTCCAGAGCCCCAGGTTTGATTCCCGCACTGTCTGTGCGGAGTCTGCACGTTCTCCCCATGACTGCGTGGGTTTCCTTCGGGAGCTCCGGTTTCCTCCCACAGTCCAAAGATGTGCAGGTTAGGTGGATTGGCCACGCTAAATTACCCTTAGTGTCCAAAAAGGTTAGGTGGGGTGATTGGGTTATGGGGATAGGGTGGAGGTGTGGGCTTGGGTAGGGTGCTCTTTCCAAGGTCTGGTGCAGAATCGATGGGCCGAATGGCCTCCTTCTGCACTGTAAATTCTATGATTCCCGCAGTCCTGAAACTCTTTCCTCCCTGTGTGTGCGATAGGAAGGTCAAGATGTTAAAAAGGAGTAAGTAATATCTTTATAAAGTTAATGGATCGAAGCTTTGAGAAGTAGTTACACACAGGATGGCTTTTTCTGGCTGTGCTGTCTTTGGTTTGCAGCTTGTGATTGGCAGGCGAGACTCCTGACTGGCTTCACCAGCCCAGGTATCCTTTCTTATCTCACACAAGGGCCTCTTGCTCTGTGATTCTTCAGTCAAGAAATTGATCCGACTTTTCAGAGGCAAAAATGGAAAATATAACCCAACTGAATCCTCCTGCACAGACTGTGGGAGGTAGAGGGCAACTCCAAATGCAGGCTGAGCTGCAGTGGGCTGCACTGTGCATGTGGGTGGGTTCAATAAAGTGCCACTCCAGAGGTTTGGGCATGTAGTCCAGACCCATCTCCCAGCACCGTAATAAGGGAGTGCTGCACTCTCAGTGACACCTTTTGGAACACGACAAACTGAGGAGCAATCTACCTTCTCAGGTTGTCCCAGAAGATCCAATAGAATTATTCAGAAGAGAGCCAGGAGTTCTTCCCCATGTCCTGGCGACTATTTAGCCCTCAACCATCATCAATTATCTGGAGATTTCTGATGATTGTGTGATCTTGCTTTGTCCAAATTGGCTGCCATGTTTACTGGAGTCGAACAGAATGGGAAATATGAAGTGAAGTGACCTGACAGATGTTCTTTGACAGCCTTGAGCCTCTTGCCATTCTAGTCCTATCCTCAGCTGATTCTAACTACGTTTCACCAAGAACATAGAACATTACAGCGCAGTACAGGCCCTTCGGCCCTCGATGTTGCGCTGACCTGTGAAACCATTCTAAAGCCCATCTACACTATTCCCTTATCATCCATATGCCTATCCAAGGTCAGTGTTTTATGACGTTTCTTATCGACCCCCCCCCATTAATTAAGGAGCAGGAAGTTTTCTGGGGTTGCCACATCAGATCGCTGACTAACACCTGAAATGTATAACATTTGAAAATGAAAATCGCTTATTGTCACGAGTAGGCTTCAATGAAGTTACTGTGAAAAGCCCCTAGTCGCTACATTCCGGCGCCTGTCCGGGGAGGCTGGTACGGGAATCGAACCGTGCTACTGGCCTGCTTGGTCCGCTTTAAAAGCCAGCGATTTAGCCCAGTGAGCTAAACCGCCCCCTAATTTGGAACATTTGGGTCTTCCTGTTGAAGCTCAACATCCAGTTGGGTGAAATTCCAAATGATGGCAGAGGGGAAATTGTTCCCTTCGGAAAGGGAAAGAGATAATTGGCAAAGTAAGTGTCATCCATGGAGGAAGAATTAAACCAAGCCCCCCACTCCCTCAACCAATTCAGATGTATTGCAAGGATCCCACTGCACACATCAAGGAAGAACAGGAGACATTCTCCTGCTCCACTGTCCTGACCAACTATCCTATCTCAATCAACATCATCAAAATCAGATGCATTGGTCATTTATCTCTTTGTTATTTTTCGCTGGGATCCTCCTGTGTGACAAATAGAGGCTGTATTTGCTTCTGTTCCACCGAGAGCCTGGTTGATGAAGTGTTTGGAGATGTGTCTGAGTGATGGCACAAGGTGCAGTATCAATGCGAAGCTTCCTCTGGCATTCTTTCAGACCTGTCATAATATTTTTCATCCAATTCAAGAAGATTACTAAGGAAAAGATGATCCAATTTAGTCAAACAATGCAGCTTTGAATTTTCCTCTCATGCTCCTTTTAAGCTTGGAGTGCAGTCTTTCTCCTTCCTAAACCTTCATCGTGTCGAAGACAGAATTAATCACACAAATCTCCCGCTCCAAACTGCCAAAGCCTTCAGCTTTCCTCAGCCTTCTGTTCCTCCAAATTTCAAACTTGTAAAACCCCCAGGTTTCTTGCTGATTTGTTTACTCTTCTCTTTTCCACCTTGAAAATAATTAAAAAGGAAAGATTTTCTGCCTCATGGAGAAAGAGGGAGGGAGCGGGCTGAACTGGGCAGTTCATTCAGCCTACCCTTTACACGATGGGCCAAATGGCCTCCTTTTGTGAAATGAAAAATGAAAATCGCTTATTGTCATGAGTAGGCTTCAATGAAGCTACTGTGAAAAGCCCCTAGTCGCCACATTCCGGCCCCTGTCCGGGGAGGCTGGTACGGGCTACATGTTTCTGTGATTCTGTGATCTTTCAGGTGGCCTTGGATTGTCAAAGAAAAACAAACTAAATTGTGCAGAAAACTTTGTTGCAAATTACTATGCAACATCTTTCTATTTAAAGGTTAATCTGAGGCAACTGTCTAGAATTAGGACAGTTTTGGACATAATAATCTTTATTGTCACAGGTAGGTTTACATTAACACTGCAATGAAGTTACTGTGAAAATCCCCTCGTCGCCACATTCCGGCGCCTGTTCGGGTACACAGAGGGAGAATTCAGAATGTCCAATTCACCTAACAGCATGTCTTTCGGGACTTCTTGGATGAAACTGGAGCACCCGGAGGAAACCCGCGCAGACACAGGGAGAACGTGATCCAAGGAAGATTTTTGGTCTGCGTAGAATTTAATCACAAGCATACGGATATTTACAGCTTTAAGAGCAAATAAAATAACAAATTCAGGAAGCAAATCTGACTGAGAGTGTCGTGAGGATGTGGGAACGATTACTGATAAGGGCAGTGGGGCCGTGGCGGCACGGTAGCACAGTGGTTAGCACTGTTGCTTCACAGCGGCAGGGTCCAGGGTTCGATTCCCGGCTTGGGTCACTGTCTGTGCGGAGTCTGCACGTTCTCCCCGTGTCAGCGTGGGTTTCCTCCGGGTGCTCCGGTTTCCTCCAGCAAGTCCCGAAAGACGTGCTGTTAGGTGAATTGGACATTCTGAATTCTCCCTCTGTGTACCCGAACAGGCGCCGGAGTGTGGCGACTAGGGGCTTTTCACAGTAACTTCATTGCAGTGTTAATGTCAGCCTACTTGTGACAATAAAAAGATTATAATACGGTCACCCGTACCGATGGCAGGTTCTGCACCCGGAAAACATTCCAGATTCCAGGCCTGCTGCCGGACAGCACCCAATAATATGGTAACTGTTTCCAATTAGTGGCAAGCGTAGGATATAGACCGGCGACCTGTCCAATGTGTGGTGGAGGACAGGGTGCCAAGTCTTGCAGCTTGGAGGCCCTGGGAGATCACGGCCAGCACTATAAGGGCCCCCCCCCCGGCACGGATGGGTGTCAGGTGATCCACCGTCTGATCTTTGGGAAATTGTCAGCAGTGAAGGATTCTGACTTTTGTACTGCTGCCTCCAGATACGTTTGCTTTAACTTGTGCTGACGTCTGCCAACCGTCTGAATCCTCACGGTTGTTGAACTGTCAATAAAGCAGCAAGTCCAAGTGCTTCAGGCACTAAGGAGTTGAAAGATAATTTAATATTTTCATGCAGAGTTGTCAGAGAATAGGAAGGGGTTCTCCTGGTGTGTTTGAGATTGTTAACGACAATTCTGTGGCAAATCTTTTCAGGCGGAGTGAGCCGTCAATGCCCGAGGCCCATTGGTACAGGCGGCGGTGTGGCCTGGTTGGACATCCTAATTCCCCACAGGGAGAAAATGCTGGCCCTGACCGAGGCTGGGAGGAGTGGTCGGATTGGAAGGAGGCCTGATTCTGCTCTCCGATTGGGTTCACAGAAGATTAGGAAACATGCCAGGTGTTTGGTGTCTGGATTTCACACTTTGGAAACTTAACAATCATCAGAATCACAAGCTTCCCGTCTTCACATCTTCATTCCAGGTCTCAGTTTCTGCAGAGTTCATTCATGTCACGCCCAAGAAGGTTTGAGTGAGCCTTCTGATAGGGGGGATGTGTCAAGTAATTTAGCCCCTTACTGATGTCTCTGTTACTGGAGAAACATCTTCCGTCTTGGCTCTGCCGGAAACCGTCCAGCCACCTCCCTCTTGTAAGGAGGATGGTCCCTGAGAGAGTGCAGCATCACATCCTTGCTCGAGAGGGATTGCATCGAAGGTTTACCAGGCAGATTCCTGGCATGGCGGGACTGATGTACGAGGAGAGATTGAGTCGGTTAGGATTGTATTCGCTGGAGTTCAGAAGAATGGGGGGGAAGTCTCATAAAAACCTATAAAATTCTAACAGGACTGGACAGGGTAGATACAGGAAGGATGTTCCTGATGGTGGGTGTGTCCAGAACCAGGGGTCACAGTCTGAGGATACGGGGTAGACCATTTAGGACAGAGATGAGGAGAACTGTCTTCACCCAGAGGGAGGTCGGCCTCTGGAAATCGTTACCACAGAAAGTCGCTGAGTCCAAAACATTGTGGGCATCAGAGAGTCAGTCATGAGGCCAAAATCGTGGCCAGCTTCAGACGCCTGCCATAATGCCATGCTTCGGTGTCTCGACAGCAGCGTCAATGCATTCTACGTCGCACATACAGTAAACGCTGTTGGCATGACATTGACGGGCCTGAGCCGGTATTCTCCGGGGCCTCCGCGATGCACCGCCTCCTCCAGCAGGAATTATCGATGGTGGGTTTCACTTGTGGTTTCCAAAATTGGGAAACAGGGGCCGTGGATGCTGAGGGAGAGAGAAGGGGGTACGGAAAGTGTCCAACATCGCTATCGTGTGCCGCTGGCTGGCGAGACCTGTTGTTTGTGCTCAAGGACCAGTTGCATGTTGATTGAGTGGAATCCTTTCCTTGTTATGAATATGCCGGGCAGTCCCACAGCAGCCTCGATAGTTTTGTGTGTGTAATCGATGGCTCCCTGCAAGTCAGGTGGGCTTCAAGGCTGTTTGACACAATTCCACCTGTGAGCATCTCACAACGAGGTGTAGTCCTTGAGGCTCTCTTGGAATCATAGAATCCCTGCAGTGCAGAAAGAGGTCATTCAGCCCATCAAGTTTGCACAGGCCCCTGCTCCAATAGAGCACCCCACCTAGGCCCAATCCTCCACTCCTATCCCCATAACCCCATTCTGTGGTGAATGTATTGTACTAACCATTCACCACTGTACTACATTGTATCACGCTGTTGCCCATGTGGGCTCCACCTATTGACCATTGTACTGTACTACACGGAATGTATCACGTTGGTGCCCTTGTGGGCTCCGCCCCCTTGAGGGGAGGTATAAAGAGCAGCCGCCCTGGAGGCGGCTCTCACTTGCACAGCAGTCGCAGGCAGTCACTGTTCTAGTCAATTAAAGCCACTGTTCACTTCAACTCTCTGTCTCGCGTGAATTGATGGTCCCATCACATTCCACCTAAACTGCACATCTTTGGACTGTGGGAGGAAACTGGAGCGCCCGGAGGAAACCCACGCAGACACGGGGAGAACGTGCAGACTCCGCACAGAGAGTCACCCGAGGTTGGAATCTAACTCGCGTCCCTGGCATTGTGAGACAACAGTGCTAACCCCTGAGCCACCGTGCTGCCCTCAGTTGTCTTCTGCAGGTACCCAAATCATTTCCTATCTATCCTCCGCACGGTGTTAGGCTTCTGCTCCTCTGACCAGGGTCTCGGGCTCCTGCTGACCATTGGGGTCTGCCCTTGCTCTGTCCCCACCCTGGGATCCATAACATCCTGGGCCTACCTCTGATCCCTTAATCTGCTCCCCCTCCTCACCTCCTCACTGGAGGTTGTGCCTCCTATTGAGAGCACAATTCCCATCAGTGTCCGAGAGCTAACACTCCTCAACATTGGCTGACAGGCAGTAGAATATTAAATACAGTTTTCAAAATCCCCTCTCAATGAAAGGAGAATCTGCTGATGAGAAAATATCCAACTTCAACTCTGCCCAGTGAAATGAACAGTCCCTGTGATCAACGGGTTTCCAATTGGAAAGCTCACACCCTACTCTCAGCTGGTTTACAATCCTCCTCAAAACCGATCCTTCAAAAAACAGGTTACCGCCCAAAGTGAATCTCACCTTGAAGGTGAAATTATTATTGCCTTCTGGCCATGTTATTTCAAACAGTCTGCTTGTTAATTACCTCAATTGGTATTTAAATTGGTATTCGAATAACCCGGGTAGGGTCACGACTGTTGGACCCGCCCACATACCGTATTACCTGACACCAGTGTAATGACATGAGCAATGGCGCCCAACATCATCACACTAATTAACACGTTCCGTCAAGTTGCAAACACTCCGGATCATGGATTATTCAACTCAATGGGTGGGATTCTGCGTTGCCCCACACCGGAATCGGGGCAGGCGCCGCTTTGGCGGTGGGTCACGATGCCCCATCCCCTCCAAACCAGTGTCATGGGAATTTGCGCAGTGCACAGTCACAACTCCATTGGTATGTGGTCAGCTGGCCCACTTGCGATCCCTCACCTCCAAAGGGGCGAGTTCACCATGGCGCGAGCCACGTGTGGTCTCAGCGGTAATGAGCCTGGTGTGCCGGCTGCGGGGAGAGAGAGATGGCGTGCGGACAGAGTACAGCGCTGCCACACTTGGCCGGGACCCATGCCGCTGGCCGGGTGGGCGTCCGCCAGGTATGGGGGGAGTGGTGGGGGTTGGCCAGGAGATGGGCTGTGGGTTGGGGTGGGCGGGTATGCGGTCCAGCATCGCCGGTGCCAGCTTTTCTGGCACAAGCGGTGCGTGTTTTGGGGGTGTAGGCATACGCGGGGCTATAGCTTGTCAGGCCTGCGCATGTGCAGCACGGACCCACCGATTCTCCAACCATTTTCTGCTCGATCCGCGCTGATCTTCCCATCGTGAAACACCGCGTATCCTCCGCTGTTGTCAGCACATAGTCTCAGGAACGAAGAATCCAGCCCAATGAGTTTCAACAGGAAATTGTGGTGATATACATACCTGCATATCTGTATATAACTGTACATAGTTGCACCAATGTATATATTTTTAAATAAATGTAGAGTACCCAGTTTTTTTTTTCCAATTAAGGGGCAATTTAGCGTGGCCAATCCACCTACCCTGCACATCTTTGGGTTATGGGGGTGAGACCCACACAGACACGGGGAGAATGTGGAAACTCCACACAGACAGTGACCTGGGGTTGGGATTGAACCCGGGTCCTCAGCAACGTGAGGCAGCCGTGCTAACCACTGCGTCACCATGCCACCATTGTACAAATGTATATAACTGTATAAAAAAAAATACCTGGCTGGTTTAGCACACTGGGCTAAATCGCTGACTTTTAAAGCAGACCAAGCAGGCCAGCAGCACGGTTCAATTCCCGTACCAGCCTCCCCGGACAGGTGCCGGAATGTGGCGACTAGGGGCTTTTCACAGTAACTTCATTGAAGCCTACTCGTGACAATAAGCGATTTTCACTTTCACTTTCAATGTATATAGCTGATGAACAATACACGTTGTGACAGTTATGACCTCCTACCAGTACGTGGAACCAGACACACATGGAGCCACATATATATATATATCTCGGGGATGGACGAGATGGCTTGGTAGCTTGACGGACAACAAGACGGTTGCATCTCACCATAGCTCCACAGCAACTTAGATATAATTGTCTGTGCATAGCCTTGTTGGTTACCCTCCCACGTGTAAAGAATAAATACTTGTCACAACCATGCACACATCTTCTGTGCACATCTTCATGATCAGCGGAGCCACAGAGCTCAACAGAAATTAGACAAGTTCTGGTCAACAATTGGGATTCAGGGTTAGTAGAAATGGAGCAAGCGCGGCAGGACAATATGGGGGGGGGGGGGTGTGTGTGGCACGGTGGGGAAAGGGGGTGTGTGGCACGGTGGCACAGTGGGGGTGGGGAGGGGGGTGGCATTGGTGCACAGTGGTTAGCACTGCTGCCTCACAGCACTGGAGACCCAGGTTCAATTCCGGCCTCGGGTGACTGTGCAGAGTCTAAGCGTCCTCCCCTGCCCCTGTTTCCTCCCACAGTCCAAGGATTTGCAGGTTAGGTGGATTGGCCATGCCAAATTGCCCCTTAGTGTTAAGGGTTGCGCAGGTTAGGTGGGGTTATGGGGTCACGGGGTTAGGGCGGGGGAGTGGGCTTAGACAGAGTGCTCTTTCAGGGAGTCGGTGCAGACTTGATGGGCCAAATGGCCTCCTTCTGAACTGTAGAATTCTATGGAACACTGGGGCTCAGTGGGCTAAATGGGCTGTAGGTGAAACTGTTGCTGTGTAATGTTCAATATACTGAATGTCTGTTGCTAGACAAGGCACTAAAAGGACCATCAAACCAATATCGAGTTAATATACATGTCAGACATGATCTAATTGTGTAGTAAAAGAGGCTGTTCCCGTGGACCTATTTACAAATACAATCTCATAATTTACCAACCATGAACATTTAACAGCCAACGTTTCATTTTAAAAGAAAACTATACATTCATTTTTCACTTCCCTTCTGACAAAAGTAGAACATTAACTGAATCTTTTGAAGAGGACATCAAAGTATTAAGAAGGTGCTTTAATACTCAGAAATAGAAGATGGTGGTACATTTTTTGCAAAGTTCAAAGAATTGAAGTCAATGACATCCTTTACAGCGCTAAAGCCGAGCAGATTTGCTAATAGGATTTTAAGCTTTAATGATTTTGCCTAAGGCAGCCATAATGTTGTAAATATTGTACCACATTGCTTATTAATTTTCATTTTTGTCTTCCAGTAACTGATTTGCACAATTATTGAAATTGGCAAAATATGAAAGAAATCATAAAAATCTTTTTATAAGGACTAAGAATACTTTGTACTGCATTTTATACTGCGCAGTATTTTTAGAAGCAGGCTTACATTACACATAAAATAACTGAAAACGTGAGGCAGTTTTCAGTCAATGTTCCTCCTGAATTAATGATATCAGTGCAGTGGCTTGAAATGCCAAAATTAATATTGTCTGCCACAATCATTGGTAGGTCTGTGTGGGTGAGTTTACTAACAGTAAAAAGCCTAAGAAGGCACAATAATCCCAAATCACTTCCCTCGAAAGAGAAAGGGACATGGCTTTGAAAAATAGGTACGTTTTATCCCCAAGTGCTTCTTAAAAAAACAAAAAATAGCCCAGTGCCAAGATTTCAAGGTGCTGTTAATATAAAATAAGAAGCATGGAAGATTATTTGCAGTGAGTGTAGAAGTGATCACCAATGAGTTAAGCCATGTAAACAGAACATTCCTGTGTCTACTATCCCAACACAACTGTTAACCTGTTTTAGGTTTAGCATCTCTGCTAATATAATGGATTGAGGATCAACATAGACTAAGCATTTATTCACTAATATCAGGACTGGAAATTCCCAATCTATAATGTCCTGAGAGCACATGTTTCCATTTTAAATTTAAAACGGCTACATCACAAGCAATGAGTCCGATCAGCATCGGAAATATTTAGCTATTCCACTGAAATGAATAACAACACAAAAGGATGAAAAGTAAAGGCCAAAGAGGATGAGAGATTAGACACAAATTAAGGAATGCCAATGTGTAATTTTATTTTAAAAGTGTGTTTTGGTGAGTTTTATCATGTGCTAAGTATTAAATGCTCCACACTGTTTATTTGTTGAATGCGATTGTTATAAAACACCTTCTGAAAGTCTGTAAAGAATAACAGTTCTGAGAGGGGGGAAAATGCGTTATTTAATTAGCCACAGTATCTAAAGGTCCCTTGTTTTTCACTGCTTCCCTAGTCCTTTGAGAATGTCTTGTACCTGGAGGCGAGTTCCTACTGGGAATAATGAAACCCAGGCAAGCCCAAATGTGTTCATTAGAGTCTGATTAGCTTTCCACAGGTGGCAAAGGTTACTGTTCTCTTACAGTGAATGGCAGTAATTCCACTCAGCATGGAAACACCATCTGGCCCCGGAGTAAGAATGGAATCCATGGTCTCTCCGTAATATTTCAGGGACTGGAGTCAGTGTATAAAGGTAGCTTTCTGTGTTTCTTTTAGAAAAAAGGCCCACACTATTCCTCTGCCACAGGAAGGGGAAGGGATTATAAAAAGTGGTTTTACACAAAGGCCGACAAGTTTAAATTCACTGTGACAAAAGTAAATGGGAAAACCCTGGTTCAGTGGGTGATTTTACAGTTACATTTGACGTCGCTGAGACAGAGCACAGACTGGAGCTTAAAGCCCACCTCTAGCTTCCCTTGAATGAAGGTCGAGCGAGGTCACCTTGAGAGGGCAGTTCAGAGTCAACCACATCGCTGCGCGTCTGGAGTCACGTGTAGGCCAGGCCAGGTAAGGGCGGCGGATTTCCTTCCCTGAAGGACGTTAGTGAACAAGGTGGTTGTTTGCGATAATCCAACAGTTTCACAGTCTCTTTCACTGGGTCACTGTCTGTGCGGAGTCTGCACGTTCTCCCCGTGCCTGCGTGGGTTTCCTCCGGGTGCTCCGGTTTCTTCCCACAGTCCAAAGATGTGCAGGTTAGGTGGATTGGCCGTGATAAATTGCCCTTAGTGTCCAGGAAGGTACCGGTGTAGGGAGGCGGTGGCTTGGTGGTATTGTCGCTAGACTAGCAACCCGGAAACCCAGGGTAACGCTCTGGGATGGGGTTCGAATCCTGCCATGGCAGATGGTGACATTTGAATTCAATAAGTAAAATCTGAATTAGAAGACTAAAGGTGACCATGAAACCATTGTCATAAAAACTCATCTGCTTCATATGGAGGAAATCTGTCATCCTTACCTGGTCTGGCCTCCATGTGACTCTAGATCCACACAAATGTGGTTGACTATTAAATGCACTCAGGGATGGGTATAAAAGGTTGCTCAACCAGCGACGCCCTCACCCCATTAACTAATTTAAAAAAAGGTTAGGTGGGGTTTCAGGGCTGGGGTGGGGGAGTGGACCTCGGTAGGATGCTTTTTCAGAGGGTTGGTGCAGACTCAATGGGCCGAATGGCCTCCTTCTGTGCAGTAGGAATTTTATAGTTCCATGGTTCTAAGTGCCTGGTGATATTATAGAATTTACAGGGCAGAAGGAGGCCATTAGGCCCATTGCGGCCGCACTGACCCTCTGAAAGAGCACCCTACTTAAGCCCAAGCCTTCCCCTATCCCCGTAACCCAGTAACTCCACCTCACCATGTTAACTCCACCAACCTCCACACTAACGGGCAATTTAGCACGGCCAATCTACCTAATCTGCATATTTTTGGACTGTGGGACTGTGGCAAGTGTTCAGAATGGACAAAGTTTTCAACAGTAAATTGGTACTAATGATGCATGACTTCAACAATATGAGCTGCTACAATCCTAGCTGATGTTACAACTGGGAAGTCAGATCCCAGATCGGAAGCCAGCTCGACAGATCCTCACTTTTAGTTTTTGTGGGTGAACAGGGTCACATGACCGTCAATTAATTTTCAACAAAAGAATAAAACATTTATTAGTCAGGAAAAGGGGAACTACATTATGATACACCTTCCCCCAGCTTTATAGATATGTACAGATTTGTGGGACTAACACAGGTGACAAAATTTATCTTATACTTCAATAGTCTCAGTAAGTACACAGTCCATGTAAACCAACAGGCAAAATGTGGTCGGACACACCCCACTCTGAAACCAAGGGACAGGCGTCCCCCAAAACAAGGTGTATGGTTTTCTCAAATCCCCCAGTTGCTTGTTACACTTGAGTCAACTGGGGCGGGATTCTCCCCTACCCGGCGGTGCGGGCCGTATCGGCCGAGGAGTGGTGTGAACCACTCTGGCATCAGGACGCCAGGAAGGTGCGGAATCCTCCGCACCTTCAGGGGCTAGGCCGGCGCTGGCGGGGTTGGCGCGGTGCCAGACGGCGAAGGGCCTCCGCCGGCCGGGGCAAGTTTCCGCGTGTGCGGGAACGCCAGTGTGTGCTGGTGTCATCCCAGTGCGTGCTCAGTGGGGTTCTTCTCCGTGCCGGCAAAGGCGGAGGTTGACAGCAGCTGGCGCAGAGGGAAAGAGAGCCCCCACGGCACAGGCACGCCCGCGGATTGGGGGGCCCCGATTCGCAGGCCAGGCCACCGTGGGGGCAACCCCCCTGGGGCCAGATCTCCCCTCGCGCCCCCGAGGACTTTGCAGGCCGCCCATAGAGCCAGGTCCCGCCGGTACGGACCTGGTTTGATTTACGCTGGCGGGACCAGCCGAAAATGGGCTGCCGCTAGGCCCAACGCGGGCTGGAGAATCGGTGGGGGGGGGGGGGGCACTGCCAACGGCCGGCAACTGGCACGGCACAATTCCCGCCCCCACCAAATCTCCAGCGCCAGAGAATTCGGCAGTTGGTGTCGGGTCAGCGGGGCGGGATTAATGCTGCCCCCCAGTGATTCTCAGACCCAGCGGGGGGTGGAGAATCCCGCCCCTGATCTCACTGGAACCCCGGCTTTCACCTGGAGGTCTCCCAACGCCATCCTTGAAAAGACACACTGTAATGAACTCCAATTGGCTTTATTGGTTGGCCAATTGGAGTATGAGCTCCCTCAATGATAGCTCATTGAGGGGGCCCATATAATCACCTGTGTAGGCTTTGTGAGCCAGTCTTAAGTTGACTGGACTGCTAGCAGCACTGTTTGTAGCTGCTCCTGTAATATCGTTATTGTAAATAAATATTGGTGTGGTGACGGAACTTCTGCCTCCCGTGGATTACTACAGTGGCGACGAGGTAAACTAAGAATTTTGCGGAGACCAGCTGCCGCACTCGGAGGGTAAGCCTTGCCATTTAAAAAATGCCGTTCTTTGGGAAGTTAGAGGCATTCGACCCGGCTATTGAGGACTGGTCCCAGTATGTGGAGAGAATGTGTTACTTCTTCCGGGCAAATGATATACTGACGGACGAAAGGAGACGGCTTATCCTGCTGTCGGTGTGCAGACCCTCAGCTTTCGCCATTATACGTAGTCTGACTTATCCCGATGCGCCGGACACGAAAACTTTCCAAGAATTAACGGAA
Organism: Scyliorhinus canicula; assembly: GCF_902713615.1. Classification (NCBI taxonomy): domain Eukaryota; kingdom Metazoa; phylum Chordata; class Chondrichthyes; order Carcharhiniformes; family Scyliorhinidae; genus Scyliorhinus; species Scyliorhinus canicula. The sequence continues at coordinate 3,269,607 of NC_052162.1, forward strand.
TTGGGGAAGAGCACTACGACCCAAAACCACCCCTCATTTTGCGTAGGTACAGATTCTACACAGCGAAGCGGGAAGACAGGGAGTCAGTCACAAATTTCTTGACCCGCCTGAGAAGGCTGGCGGAAAAATGTGAGTTCGGCCCGATGCTAAATGAAACGCTTCGGGACCGGTTAGTGTGTGGTATAAACAACCTCACAATACAGAAACGCCTGTTGGTGGAAACGGAGCTAGACTGCAGGCAGGCGTTACAGCTCGCACTGTCCCTAGAAAAGGCAGCAAGTTGGGCGCAGGAACTACAGGGCACGCCAATGGAGGTAGATACCTGTGAGAGGAACTACCACAACGGGTCCTGCTACCAGATAGCCGCTCTCAGGAAAAGCCTGAGGAATAGAGGGAAAAAGGAAAACCCCAGAACTGCCCCCAAGTCTGCCAGGACTAACTGGAGACAGAGGGAAGTACCGGCTGATGCTCCCCCAACAGAGAAGGACCGTTTCTGGCACCAGACAGAGTGGGGTAACAGCAACAGAAACCCTAGAAGGAGGTGGCAAAAGAGGAATAGTAGGTGGGGACGCAGGGAAGTACACAACCTAGACGCCCCATCCTCCTCCGAAGGGGAACAATTATATAATATTACAACGAAGAAAGCAGAACCCATTAGGATTACCCCACGGGTGAACGGGCGGCCGACAATAATGGAAATAGACACGGGTGCGGCCGAATCAGTAATGGGAGTGGCAGCATTTAGAAAAATCAAAGATGGACTCCAGCCACTAACCCTAACAAAAACATCAACGAAACTTAAAACCTACACGGGGGAACCCCTGGAAGTTCTAGGCACGACTTATGTACCTGTGGAATATGATAAACAATTGCTCAGATTACCGTTGACGATAGTAGAGGGCTCCGGACCGAGCATAATTGGACGAAACTGGCTGAAAGATCTAAAATTAGATTGGATGAAAATTTTCCAGAGTGGAAGCGGGCAGTTGAGTGGAGTACTCCAAAAATACCCGGAGGTCTTCCAGGAAGGTTTGGGAGAAATCATAGGTGCAAAAGCAACTTTGCACGTGGACCCAGAAGCCCTTCCGAAATTTTGTAAGGCCAGGCCGGTACCTTTTGCATTAAGGAAGAAAGTAGATGACGAAATAGAAAGGTTACGGCGCGACGGCATTATCAGACCAGTACAGTTCTCGGAATGGGCAGCGCCGGTGGTACAAATTTTGAAGCCAGACGGCTCGATACGTCTCTGTGGAGATTTCAAACAGACGGTAAACAAATACGCACTGCTGGACAAATACCCAATCCCGAAAATAGACGACCTATATGCCAAATTGGCAGGTGGGCTTTTGTTCACGAAACTGGACATGAGCCACGCCTACCTGCAGTTAAAACTGGACAAGGACTCCCAGAAATTTGCTACGATCAACACCCTGAAGGGCCTTTTTCGTTATACTAGGCTACCTTTCGGAGTGTCATCAGCCTGCGCTATATTCCAGCGTACGATGGAAAATATTCTGCAGGGACTACCGCAGGTGGCAATTTATTTGGACGATGTCTTAATCACGGGTAGGACAAACAGGGAACACTTAAGGAACCTGGAGGAAGTGCTCAGGCGTTTCGCAAAGGCAGGCGTACGGCTAAAAAGGGAAAAATCTGTTTTTCTGGCCCCACAAGTGACATACCTGGGATATAAGGTAGATGAGTCAGGCTTACACCCATTAGAAGACAGAGTAAGGGCAATAAAAGAAGCCCCAGCTCCCACCACGGTCCAGGAGTTACGATCATTTCTAGGGTTGGTAACCTATTATGGAAAATTTATTGAAAATAGGGCGTCCATCCTGGAACCCCTCCACCAGCTACTAAAAAAGGGGCAAGAATGGAAATGGTCCGCCCGCCAAAACCCAGCATTTAGGGACATTAAGGAACAGCTGTCATCCGAAAATGTCCAACAGCATTATGACCCAAGGAAGGAGTTGGTGGTCACTTGTGATGCATCCCCCTACGGGGTAGGAGCCGTCTTAGCCCATAGAGGAAGGAATGGGGAAGAACGGCCAATAGCCTATGCTTCGAGGACCTTGGCGATGGCTGAGAGGAAGTACGCCCAAACCGAGAAGGAAGGACTGGCGGTGATATTCGCAGTAAAACAATTTCACCAGTATCTGTACGGGCGGAAATTCACCATAGTGACAGACCATAAGCCGTTATTAGGGTTATTAAAAGAAGACAAGTCAATACCCCCGATTGCATCAGCTAGAATCCAGCGCTGGGAATTGCTACTGGCGGCATATAGATACGTTCTGGAGCACAGACCGGGAACACGAGTAGCACATGCAGATGCTTTGAGCAGACTTCCCCTCCCGGACACTCCGCCGCAAATACCAAAAGTAGAGGAGACAGTAATGACTCTAAATTTTTTGGACACCCTACCAGTAGACGCACAACATATTCGGTTGTGGATGCAAAAAGACCCAGTTTTAGCCAAGATTAAGCATTTACTGCTAACAGGGGAACTGGAAAGACCAGTGGAGCCCCAGATGCACCCATACTGGAGCAGAAGGGACCAAATAACCGTAGAAGACGGTATCCTATTATGGGGAGCCCGGGTAATAGTCCCAGCTCAGGGCCGTCAGGCAATCTTAACCGAGTTACATCACGGACACCCAGGGTTGTCTAAAATGAAGATGCTAGCTCGAAACTACGTTTGGTGACCAGGTTTGGACACAGACATAGCAGCCTTGGTACGTCGGTGCCAGGAGTGCCAACAGGGGCAAAGAGTGCCACCAGCCGGGCCATTGCACCCGTGGGAATGGCCAGGCAGACCGTGGACCCGCCTGCATATTGACCACGCTGGCCCTTTCATGGGCTCAATGTTTTTGGTGATAGTGGACGCCCACTCCAAATGGTTAGACGTCCACCGGGTAAACACGGCAAGCACAGCATCGACAATTGAAAAGCTCAGGGCCTCGTTTGCAACACATGGACTGCCGGAGGTATTGGTGTCGGACAACGGAACGGCATTCACAAGTGGGGAATTTGAAAAATTCCTGAAGGAAAACGGAGTCCGTCACATCAAAACGGCCTCTTACCATCCAGCGACCAACGGCCTGGCAGAGAGAGCGTGCCAGACACTTAAAGCGGGACTCAAGAAGCAGCTGGCAGCGTCAATGGACACAAAGCTCTCCCGCTGGCTGTTTGATTACAGGACCACACTGCATTCCACAACGGGCATACCGCCAGCTGAACTCTTAATGGGAAGGCGGCTGCGAACGAGGCTGAGTCTCCTTTTCCCAAATTTAACGGGGAAAGTGGAGAAACATCAGGAGGCCCAACGCAGGGGGCATGATAATAGTCGGCAGCAGAGACATTTCCAGGTGGGGGCACTGGTTTGGGTCAAGAATTATGGGAATGGACCAACGTGGGTCAAAGGCACGGTAGAGTCCCAAACAGGGCCCATTTCCTATGAGGTTTCAATAGGAGGTAAGGTGATGAAGAAACACCTAGACCAAATAAGGGCAGCGGAACCACACCTGGAGGCAGGCGAAGTAGGACCGCCTCAAGCTGGGATAGGCCAGACGGAAAGGATACCCACACCCCAGCCCCGAGCAATTTCTCCAGACTTCGTCATCCAGTTGTCAGAGTCGGAGATGGACATGTTCGACGAGGCCGCCGCGACACCTCTCCCCGAGGAGGAGGAAGAACAACTTCCAAGGAGGTCGTCAAGGAAAAGATGGGCACCTATAAGGTACACCCCGCCCACTTCGGAGAACGACCCGGCGGACGACACAGAGGTGACAGACCCAGACATGAGGAGCAGGAAGAAGCTCAGAGGAATTCCAGCTGGCAGGAATTCCTCGGACCTTGGGGGGGGGGGGGGGAGGAGTGTAATGAACTCCAATTGGCTTTATTGGTTGGCCAATTGGAGTATGAGCTCCCTCAATGATAGCTCATTGAGGGGGCCCATATAATCACCTGTGTAGGCTTTGTGAGCCAGTCTTAAGTTGACTGGACTGCTAGCCGCACTGTTTGTAGCTGCTCCTGTAATATCGTTATTGTAAATAAATATTGGTGTGGTGACGGAACTCCTGCCTCCCGTGGATTACTACACACACCTTGGAATCGTCTCCCAAATAATGCTCTCTCTCGAATGCCTTCAGCAAGGATCCACATCCAATCTGAAAGTAAGCTTGCGTGGCACATAAAAACAGACTGTCAAAGTTTCTACAGGGATGTAAACAGAAAAAATTGATAAAAAGTAATGCAAGCCCCTTGCAGTCAGACAAGGGGAAATTCATAACGGGGAACAAAGAATTGGCTGAGGAACTAAATTCGTACTTTGCTTCTGTATTCACAAAGGGAGACATGAATAATGTCCCGGAAGTTCTGCGAAACACAAGTTTTAGTGAGGAGCTGAAGGAAATTAGTATTAGTAAAGAAATAGTTTTGGGGAAATTAATGAGATTGAAGGTGGACTAATCTCCAGGGCCTGATCATCTTCATCCCAGAGTACTTAAGGAAGTCACCTAATAAATAGTATATTTATACAGGGCAGCACGATAGCATAATTGTTAGCACAGTTGCTTCACAGCTCTAGGGTCCCAGGTTCGATTTGCGGCTTGGGACACTGTCTGAGTGGGGTCTCCACGTTCTCCCCGTGTCTGCGTGGGTTTCCTCCAGGTGCTCTGGTTTCCTCCCACAGTCCATTGATGTGCAGGTTAGGTGGATTGGCCATGATAAATTGCCCTTAGTGTTGGCTGGGTTTGCTGGGTTACGAGGATAGGGTGGAGGTGTGGGCTTGGGTAGGTGCTCTTTCCAAGGGCCAGTACAGACTCGATGGGCCAAATGGCCTCCTTCTGCACTGTAAATTCTATGATTCTATATCCATTTGTGGTAATTTTCCAAAATTCTTTGGACTTTGGAATAGTTTCTACAGATTAGAGGGTATTTAATATAACCCCGTTATTCACAAAGGGAGGCAGAGAGAAAACAGGGAACTATAGACCAGTGAGCCTAACTTCAATAGCAGGGAAGTTGCCAGAGTCCATTATTAAGGATTTCATATTGCAGCATTTGGAAAGCAGGGGTGTAATTAGACAAAGTCAACATGGATTTCTGAAAGTGAAATCATGCTAGACAAATCTACTGGAATGTTTTGAAGATGTAACTAATAGAGTTGACCAGGGAGAACCAGTGGATGTGGTTTATTTAGACTTTCAGAAGGCTTTCAACAAGGTCTCGCATAGCAGATTACGATATAAAGTTAAAGGGCATGGGATTGTGGATCGTATCTGGAGATGGATAGAAAGCTGGTTAGCAGACAGGAAGCAAAAGTTGGAATAAATGGGTCTTTTTCCGATTGGCAGGCAGTGACTAGTGGGGTATCGCAGGGATCTGTGCTGGGACCCCAACTGTTTACATTATATATTAATGATTTGGGTGAGGGAACTTAATATACTATCTCCAAATTTGCAGATGATACAAAGTTGGGTGGGAGGGTGAGCTGTGAGGAGGATGCAGAGATGCTTCAGTGGGATTTGGACAGGCTGAGTGAGTGGGCACATGCATGGCAGATGCAGTATAATGTGGATAAATGGGAGGTTATCCACTTTGGTAGCAAAATTAGGAAGGCAGATTATTATTTTAATGGGTGTAAATTGAGAGAGGCGGATACTCAGAGAGACCTTTTTGAGGATAAGACCTTGGTATCCTCGTGCATCAGTCGCTGAAAGTAAGCGTGCAGGTACAGCAGGCAGCAAAGAAGGGAAATGGTATTGTGGCCTTCATAGCGAGAGATTTGAGTATATGTTTTACTGCAATTGTATAAGGCATTGGTGAGGCCACACCTGGAACATTGTGTGCAGTTTTGGTGTCCTTATCTGAGGAAGGATGTTCTTTCTCTGGAGGGAGAGAAACAAGCTGATTCCTGAGATGTTGGGACTGTCATATGAGGAGAGACTAAATCGGTTCGGATTATATTCATTGGAGTTCAGAAGAGTGAGAGGAGATCTCATAGAAACTTACAAAATTCTAACAGAATCAGACAGGGTAGATTCAGAAAGAATGTTCCCGATGGTGGGGGAGTCCAGAACTAGGGGTCATAGTTTGAGGATAAGGGGTAAACCTTTTAGGATTGCGGGGAGGAGAAATTTCTTCACCCAGAGAGAGGGGAATCTGTGGAATTCACGCCCACAGAAAGTAGTTGAGGCCAAAACGTTATGTCAAGAAGGAATTAGATACAGCTCTTGGAGCTAAAGGGATCGAGGGATATGGGGAAGGAAGGTGGGATCAGGGTATTGAACTTGATGATTATAATGAATGACAGAGCAGGCTTGAACGGCCAAATGGCTCCTCCTGCTTCTATTTTCTGTGCATGCTTCTATGTATTTCAACTTCTCCTTTCAGTATTCCCCTGCCATGGATCAACGTGTGCATTGCAAAAACACTCTCAGATGCGCAGCCATGTCAACACAACACTACTGCTTCACAGGCTTTCTAAAGGTGTCACCAAACGTTAGATCACCACGCATGTCTGGCTTCTCACGAACTGTCATCTCCAGGTCGGCACTTTGCAGCTGTCTTTAACTGGGAGCCTCTCTCTCTGTGTCCTTTCTTGCACTTCAGTCAACAGTTCTTTGTATAAATTCCTGTTCCTGGTCCTATTGCATTCACTGACTTTCTGGGAATTTCTCCATTAGCTTCTGGGACATTCTTTCTGTCTCTCTATGATGTTCTGCCTGTACTGCCAGCTCCCGTCACCTGGTTCCAGACAGAACTCTAACTGTATCTGCTTCTCACTGTACTGTCAGAGGATCAGTACTGAGGGAGTGCCGCACTGTCAGAGGGTCAGTACTGAGGGAGTGCTGCACTGTCAGAGGGTCAGTACTGAGGGAGTGCCGCACGTCACAGGGTCAGTACTGAGGGAGTGCCGCACTGTCAGAGGGTCAGTACTGAGGGAGTGCTGCACTGTCAGGGAGTCAGTACTGAGGGAGTGCTGCACTGTCAGAGGGTCAGTACTGAGGGAGCGCTGCACTGTCAGAGGGTCAGTACTGAGGGAGTGCCGCACTGTCAGAGGGTCAGTACTGAGGGAGTGTCGCACTGTCAGGGAGTCAGTACTGAGGGAGTGCTGCACTGTCAGAGGGTCAGTACTGAGGGAGTGCTGCACTGTCAGAGGGTCAGTACTGAGGGAGTGCCGCACTGTCAGAGGGTCAGTACTGAGCGAGTGCCGCACTGTCAGAGGGTCAGTAATAAGGGAATGCCGCACTGCCAGAGGGTCAGTACTGAGGGAGTGCTGCACTGTCAGAGGGTCAGTACTGAGGGAGTGCGGCACTGTCAGAGGGTCAGTACTGAGGGAGTGCCGCACTGTCAGAGGGTCAGTACTGAGGGAGTACCGCACTGTCATAGGGTCAGTACTGAGGGAGTGCTGCACTGTCAGAGGGTCAGTACTGAGGGAGTGCTGCACTGTCAGAGGGTCAGTACTGAGGGAGTGCTGCACTGTCAGAGGGTCAGTACTGAGGGAGTGCTGCACTGTCAGAGAGTCAGTACTGAGGGAGTGCTGCACTGTCAGAGGGTCAGTACAGAGGGAGTGCTGCACTGTCAGAGAGTCAGTACTGAGGGAGTGCTGCACTGTCAGAGGGTCAGTACTGAGGGAGTGCCGCACTGTCAGAGGGTCAGTACTGAGGGAGTTCTGCACTGTCAGAGGGTCAGTACTGAGGGAGTGCTGCACTGTCAGAGGCTCAGTACTGAGGGGGTGCTGCACTGTCAGAGGGTCAGTACTGAGGGAGTGCGGCACTGTCAGAGGGTCAGTACTGAGGGAGTGCTGCACTGTCAGAGGGTCAGTACTGAGGGAACGCTGCAATGTATTACCACATCCTGGGTTAGTGCACAGTCGATTCCGGGGGAGGGTGTTAATATGGAATGAAAGGTGAATGCCCTTGCTTTTGATGTTGAAGTTGGGACTTGGAAGTCCTTGTTCACGATTCTCTTCAGGTTAATGAGTAGGTTCAGTCGGCAGTTAAGAAGGCAAATGCAATGATAGCATTCATGTCAAGAGGACTAGAATACAAGAGCAGGGATGTACTTCTGAGGCTATGTAAGGCTCTGGTCAGACCCCATTGGTAGTATTGTGAGCAGTTTTGGGCCCCATATCTAAGAAAGAATGTGTTGGCCTTGGAAAAGGTCCAGAGGAGATTCACAAGAATGATCCCTGGAATGAAGAGCTTGTTGTATGAGGAATGGTTGAGGACTCTGGGTCTGAACTCACTGGAGTTTAGAAGGATGAGGTGGAATCTTATTGAAACTTACAGCATACTGTGAGGCCTGAATAGAGTGGACATGGAGAGGATGTTTCCACTTGTAGGAGAAACTAGAAGCAGAGGACAAAATCTCAGACTAAAGGGACGATCCTTTAAAACGGAGATGAGGAGGAATTTCTTCAGCCAGAGGGTGGTGAATCTGTGGAACTCTTTGCCGCAGAAGGCTGTGGAGACCAAATCACTGAGTGTCTTTAAGACAGAGATAGATAGGTTCTTGATTAATAAGGGTTATGGGGAGATGGCAGGAGAATTGGGATGAGAAAAATATCAGCCATGATTGAAAGCCAGAACAGACTCGATGGGTCGAGTGGTCTAATTCTGCTCCTCTGTCTGATGGTCTTATGATTGCAGTAAGAAGTCTTACAACACCAGGTTAAAGTCCAACAGGTTTGTTTCAAACATGAGCTTTCGGAGCGCAGCTCCTTCCTCAGGTGATTGCAACATGCTGTAGTCCCATTTCCCTGGCCCTACACTCATCCCTAGAGCATCTCGACAACAAGGACTCCTGCATCAGACTCCTATTTATTGACTACAGCTCCGCCTTCAACACCATAATCCCAGCCAAGCTCATATCAAAGCTCCAAAACCTAAAACTTGGCTCCACACTCTGCAACTGGATCCTCGACTTTCTGACCCACAGGCCACAGTCAGTAATAATGAACAACAACACCTCCTCCACAATAGTCCTCAACACCAGGCTGCGTACTTTGCCCCCTACTCTACTCCCTGTACACACACAGGGTGGCAAAATTTGGTTCCAACTCCAACCACAAGTTTGCTGACGATACAACCATAGTGGGCCGGATGGCGAATAACGACGAGTCAGAATACAGGAGGGAGATAGAGAACCTAGTAGAGTGGTACAGCGACAACAATCTCTTCCTCAATGCCAGCAAAACTAAAGAGCTGGTCACTGACTTCAGGAAGCAAAGTACTGTACACACCCCTGTCAGCATCAACAGGGCCGAGGTAGAGATGGTTAGCAGTTTCAAATTCCTAGGGGTGCACGTCTCCAAAAATCTGTCTTGGTCCACGTACGTCGACGCTACCACCAAGAAATCATAACAGCGCCGATACTTCCTCAGGAAACTAAGGAAATTCGGCATGTCCACATTAACCCTTACCAGCTTTTACAGAAGCACCTTAGAAAGCATCCTATCTGGCTGCATCACAGCCTGGTATGGCAACTGCTCAGCCCAGGACCACAAGAAACTTCAGAGAGTCGTGAACACCACCCAGTCCATCACAGAAACCTGCCTCCCATCCATTGACTCCATCTACACCTCCCGCTGCCTGGGGAAAGCGGGCAGCATAATCAAAGACCCCTCCCACCCGGCTTACTCACTCTTCCAACTTCTTCCATCGGGCAGGAGATACAGAAGTCTGAGAATACACACAAACAAGCTGTTTAGCACACTGGGCTAAATCGCTGGCTTTGAAAGCAGACCAAGCAGGCCAGCAGCACGGTTCGATTCCCGTAACAGCCTCCCCGAACAGGCGCCAGAATGTGGTGACCAGGGGATTTTCACAGTAACTTCATTGAAGTCTACTTGTGACAATAAGTGATTTTCATTTCATTTCATTTCAACTACTCAAAAACAACTTCTTCCCCACTGTTACCAGACTCCTAAACGACCCTCTTATGGACTGACCTCATTAACACTGTATCCCTGTATGCTTCGATTCCAGTTCCGGTGCAAGGTTATATTGTATACCTTGTGATAGTGAGATGAGGAATAGGGAGAGAGAGCAATTAAACACGTGGCTACAGGGATGGTGCAGGCGGGAGGGATTCAGATTTCTGGATAACTGGGGCTCTTTCTGGGGAAGGTGGGACCTCTATAGACAGGTTGGTCTACATCTGAACCTGAGGGGCACCAATATCCTGGGGGGGAGATTTGTTAGTGCTCTTTGGGGGGGTTTAAACTAATTCAGCAGGGGCATGGGAACCTGGATTGTAGTTTTGGGGTACGGGAGATTGAGAGTATAGAGGTCAGGAGCACAGATTTGACTTCGCAGGAGGGTGCCAGTGTTCAGATAGGTGGTTTGAAGTGTGTCTACTTCAATGCCAGGAGTATACGAAATAAGGTAGGGGAACTGGCAGCATGGGTTGGTACCTGGGACTTCGATGTTGTGGCCATTTCAGAGACATGGATAGAGCAGGGACAGGAATGGTTGTTGCAGGTTCCGGGGTTTAGGTGTTTTAGTAAGCTCAGAGAAGGGGGCAAAAGAGGGGGAGGTGTGGCGCTGCTAGTCAAGGACAGTATTACGGTGGCGGAAAGGATGCTAGATGGGGACTCTTCTTCTGAGGTAGTATGGGCTGAGGTTAGAAACAGGAAAGGAGAGGTCACCCTGTTGGGAGTTTTCTATAGGCCACCTAATAGTTCTAGGGATGTAGAGGAAAGGATGGCGAAGATGATTCTGGAAAAGAGCGAAAGTAACAGGGTAGTTGTTATGGGAGACTTTAACTTTCCAAATATTGACTGGAAAAGATATAGTTCGAGTACATTAGATGGGTCGTTCTTTGTACAATGTGTGCAGGAGGGTTTCCTGACACAGTATGTTGACAGGCCAACAAGAGGCGAGGCCACATTGGATTTGGTTTTGATTAATGAACCAGGCCAGGTGTTAGATCTGGAGGTAGGTGAGCACTTTGGAAACAGTGACCACAATTTGGTGACCTTTACGTTAGTGATGGAAAGGGATAAGTATACCCCGCAGGGCAAGAGTTATAGCTGGGGGAAGGGCAATTATGATGCCATTAGACATGACTTAGGATGTGTTGGTTGGAGAAGTAGGCTGCAAGGGTTGGGCACACTGGATATGTGGAGCTTGTTCAAGGAACAGCTATTGCATGTTCTTGATAAGTACGTACCAGTCAGGCAGGGAGGAAGGGGTTGAGCAAGGGAACCGTGGTTTACCAAAGAAGTGGAATCTCTTGTTAGGAGGAAGAAGGAGGCCTATGTGAAGATGAGGCGTGAAGTTTCAGTTGGGGCGCTTGATAGTTACAAGGAAGCAAGGAAGGATCTAAAGAGAGAGCTGAGACGAGCAAGGAGGGGACATGAGAAGTCTTTGGCAGGTAGGATCAAGGAAAACCCAAAAGCTTTCGATAGGTGTGTCAGGAATAAAAGAATGACCAGGGTAAGAGTAGGGCCAGTCAAGGACAGTGGTGGGAAGTTGTGTGTGGAGGCTGAGGAGATAAGCGAGATACTAAATGAATACTTTTCGTCAGTATTCACTCAAGAAAAAGATAATATTGTGGAGGAGAATGCTGAGACCCAGGCTATTAGATAGAATAGATGGCATTGAGGTGCGTAGGGAAGAAGTGTTGGCAATTCTGGACAAGGTGAAAATAGATAAGTCCCCGGGGCCTGATGGGATTTATCCTAGGATTCTCTGGGAAGCCAGGGAAGAGATTGCTGAGCCTTTGGCTTTGATTTTTAGGTCATCATTGGCTACAGGAATAGTGCCAGAAGACTGGAGGATAGCAAATGTGGTCCCTTTGTTCAAGAAGGGGAGTAGAGATAACCCCGGTAACTATAGGCCGGTGAGCCTAACGTCTGTGGTGGGTAAAGTCTTGGAAAGGATTATAAAAGATACGATTTATAATCATCTAGATAGGAATAATATGATTAGGGATAGTCAGCATGGTTTTGTGAAGGGTAGGTCATGCCTCACAAACCTTATCGAGTTCTTTGAGAAGGTGACTGAACAGGTAGACGAGGGTAGAGCAGTTGATGTGGTGTATATGGATTTCAGTAAAACGTTTGATAAGGTTCCCCACGGTCGGCTATTGCAGAAAATACGGAGGCTGGGGATTGAGGGTGATTTAGAGATGTGGATCAGAAATTGGCTAGTTGAAAGAAGACAGAGAGTGGTAGTTGATGGGAAATGTTCAGAATGGAGTTCAGTTAAGAGTGGCGTACCACAAGGATCTGTTCTGGGGCCGTTGCTGTTTGTCATTTTTATAAATGACCTAGAGGAGGGCGCAGAAGGATGGGTGAGTAAATTTGCAGACGACACTAAAGTCGGTGGAGTTATAGACAGTGCGGAAGGATGTTGCAGGTTACAGAGGGACATAGATAAGCTGCAGAGCTGGGCTGAGAGGTGGCAAATGGAGTTTAATGTGGAGAAGTGTGAGGTGATTCATTTTGGAAAGAATAACAGGAATGCGGAATATTTGGCTCATGGTAAAATTCTTGGTAGTGTGGATGAGCAGAGGGATCTCGGTGTCCATGTACATAGATCCCTGAAAGTTGCCACCCAGGTTGATAGGGTTGTGAAGAAGGCCTATGGTGTGTTGGCCTTTATTGGTAAAGGGATTGAGTTCCGGAGCCATGAGGTCATGTTGCAGTTGTACAAAACTCTAGTACGGCCGCATTTGGAGTATTGCGTACAGTTCTGGTCGCCTCATTATAGGAAGGATGTGGAAGCTTTGGAACGGGTGCAGAAGAGATTTACCAGGATGTTGCCTGGTATGGAGGGAAAATCTTATGAGGAAAGCCTGATGGACTTGAGGTTGTTTTCGTTAGAGAGAAGAAGGTTAAGAGGTGACTTAATAGAGGCATACAAAATGATCAGAGGGTTAGATAGGGTGGACAGCGAGATCCTTCTCCCGCGGATGGAGGTGGCTATCACGAGGGGACATAGCCTTAAATTGAGGGGTAATAGATATAGGACAGAGGTCAGAGGTGGGTTTTTTACGCAAAGAGTGGTGAGGCCGTGGAATGCCCTACCTGCAACAGTAGTGAACTCGCCAACATTGAGGGCATTTAAAAGTTTATTGGATAAGCATATGGATGATAAGGGCATAGTGTAGGTTAGATGGCCTTTAGTTTTTTTTCCATGTCGGTGCAACATCGAGGGCCGAAGGGCCTGTACTGTGCTGTATCGTTCTATGTTCTATGTTTGTGTTGCCCTATTATGTATTTTATTTTCTTCCCATGTACTTAATGATCTGTTGAGCTGTTCGCAGAAAAATACTTTTCACTGTACCTCGGTACACGTGACAATAAACAAATCCAATCCAATCCAATCCAATCCCAAAATGCTTTGGAATCAAAGTCACTCGTGTCGTGTTAGAGATAGTCTTCTGGCTGGGGCTTTCAGTCAGTACTCCCAGACAATAGGATTTCCTCTGGGGAATTATTTTATGTTTAACCACTATCATAGAGTCAATACTGAGGGAGCACTGCACTGTCGGAAGGTCAGTACTGAGGGAGTGCTGCACTGTCGGAAGGCCAGTACTGAAGGAGCACTGCACTGTGAGAGGGTCAGTACTGAGTGAGTGTTGTACTGTCAGAGGGTCAGTACTGAAGAGTGTTGCACCGTCAGAGGGTCAGTACTGAAGGAGCACTGCGCTGTCAGAGGGTCAGTACTGAGTGAGTGTTGTACTGTCAGAGGGTCAGTACTGAAGGAGCACTGCACTGTCAGAGGGTCAGTACTGAGGGAGTGCTGCACTGTCAGAGGGTCAGTACTGAGGGAGTGTTGGGCTGTCAGAGGGTCAGTACTGAGGGAGTGCCGCACTGTCAGAGGGTCAGTACTGAGGGAGTGTTGTACTGTCAGAGGGTCAGTACTGAGGGAGTGCTGCACTGTCAGAGGGTCAGTACTGAGGGAGCGCTGCGCTGTCAGAAGGTCAGTACTGAGGGAGTGCCGCACTGTCAGAGGGTCAGTACTGACGGAGTGCTGCACTGTCAGAGGGTCAGTACTGAGGGAGTGCTGCGCTGTCAGAGGGTCAGTACTGAGGGAGTGCCGCACTGTCAGAGGGTCAGTACTGAGGGAGCACTGCAATGTCGCAGGGTCAGTACTGAGGGAGCCCCGCACTGTCAGAGGGTCAGTACTGAGGGAGCACTGCAATGTCGCAGGGTCAGTACTGAGGAAGTGCCGCACTGTCAGAGGGTCAGTACTGAGGGAGCACTGCAATGTCGCAGGGTCAGTACTGAGGAAGTGCCGCACTGTCAGAGAGTCAGGGCTGAATTTTCTCAGTGCTGACCTTCTGACAGTGCAGCACTCCCTTAGTGCTGCGTTGGAGTACCTTTCTATATTTTGGGCCCAAGCTTATGGTTTGGAGTTGGATCTTTGTATCTCTGACTCCGAGATGAGAGAATGCTGTTCACTGAAGGACTGCAGCCACCACCTTACAATCATTTTCACTTGTACACCCTCTGTCTAATGCAGCATGTCAACGCAGGGAATATCATTTAGATTGCATAGGTGAGCATTGTCACTGAATTACAGATGGTCAGAAGCACACTCAGAAAATAGGTTTTGAAAAGGTTTTACCGAGAAATATGCAGCTACAGGACCAGGGAATCCATCCCAAGGTATAGTTTTACATTGGATTAATTAAATGTTCCTGTGCCTGGATGGAGCCTATAACTATATTTCATGCCGTAAATATTAGGGGCAGCACGGTAGCATTGTGGATAGCATAATTGCTTCACAGCTCCAGGGTTCCAGGTTCGATTCCGGCTTGGGTCACTGTCTGTGTGGAGTCTGCACGTCCTCAGCCTGTGTGCGTGGGTTTCCTCCGGGTGCTCCGGTTTTCTCCCACAGTCCAAAGATGTGCGGGCTAGGTGGATTGGCCATGATAAATTGCCCTCAGTGTTGGGTGGGGTTACTGGGTTATGGGGATAGGGTGGAGGTGTGGGCTTGGGTAGGGTGCTCTTTCCAAGAGCCGGTGCAGACTCGAAGGGCTGAATGGGTGGGGTGGGGGGGGGGGGGTGGGGGTGGGGGTGGGTGGGGTGGGGGTGGGGGGGGGTGGGGGTGGGGGGGGGTGGGGGTGGGGGGGGGGGGGTGGGGAAGGGGGGGGAAAGGGTGGTGCTTTCAGTTCCAACTAGATTCTATTGTAATAGAGAAAGCTACGGCATGAAGAGTAAATATAGTTGCTTAGTAACGAAAGGCCATGGGAAGGGAAAACACCTTACTGTTCTTTATGTTTAACTGGAAGCTACAATTGTTGGTGACAGACACCTAGAGAAAGAACCTTTTTCTCATCTTTTCTTGGAGAAAAGCCATACAGTGGTTAAGAAAGTCAGTGCCAGAAATCTAAGGGACAGTTACTTAAGAAAACTAGAGAAATTCAGATGAGTTTCCAGGGGAGGGCTGAAGTTAAAGGAACACAGAGGATCTGGGAGCAGAACATGCTATTGTTCATCTCAAGTCACAGAACTGTAAAAGTGCTGGCGAGTGAGAAGTCAGAAAGGTGTCTGAAGTGGTTCTAAGGTTTGCGATATCTCACTCCAGTTTCTGAGATGTTAATTGAAGTAATTACGGAGCATTGGTAGCTGGATATTGGAATTTGTGTGTGTTAAAGCAGTCAAGACAAAGAAATCCCAAAGGGGTAGGTGGAAAAGGTGATAAAGGGAGAGCGGAAGCATGTTAAAAAGAATCCTTTGAAAATGGAGTGGATTTCAGAATGCAAACCGTTAATGGGAAGCATGATTGTGAGAGAAGGATTTAAAGCATGTTTTGGGAGTGGAGTTTGGAAACTCTGACAATCATCTGGATGGATTCTGAGGATGAAATTCACAGACATGAACTTGATATCAGTGCGGAGAGCGTTTTGGACCACAAACAATCAGTGTTACCCTAAAAAAGGGACTTTGTGTGTCAGTGAGATCATTGTAACTTCTAATGCCCATGTTAATGCAAGTTGTACGGTAGCATAGTGGCTAGCACTGTGGCTTCACAACACCAGGGTCCCAGGTTTGATTCCCAGCTTGGGTCACTGTCTGTGCGGAGTCTGTACGTTCTCCCCGTGTTTACGTGGGTTTCCTCCGGGTGCTCCGGTTTCCTCCCATATTCCAAAGATGTGCAGGTTAGGTGGATTGGCCAGGCTAAATTGCCCTTAGTGTCCAAAATTGCCCTTAGTGTTGGGTGGGGTTACTGGGTTATGGGGATAGGGTGGAGGTGTGGGCTTGGGTAGGGTGCTCTTTCCAAGAGTCAGTGCAGACTCGATGGGTCGAATGGCCTCTTTCAGCACTGTAAATTCTATGATCTAATCTTAAAACTTTTGTGTGATTGCTAACCTAAAGGTGTGGACTGGGAGGGGGTCTAAAGGAGTATTGTATTATAATTCATTTTTTCATGTAATAATTGTTATCTTTTCTTCTTGTTAAAACTAATTAGCGGTCCTGTGACTCTGCTCCTCCATGTTTGACAAAAGAGTAATTGTTGCAGTGTTTTGAGCCAGGTTTCCATTCTGGGATCTTCCCGTCCAGTTAGAACACCAACTGGGATTGTAACAGCAGTCACTGACGGTGGATGGAGGTAAGATTTTCACTTGTTCGTCTGTTATGTGTTGTTTAATAACGACATACCTCACTAACCTGTGGATGGATTTCAATGAGACGTGGTACCCAGATAGGGAATTGCCCAAGGAAGAACTGATTAGCTTGGGCACAGATGTAAATCTGGATTTGAATCCTAGAATTTCTTTAAGGATCTGAAAATATCTGCAGAGGGGGCAAATTGACTTGTTTTCAGAATGTTGTGGATTGTTTTAGAATGTTGTGGATTGTTTTAGAATGTTGTGGATTGTTTTAGAATGTTGTGGATTGTTTTAGAAAGCTGTGGGTTTCTCAGGTGCTGTGCTGACATTTCTCACAGGTGTCAATGTGTGAGCAGAGTTTTCAGAGCAGATTTTTGGACAATATTTAGCCTGAAACCTCCTCGGAGAGATGGAAGCTCTTAATAAAAAGATTATGCCCGAAAGGGGCAGGACCAAACATGTGCGCCGCAGTCAGTTTTAAATCGACTTCGGCAAACTTACCTGGGATATACCAGCCTTCCGGAATCTACCGGCCTCCTCAGCCAGGTGGAATGCCACCCAGGGGTCTCCCAGGCTATTGGAGACTCCTGGGTGGTCAGGGATAGTGCAGCGTGGCCCCCTGGCCCTCCCCCTGGAACATAGGCACCTTGGCATTGCCCAGCTGGCATCTTGGCACTGCCACCTTGGCAATGCCAAGGTGCTTGGATGGCACTGCCAAGCTGGCAGGAGCACTGCCTGGGTGCCCGGGTGACAGTGCAAGGCTACCCGAGTGCCAGGGTGGCACTGCCAAGGGTCAGGGGCTGAGGGGGGCCATGCCGATGAAAGGAGGGTGGAGGGGTGTGTGAAGGATGGGGGAGGGGTGCATGGCAGGTACATAGGGCCTCTGGGAAGTTTGGGGAGGGTGATGGGTTGGGATCCTGGAAGGGGGGCCTAAAAGGGGGCGTGGGCAGGCCTGAAGAAGGGGAACCCTGGAGACATCATAGTGGGGTGTCCTCACTTGGTGGTGTGTGGGGCCGTGCCCATGTGTGTGGGGTATGACATTGCCTATGGGTGGGGGGTGTGGGGGACCCACAAGCTCACTTAGAGATCGAGCACCCTTTCAAAATGGCGGCCCCATCTCTACGTTCGGCTCCCTAGTGTTAAAAAGAATTCTAAGTGTGGGTTAAACCGGTGAGAAACTCCCCAGCGCCCAAAAAAGTTGGGACGGCTACTGGGGCATCTGGGGAAGAAAGTCAATGGGCAGCTCCCATTTGGACAGCTCATTCCCCACCTAAAGGCCCAATTAGGTGCCATTTGCCAATGAAGGCGGCATCTTTAGCACCACCCATTGATCATCTCGAGGTGATGAACTCTTGGTTACAAGTACGCTTAACCATTTTGGAAATCTTAAAAGGGCACCTCCATTTTGATGCACCCTTGGTTCTCCACCGAGATTTTTTTTTCATTGGCTGTGGGCGTCGCTGGCTGGACCAGCATTTATTGCCCATCCCTGAGGGCATTTAAGAGTCAACCTCATTGCTGTGGGTCTGGAGTCACGTGTAGGCCAGACCGGGTAAGGGCGGCAGATTTCCTTCCCTAAAGGACATTAGTGAACCAGATGGGTTTTTATGACAATCGACAATGGCTTCATGGACAACTTTGGACTTTTAATTGCACATTCTCCCCCTGTCTGTGTGGGCCTCAGCCCTACAACCCAAAAGCATGTGCAGGGTAGGTGGATCACGCTAAATTGCCCCTTCATTGGAAAAAAAACTTTAGACTTTTAATTCCAGATTTTTTTATTGAACTGAAATTTCACTATCTGCCGCGGTGGGATTTGAACTCGGGTCCCCAGAGAATGACCCTGGGTCTCTGGATTATTAATCCAGCGACAATACCACAATGCCACTGCCTCGCCATAATCAGCAGCTCTCACCTCTCCCACCCACAGCTGTTTGTGCTCAAATTGCCCCTCCTGCCTGTAGAGGCATGCATTGCCCCTGAGTGAGTGGATGGGTCTCCTGAAGGTGGCCTCTTACTTGTCTGCCTCTGGGAAGGTTCCCCAGGTGTTTGGGTCTCGGTCACTGTCAGGATCAGGTATCAATGTCAGGACAAAGGATGCACACCATCTTCAGTTAAACTTCCCAAATAAAGGGAAGCTTGAAAATGAGCCTTTGGAGTGTGTGAATACCCTGAAAATTCCCCAAATGCTATAACTGCCAGACTGGACCAACCATCCTATTGGTGAGTTATACCGGAATTTCCTGTCAATTTCATTAGTTTATACATTGGGGAGAGTTTATAAAGAGAAGCGGGCACCTGGATGGCCAGATCACGGACCATATTCTCCAGCCTCCCCGT
This sequence comes from Scyliorhinus canicula, assembly GCF_902713615.1. Taxonomy (NCBI): domain Eukaryota; kingdom Metazoa; phylum Chordata; class Chondrichthyes; order Carcharhiniformes; family Scyliorhinidae; genus Scyliorhinus; species Scyliorhinus canicula. The sequence goes on from NC_052162.1 coordinate 3,288,528, forward strand.
CCCGTGTTCCTTGGCAGCAGGAACCAGCCAGCATTTGGCCATCTGTGGGATCTCCTTGTTCGGCCACAGTCAGTGGAAGTTGCCATTGAATCCACGCCTCGCTGCCGGTAACTCCATGGCGGAGTGCTCTTTCGGCAGGATGGGACGATCCATGCTTCACCATATCACCAGTCACTGGACACGCTCACAACTTTTGAATATATTCCACTTTTACCGTTTCAAAAAAATAAACTGATATTTCCACATTGCCGGGTAGATGCCAGTGTTGTAGCTGTACTGGAACAGCTTGGCTAGGGGTGCGGAAAGTTCTGGAGTCTTCAGGCCTATTGCTGGGATATTGTCAGGGCCCAGAGCCTTTGCAGTTTCCAGTGTCTTCAGCCATTTCTTGATATCACGTGGAGTGAATCGTATTGGCTGAAGACTGACATCTGTGATGCTGGGGACCTCCGGAGGAGACCGAGATGGATCATCCACTCGGTACTTCTGGCTGAAGATTGTTTCGAATGCCTCGGCCTTGTCTTTTGCACAGATGTGCTGGGCTCCTCCATCATTGAGGATGGGGATATTTGTGGAGCCTCCTCCTCCAGTGAGCTGTTTAATTGCCCACCGCCATTCACAGCTGGATCTGATGTGTTCATTGTCACATTGCTTAGCTTTGTGCACTGTATTCTGGTTCAGTGTTCGACATGTATGTGGGGCGCCATTCTCCTAAAGAAGTTCTAAGTTAATTTGTGGTGGGTTTTTCAGGGAGTTCCCTCCTGCGATTCAATGACATAGTCACTTTTCTGGGCCCTGGGGTGCTTCTCACCAGTTTAACCCACACTGGGAATTTATTTTAGCCCTGGGAAGCTGAACTCAGAGACCCGGCCACCATTTTGAGAGGGTTCCCCGATCTCCAAGTGAGCTTACCCCTCACACATGGGAAATGTCAGCCCCCACACACATGGACACTACCCCACACCCCCCCAAGTAAGAACACCCAGCTATGGGGGCCACTCCAAGCCCCCACAAGCTCCCTTACAGCACCCCCTCCCTTCTAGGATCCCCACACATCACCTACCCAACCTCCCGGAGGCCCCTACTTACCTGCTCAGCACTCCCCCACCCTCAATTTATAGGCATGACCATCCTCACCCCCTGACCCTTGGCAGTGCCGCCCTGGCACTCAGGCACCCAAGGCACTGCCACCATGGCTTGGCAGTGACATCCAGGCACCGTGCCAGCTGGGCAGTGCCAAGGTGCCAGCTGGGCAGTGCCAAGGTGCCAGCTGGGCAGTGCCAAGGTGCCAGCTGGGCAGTGCCAAGGTGCCAGCTGGGCAGTGCCAAGGTGCCAGCTGGGCAGTGCCAAGGTGCCAGCTGGGCAGTGCCAAGGTGCCCCTGTTGTAGGGGGTGGGGGGCAGGGAGCCACCCTGCACTTACCCTGACCACCCAGGGGTCTCCGATAGCTGGGGAGACCCCACCAGGTCCTGTTCCGCCTGGTCCATGTTTGTGTCGACCAGCCCTGATCAGGACCCAGCTGCAGCCTCCAGGGGAGAGCCGCTGAATTGAGGAAGGCCCATGCATCCCAGGGAGGTAGGTCATAAGTAGGTTTGCTATCTACTTACCCGGACGTCATTCGGCCCCGCCCATGTGGGGTGGAGCTCCGACTCCGATGTATCGCGGGACTTCAGAGAATCCCGGGAGGATTCCCGGGAAGCTCCCGGCATTCTCCGTCCGCATTGCATTCAAACGAGAACCCAACACGGCCAGAGAATGGTGCCCATAACCTTGCGCTGTGGCTTCACCAGTTTGTCATCTCACATAGAACTTGGGAGCAGGTGCCAGCCATTCAGCCCCTCAAACCAGCTCTGCCATTGGGTAAGATTGTGGCTGATCTTTCCTGACTTCCCCACATAACCCTCGACTCTCTTGTCTATCAACAATGTCTAACTCAGCCTCAAATAAAGTCATTGATCCGACCCACACTAATTTCTGGGGAGGGGAATTACACAGACCTATTTGGAGAAACAGCTTCTCCTCATTTCAGTCTTAAATGGTACACCTCGTATTCTTAAACTGTGTTTCCTATCTTTCTTTCACACAGGTGAAAACATCCTTGTGGTATCTACCCTGTCAAATCCCCTCAGGGCCTTATGTCTCATTTACATAAGAACATAAGGACATAAGAACATAAGAACTAGGAGCAGGAGTAGGCCATCTGGCCCCTCGAGCCTGCTCCGCCATTCAATTAGATCATGGCTGATCTTTTGTGGACTCAGCTCCACTTTCCGGCCTGAACACCATAACCCTTAATCCCTTTATTCTTCAAAAAACTATCTATCTTTACCTTAAAAGCATGTAATGAAGGAGCCTCAACTGCTTCACTGGGCAAGGAATTCCATAGATTCACAACCCTTTGGGTGAAGAAGTTCCTCCTAAACTCAGTCCTAAATCTACTTCCCCTTATTTTGAGGCTATGTCCCCTAGTTCTGCTGTCACCCGCCAGTGGAAACAACCTGCCCGCATCTATCCTATCTATTCCCTTCATAATTTTAAATGTTTCTATAAGATCCCCCCTCATCCTTCTAAATTCCAACGAGTACAGTCCCAGTCTACTCAACCTCTCCTCATAATCCAATCCCTTCAGCTCTGGGATTAACCTAGTGAATCTCCTCTGCACACCCTCCAGCGCCAGTACGTCCTTTCTCAAGTAAGGAGACCAAAACTGAACACAATACTCCAGGTGTGGTCGCACTAACACCTTATACAATTGCAACATAACCTCCCTAGTCTTATACTCCATCCCTCTAGCAATGAAGGACAAAATTCCATTTGCCTTCTTAATCACCTGTTGCACTTGTAAACCAACCTTCTGTGACTCATGCACTAGCACACCCAAGTCTCTCTGAACAGCGGCATGCTTTAATATTTTATTGTTTAAATAATAATCCCGTTTGCTGTTATTCCTACCAAAATGGATAACCTCACATTTGTCAACATTGTATTCCATCTGCCAGACCCGAGCCCATTCACTTAACCTATCCAAATCCCTCTGCAGACTTCCGGTTTCCTCTGCACTTTTCGCTTTACCACTCATCTTAGTGTCATCTGCAAACTTGGACACATTGCCCTTGGTCCCCAACTCCAAATCATCTATGTAAATTGTGAATAATTGTGGGCCCAACACGGATCCCTGAGGGACACCACTAGCTACTGATTGCCAACCAGAGAAACACCCATTAATCCCAACTCTTTGCTTTCTATTAATTAACCAATCCTCTATCCATGCTACTACTTTACCCTTAATGCCATGCATCTTTATCTTATGCAGCAACCTTTTGTGTGGCACCTTGTCAAAGGCTTTCTGGAAATCCAGATATACCACATCCATCGGCTCCCCGTTATCTACTGCACTGGTAATGTCCTCAAAAAATTCCACTAAATTAGTTAGGCATGACCTGCCTTTTACGAACCCATGCTGCGTCTGCCCAATGGGACAATTTCTATCCAGATGCCTCGCTATTTCTTCCTTGATGATAGATTCCAGCATCTTCCCTATTACCAAAGTTAAGCTCACTGGCCTATAATTTCCTGCTTTCTGCCTACCTCCTTTTTTAAACAGTGGCGTCACGTTTGCTAATTTCCAATCCACCGGGACCACCCCAGAGTCTAGTGAATTTCAGTAAATTATCACTAGTGCATCTGCAATTTCCCTAGCCATCTCTTTTAGCACTCTGGGATGCATTCCATCAGGGCCAGGAGACTTGTCTACCTTTAGCCCCATTAGCTTGCCCATCACTCCCTCCTTAGTGATAACAATCCTCTCAAGGTCCTCACCTGTCATAGCCTCATTTCTATCAGTCGCTGGCATGTTATTTGTGTCTTCCACTGTGAAGACCGACCCAAAAAACCTGTTCAGTTCCTCAGCCATTTCCTCATTTCCCATTATTAAAACTCCCTTCTCATCCTCTAAAGGACCAATATTTACCTTAGCCACTCTTTTTTGTCTTATATATTTGTAAAAACTTTTACTGTCTGTTTTTATATTCTGAGCAAGTTTACTCTCATACTCTATCTTACTCTTCTTTATAGCTTTTTTAGTAGCTTTCTGTTGCCCCCTAAAGATTTCCCAGTCCTCTAATCTCCCAGCAATCTTTGCCACTTTATATGCTTTTTCCTTCAATTTGATACGCTCCCTTATTTCCTTAGATATCCACGGTCGATTTTCCCTCTTTCTTCCGTCCTTCCTTTTTGTTGGTATAAACCTTTGCTGAGCACTGTGAAAAATCGCTTGGAAGGTTCTCCACTGTTCCTCAACTGTTCCACCATAAAGTCTTAGCTCCCAGTCTACCTTAGCTAGTTCTTCTCTCATCCCCTTGTAATCTCCTTTGTTTAAACACAAAACACTAGTATTTGATTTTACTTTCTCACCCTCCATCTGTATTTTAAATTCCACCATATTGTGATCGCTCCTTCCGAGAGGATCCCTAACTATGAGATCATGAATCAATCCTGTCTCATTACACAGGACAAGATCTAGGACCGCTTGTTCCCTCGTACGTTCCATTACATACTGTTCTAGGAAACTATCGCGGATACATTCTATAAACTCCTCCTCACGGTTGCCTTGACCGACCTGGTTAAACCAATCGACATGTAGATTAAAATCCCCCATGATAACTGCTGTACCATTTCTACAAGCAGCTGTTATTTCTTTGTTTATTGCCTGCCCCACCATCTCGTTACTATTTGGTGGCTGATAGACTACTCCTATCAGTGACTTTTTCGCCTTACTATTCCTGATTTCCACCCAAATGGATTCAACCTTATCCTCCATAGCACCGATGTCATCCCTTACTATTGCCCGGATGTCATCCTTGTAGGTGTTGATCCTGGTGTTCTCTCATAGAATTTACAGTGCAGAAGGAGGCCATTCGGCCCATCGAGTCTGCACCAGCTCTTGGAAAGAGCACCCTACCCAAGGTCAACACCTCCACCCTATCCCCATAACCCAGTAACCCCACCCAACACTAAGGGCAGTTTTGGACACTAAGGGCAATTTAGCATGGCCAACCCACCTAACCTGCACATCTTTGGACTGTGGGAGGAAACCGGAGCACCCGGAGGAAACCCACGCAGACACGGGGAGGATGTGCAGACTCCGCACAGTCAGTGACCCAAGCCGGAATCGAACCTGGGAGCCTGGAGCTGTGAAGCGATTGTGCTATCCACAATGCTACCGTGCTGCCCTCTCCTGGTGGTAATGGTAGACTGGGGGATATGCCGGGCCAGGAAGTTGCAGATTACGGTTGAGTACAGTTCTATTGTTGCTGATGGCCCACAGCGCCTCATGGATGCCCAGTTTTGAGTTGCGAGATTTGTTGCAAATTTATCCCATTTAGGACAGTGCGTAGTGCCACACAACAGAATGGAGTGTAACCTCATGGATGTGAATGTGAAAATGGGACTTGGTCTCCACGACAACTGTGCGGTTGTTATTTCTACCGATACTGTCATGGACAGATGCATCTGTGACAGGTCGGATGGTGAGGGTGAGGTGAAGCAGATGTTTCCCTCTTGCTGATCCCCTCACCAGCACCTACATCCTTTTGAACTCGGCCAGCTGGTGCCAGGCACCCTCGATGATGGATACCAGAGCCTCCCACACCGAATATATTATGTTCTCTTGGTCCATGTGATATTCAGCTTTCAGGGCCATTGATTCATCACTTGAGTGGGTATCATTCCGAGGTGATCAGCAGGAGGCTTCCTTACCCATGTTTGACCTGATGCCATCACACTTCATCGGGACTGGAGTCAATGTGAAGAATTTCCAGGACAGCCTCCCTCCCGACTGTAACCCAGATTTTGATCCCGCAATTTGAACAAATAGCTACATGCTGAACAATGGGACCTGATCACTCTCTGAGCAGAAACACAGAATTGTTACGGTGCAAACAAGCATCGTGACTCAGTGCCATTCTCCTGCCTTTTCCCCGTACCCCTGCACATTGTTTCTATTCAAATAACCATCCAATGCTCTCCGGAATGCCTCGATTGAACCTGCCCCCACCACACCTCCAGGCCGTACATTCCAGATCCCAAACCCTCGCTGGGTAAAAAAGAATTTCCTCGCATCACATTTGCTTCTTTTGCAAATCACTAAATCTGTTCCCTCTCGTTCTCGATCCTTTTACCAGTGGGAACAGTTTCTCCCCGTCTGCTCTGTCCAGTCCCCTCCTGATTTTTAACATCTCGATCAAATCTCCTCTCGGCCACCTTCTCTCCGAAGAGAACAGTCCCAACCTCTCCAATCTATCCTCATCACTGAAGTTTCTCATCCCTGGAACCATTCTTGTAAACCTCTTCCCCACTCTCTACAATATGTTCACATCCTTCCCATGGTGTGGTGCCCAGAACTGTGCCCAATATTCCAGTTGAGATCTAACTAGGGTCTTGTATAAGTTCAGCATAACCCCCTTGCTCTTGTACTCTACGCCCCTATAAATAAATCCCAGGCCAATAAACAAAACTTCTGCCTATGGATATCATATTAACTATAACGGTATGTTCAGTATGTCGCCCTGCCAGAATCCTGTCTCTTAAAGAACTAGGTATTAAACTCAGTGACCCCACTCGATGTCGGCCTGTTCACATCACATGTCCTTCCATCGACTGTGGAACAATTTCTTCTGGACAACAATCAAACTCTCGCCAACTGTTCAAAGTCTCTCCGCTGACTCTTTTTCAAAACAGCTGCAATTTCAACTTGAAAATCCTCATCCACAACTCCTATTGTGAAGATCGCCTCTTCTCAGCTTATACCTGAATCCGCCTTCACTTTTGATCTGTAATTATTGATGTTGCAGTTGTTCTGTGTGCGGCATACAACCCACCTCTGTATCCTTAACAGCTGCTATTGTTTCCAGAATAGCAACTCTGGGTTTACAATCTGTAACTAACACAATGTTGCTCCCCAATAAAATGGGCAAAACCTTTTGATTTGTAGGATTATTCCAAGTGTTTCCTTTTCCGTATGTGCCCAGTTGTGATCACACGTGGTCAACGTACACGAACGCTATGGGCTACCATCATCCCTGATATGGATGCTCACTCCCCCAACTTCCTAATTTGAAGGTTCACGCGCTATCTTCCGGTCACAATTGGAGTTACATACCACCAGTCGAGATCCATAATCATTTTTAAATGAAATGTTTTAAAACATTTCCATTTTAGCACCTTTCTTCAAAGCTCCTGCAGTGGATCTAAGACTGTGGCAAACGCAAGCAGAGACCATGAGTAATATTATACCATGACCTGTGCTCAGCCACATCCATTGGTTCTGCTGCATCTACTTTCCCTCTCACTGGCTGTATCCCTCATCCTTTGATTTCACAGCCAGGGGGCATTATTTCTGGATGGCATGTGGTTTGCACAACGCTGCACTTTCCCCTTTTCAATTTCACGTTGTGATCATTGAACTTTTTCAGCACTCCATCAAACATGCACTGGCTGCTCTGCTGATGTGAATAAGCAATGTAACAATGATACTTCTCTGTACTGCATATTATCCTTTCATGGAAGATTTATGAGGGTTTGGAATTAAAATTAGCTGGTTATTTCCACCTACCTGATGTAAGATCATTTACAGTGTTTATTGGTGCCCAGAACCATCTCTTTATGATTGCCAACTCTGAATGAATGAACTTCAGGACGTTTCAGTATATGACCCCACTCTCATGTCATATGCCATTGGTTCAAACTTACAGGTCATCATCACCTGTCCACGGCCAATTGGAAATAAACTGTACTATTTGTTACCCAATTGGATGCTTCTTAAAAGTTTTCTTTTTTTATTCATTCATTTTATTCATGTGAGCGTCGCTGGTTAGGCCAGCATTTATGGCCCATCCCTCGTTGCCCTTCAGAAGGTGGTGGTGAATTACCTTCATGAGCGGCTTCAGTCCCTGAGGTGTAGGTACACCCACTGTGCTGTTAGGGAGGGAGTTCCAGGATGTTGCCCCAGCGACGGTGAAGGAACGGCGATATATTTCCAAGTCAGGGTGGGGAGTGACTTGGAAGGGAAGCTCCAGGTGGTGGGGTTCCCAGGTATCTGCTGCTCTAGCCCTTCTAGATGGTAGTGGTCATGGGTTTGGAAGGTGTTGTCGAAGGAATCTTGGTGTATTCCTGCAGTGCATCTTGTAGATGGTACACACGGCTGCCACTGTTCGTCGGTGGTGGAAGGATTGAATGCTTAAGTCAGTTTAAAATCATCTGGTAAGCCTGATGTTCAGTCCCTTTTATGGGCCCTGGGAATCTTTGCTGCAGTGTGTGTGCGGTTTCTGTCATTTCATTTCTGTGCCTTGTAACCAATCTCTCAGTGCAGAGTGAACAACTTCACTCTGAACTATCACTGATCAATGGGACAGTCAGTAACTGAAATAAAGGAGATATGACTCATTACATAGTTAACAATTGTCTAAAGATACACACGCACAGTATAACAGTGACTCCACTTCAAAAGTACCCCATTGGCTGGAAAGTGCTTTGTACAATCCTGAGCTCATGAAAGGTGCAACATAAATACAGACTCTTCCTTTACTGTTGCTCTGCTTGAAGTTCACTCAAACTGAGGCAGAAGTTACTGATATCTTGGCACCACAGATTTAATTGAAGTTTGTTTGATTTTACAAACGAGCAGCGGGATTGTCCGTCGGCGGGATCCTCCACCGCCGGCAGCGCACTCCCACCGGCATGTGGGTGCCCACAATGGGGAACCCCATTGGCCGGCTGGTGTAACGGAGAATCCCGCCCAAAGTATTTCAGGATTCCTCGAATGTTAATGTTATAGAATCTTAGAGTCCATTCGGCCCATCGAGCCCACACCGACCCTCGGAAAGAGAACACTACCCAGCACCCTGCCCTAGCCCCTTTACCCCACCTAATCTTTAGACACTGAGGGCAATTGACCATGGCTAATCCACCTCACCCTGCACATCTTTGGACTGTGGGAGGAAACCGGAGCACCCGGAGGAAACCCACGCACACACGGGGAGAACTTGCAGACTCCGCACAGTCACCCGAGGCCGGAATTGAACCCAGGTCCCAGGGGCTGTGAGGGCAGCAGTGCTAACCACTGTGCCACCCATTTCCCTACGTGCTTCGAGCTGAGTGAGTCTTCCAGCGAAGGGTTTGAAGTGAAGTGTTTATCAACAACATCTCGAAGTCCACAAATATCCAATTAGTGTGAAGTGAATGTCACTGAGTCATTCAGGATATTTGTTACTCTCGCTCAATCAATCCCAGTTGGTTCATTACCAGCTCAGTTAACCAGTCATTTCATTTCATTTTCATTTTCAGTCAAGCCTGCCATCTAGTGCTAAATATGTGCAATTGCAACCATTAATAAAAAACAAATCGAAATAAGGAACATGGTTGACTGACACCTAATAATTATGTCAAGCACTTCTGAATAAAAATTGGGAGCTATTTCCTTCCTGCACATTGAAACCATTATTTGCTTCATTGTGTTGGGGAGGATATTTATAGTTTTGCTGTAATGAGCTTCCTGACTGTGTTACACAAAGCGCACACATGCAAGAATTGTGAACTTTACAAATAAGATTGAACTGTAAATATGTCCATGCACCTCTTCAGGCTGAAGAACAGGAATGAAGAATGTGTCAACTTATTGTGTAGTGTGTAGAATATGTGAAATTGTGTTGGAATGTCTGAGTGACTCCCCGAGGGGACATTGAACTCTGACCGAGAGAAAAGGGAAATTGAATTAGCTTCAGCCTCCATCCCCGTTTGTTTGGGAGAGTTTGCCAAACGTTGAACAGCCCACGCCCCAAAACACAGCCATCAACGGTCGCAAAACATAAGCAGCCAAGCCACTGGCCCGGGGGCATCAGGCATAACTCCCCTGTTCTTACATTCAGCTGGCAGGGTGGCACCCCCCCCCCCCCCCCCCCCGTGCACTGCCATATAGCGGAATGCCAGCTGAGATATTCGGGCCCAAGCCTTGCCGAGCGACAAGACTGCGTTGAACCCCCGGCTGACCCATATTCAGCCAACACCTCCACCCAGAAGTGAGGTGAACAACAGCGAGATCGCGCTGGATTGAAACCTAAACCTGAGCCACCTAAATTCAAAACCAGAAACAACGGAAACACTCAACAGGTCTGGCAGCGTCTGTGGAGAGAGAAACAATTACCGTGTCAGTGCTGACCTTTCGTCGGAACTGTAAAAATCTGGAGGTATCTCAGCTTTGAATCATCATCGGAAGCTGGACGAGGGCGCCGGGGCAGAGCTAATGGCACAGGCACAGATAGGTGCTTTGGGAAAGGGAGGAGGTGTTGGGGGTGACTCTGAATGGACCAAGGTGTCACGGAATGCTGAAAGGGGAGGGGAGGGAGAGGCCTGTTTAGTGGTGGTATCCTGGTGGACAATGTGCGGAAATGGTATGGAGTCTAGAGGTTGGTGGGGTGGAAGTTAAGGACAAGAGTGATCCTATCATTGTTTTGGGATGATAATAATAATAAACTTAATTAGTGTCACAAGTAGGCTTACATGAACACTGCAATGAAATTACTGTGAAAAGCCCCTAGTCACCACATTCCGGCGCCTGTTCGGGTACACAGAGGGAGAATTCAGAATGTCCAATTCACCCAACGGCCTGCCCTTCGGGACTTTTGGGAGGAAACTGGAGCCCCCGGAGGAAACCCACGCAAACAGAGAGAGAACATGCAGACTCCGCATAGAATGCCAAGAATCGAACCCGGGTCCCTGGCGCTGTGAAGCAACAGTGCTAACCACTGTGCTATCGTGCCGCCAGTGAGAGGGGAAGGGTTGAGAGCAGACGTGTGTGAAGTAGATTGGCAATCATACGTGATGCTGATATGGAAGGTGGCATAATCTGAACAGATCCGATGGGGACAGAGAAACTGGGGAAATGGAGTCGAGAGCTTGCAGGACGTGAGTGAGGCGTGAGGAAGTGCAGGCGATGCAGCTGTGTGACTGGTGGGTCAGAGCTTTAATCGGCGGACATTGTTTTGAAGAATTGTACTGAATATAAAGAATTCTCTTCGCTCCAGCGTTGTTAATTAATTGTAATGATGATGATGTTTTTAAATCCTGCTCAGTCAGTCTCAATCAATGTGAAAAAAGTCAAATTATGACTGCTTCACCAGCTCTGACTGCTTCACAAATTGGTGCTTTATGCCTGAAGTGGTTTGCGGGAGTGTGATGCGCAGGACCTGCATGAGACCCAACCACAATATACTTTTCAGGAGACTTAATTTCACTTCACTGGGGACTTTTATAGTTTATTTTTTGAAAAAATGAAAATCTACAATAAGTTTATTCTTACTGGTCAATAGGAGATTGAATTTCAGAGCCACCTTAAACTGCTTCAGCTGCAAGAAGCAGTAAGCCTTTGTGCGATTTGAAGAGGTATTATGCATCAAAGCCCATGGTCAGATGGAGTCAGCAATGTGTCTCTTCACTATGAGATGAATAGCAGTAATAGCCTCCACAACGGGGCATCTACTGAAGGACCAGGTGCATGCGGCCCCTTCCTTCACACTCTAATACTCCCAGAAGCAGCTTGTCTGCATTTTCTCCTGATAATTGCCCATAAAACAACCATAATTATGGAATAAAATTACCCAGGCATTTTGATCAGCTGCCCAGAGAGTGAGGTGAAATGACCTGAGTAATACAGAAAGTAGCTTTCATAAGATCAAGTATGGTTTGGGCTGGGATGAAAGTCAATATTTTATTTCCAGCGCCCTTCACAAATTCAAATAACAATGGAAAAGAGAATGAGAAACATTCTTCGCTATTTCAGTCAAAATTTAATGTTTGCCTTACATGGTCACAATATTATTTGACTTTAAATAACCTCAAAGTGTCCTCCACATGGAGTCGTGAGATGTGTTATTGCAAATGGAGTTTCGGTGGGGATAGTGAAACATTTTTCTCTGGGCTGATTGTTCCATTATGATGTGTTCATACAAACATGCAGCGTATTCAGCACCGTGCTCTGCCTGGTGCTTTGAAATCAGCCCACTTACACATTTAATCTTTCAGAAATATGAGCCCAAAATTTGCTCTGGGTGCAATGGGATGGAAAATATGTTCAAATGTGAAATATGTTAAACGCCTGCACGCCTCTGGGACAGTGGTTCAGCATGTCCTCCGTTCAGATCTCAGATCCTGGGTCATGCAACGGGTCCAGATTTGCTACGACTATTTAAAAAGAAGCTGAACTTATACGTGGAGGACGCTGAAATAATTGTATTGTGGATGTCTGCGAGACGTTGGATGATAGACCTCATGGTCACACGCAAGGTCTTTTTGCCTTGAGCTGGTTGTAAGGTGCTTTCCTCAAAGTTTTATTTACTGCATTTCCCAGGAGATTTCAAAGCTGCCGGTGATTTGGGAGCTATGCGGGGTCGTGATGTTCAATTGCAACATGTTTGAATGAGACAGAACATCAGCTTGTCATTTTATACCCGTCTTATTTGTAGTTTTGTTATGTGATAACATCAACATGTATCAGCCATGGCCCACCGCCTGCAGCTCACACACAAAATGTTGTGGATTTAAATCCCAACCCTCAGAGTCTCAAGCTGAGGAATCTAGGCTGACACTGTGAATGAGGAGCTGAGGGGTGCTGCACTGTCGATGGTACCGTCTTTCAGGTAAGGACTTTGTCAAAGAACCCAGAGAATGTAGAAGACTCCATAGCAATATTTTAAAGAACAGGAAGGAGTTCATAGAATCATCGAGTCCCTGTAGTGCAGAAGGAGGCCATTTGGCCCATCAAGTTTACACTGACCCTCTGAAAGAGCACCCTACCTAGGCCACACTCACCCCCATCGTACCCATAACCCCACCGAACCTCCACATTTTTGGACACTAAGTGGCAATTTAGCACGGCCAATCCACCTAACCTTTGGACTCCACTATAACCTAGCCAGCGTTCATTCCTGAATCACCATCACTGAAACAGACTACCTGGTCATTTGGAAATTATTGTTTGGAAGATTGTAGTGATCTGCATATGTACACAAGGGCTTAATGTAAAGACAATACAACTAAGTGATTACTAGAGGGCAGCACTAGAGATGTATATAAAAGACAAACGGATGCCAGGAAGCTCACACTTCACAGGAACTGCAGCTAGTGAGCAGACACAGACACCTCAGTACAGGTGGATATAATCATTTTTGTGTAACATCCAGTTTAAGCTCTGGAGAGAGAAAAACTTACAAAATAAAACATCTACTTCAATTGTAAGACTACGAGCTTTATTCAGACATAAGGAATAACATAATGATGTTGCTGCTCGTTAGAAATAAGAGCTGAAATGGACCATTCAGCCCCTCCAACCTGCTCCACTATTCAGTAAGATCACAGCTGATCTCTTACTTCAGTTATGTCTTCCTGCCCCATCCACTTAATTCCCCTTCCTGACTAAAAATTATTGAGTATACCGACATCCACGGCCTTCTGGGATGGAGAATTCCAAAGCTTCACAAAGCTCTGTGTGAAGATGTTTTGCTTCATCCCAGTCCTCTCGAACTGACCGCTTGTTCTGAGACAGTGCCCCATGTTCTAGATTCGCAGCCAAGGAAACATCCTCCCGACACCTACCCTGTCCAGACCCTGTGGCCACCTAAAATGGCCGCCCGCAAGGGCTGATGCAGACTCGATGGGCTGAATGGCCTCCTTCTGCACTATAAATTCTGTGTGTTATTGTACCAAACAACTTGTGGTCATTTGTCCATCGTATACAGGTTAAGGACACACTGTGGTTTAGGCACAACACATTTAGCGACTCTGGTGTGATTCGACTAGAAGTAACAATTGTTGCTCGGAAAGATCCCACAGACCTAATATTCCTGGAGATTTAACCTGATCCCGAATTAAAAAGGCAAATGCCCCATGTGATGGACAGGATTTCAAGTAAATCAAAGGGCATGTAAGGGGCGAAATTCTCCGACCCCATGCAGGGTCGGAGAATCGGCCGGCGGCGGCGTTATTCCCGCTCCCGCCATGTTTTGAATTTTCCGAACCGCCATTAAACGGCGTCGTTCAAATCCCGCCGGCAGCCTCCGAGAACAGCTGGCGCCGGCGGGATGTCATTTAATTTTTACGTTGAATAATTATCCGGCCCGGATGGGCCGAAGTCCCGCCGACGTGGCCACGGGTTACGTCGGCGAAAATCACAGTAGGTTTATAACGCCGTCAACCATTGATGATGGTTGATGCCGTTCAGTAACCTACATCGAGTGCGGCGCGGGGGGGGGGGGGAAGAGGAGGAGGAGAGTACCGGCGTTTGTGTGGGGTGGGGGGGGAGGAGAGTATGGCGTTTGTGTGGGGTGGGGGGGGGAGAGTACCGGCGTTTGTGTGGGGGGGGAGGGGGAGGAGAGTACCGGCGTTTGTGTGGGGGGGGGGGGGGAGGAGAGTACCGGCGTTTGTGTGGGGGGGGAGGAGAGTACCGGCGTTTGTGGGGGGGGTAGTGGCGTTGGAGAGGGGTAGGGGTGGGGGGAGGGTAGGGGTGGGGGGGTAGGGGTGGGGGTGGGGGGGTATGGGTGGGGGGGGGGGGGTGGGGGTAGGGGTGGGGGTAGGGGTGGGGAGGGTGGGGGTGGGGGGTAGGGGTGGGGGGCGGGGAAAAGAGGGATGGATGAGGTTAGATGGAGGATGATTTGGGAGGGGGGGTGGGGGTGGGGGTGGGGGGGGTAGGGGTGGGGGTAGGGGTGGGGGGGAGGGTAGGGGTGGGGGGGTAGGGGTGGGGGGTAGGGGTGGGGGGTAGGGGTGGGGGTGGGGGGTAGGGGTAGGGGTGGGGGTTGGGGGGTAGGGGTGGGGGTGGGGTGGGGGGAGGGTGGGGGGGGTAGGGGTGGGGGTAGGGGTGGGGGTAGGGGTGGGGGTGGGGGGTAGGGGTAGGGGTGGGGGTGGGGGGGTAGGGGGTATGGGTGGGGGTGGGGGGGTATGGGTGGGGGTGGGGGGGGGTGGGGGTAGGGGTGGGGGTAGGGGTGGGGAGGGTGGGGGTGGGGGGTAGGGGTGGGGGCGGGGAAAAGAGGGATGGATGAGGTTAGATGGAGGATGATTTGGGAGGGGGGTGGGGGTGGTTCACTGCAGTGCCCCTGAGGAATGCCGAACCCTCCCTCTTTTCCCCGCCCCCACACCTGGGGTAAACAGAACCCTTTCTGCGCTGTGAATTATAAAGTCTTACAACACCAGGTTAAAGTCCAACAGGTTTGTTTCAAACACGAGCTTTCGGAGCACGGCTCCTTCTTCAGGTGAAGAAGGGGCCGTGCTCCGAAAGCTCGTGTTTGAAACAAACCTGTTGGACTTTAACCTGGTGTTGTAAGACTTCTTACTGTGCTCACCCCAGTCCAACGCCGGCATCTCCACATCGTGAATTATAAAGGCAGAACCCAGAAACTTTGCCAAAAGTTTTTCCCTCTCCGCGCGTTTTTCCTGTTGTTGTGAAACTGACCTGAAATCGCAGAGGCTGAAGCTGAAATAGACAAATCCAGACACATCTCCCACCCCGGGATCCCAGCATTTCCCTCTGCATTCTAACCAGACAATATTCCTGGGTTTAGGCAGATTGCAATATACTCACCAAAGCCCTGCTCTCAGCCAGAGGACGGACGGGACTCCCTCTCTCTGTCTCTCTCTCTCTGTCTGTCCCCACAATCTCCCTCTCTCTCTTTCTCGCTCAAACAAAGACAAGGCAACTGGGAGGAAGGGGAGCCTTGAGGAAGATCTGCTGATGCCCCCATCCAATGGATGCCCGGGGCCAACGCACCGTCGCCCCCCCCCCCCCTCTGCACGCCGCTGCCCCCTACCCCTACCCCCCACCCCCACCCCAACTTCGGGCGACGTTGATGATGTCGCCCGACGCGCCACTTCCGCAGCGCGTAAAACTGACGCATATAGCGTCAGTCCGCTGTTGGCCCTTTCGGGAACGGAGATTTAGGGCTCAAAAGAAGGCCCTGACGCCGGAGTCACCGGCGCCGCTTTTGCCCGCCGGAAATGGGCGTCACGTCGGTCCGCGGAGAATTTTGCCCCAGAAATCAGGAGCAGAGAAGTGTCCCTGTGTGGGAGGAAGCGATCAGAGAATACAGCTATCTTGGCTTCATGTCCTTCACTAGCCCAAAACCAACAAAAAGAAAAATTGATCTCAAGCGCCAAATAACTCCCAGCGGGCTCAGCCTTTTTGGGGAGAGTATTCCTAATTTTCATTGGCCTGTGTGTGGGAAACCGACCCTGGGTTTCTCTCCTGATTCGGGTTCGCTGGAATTTTAAGATTATACCTCGTTTGGTTGGGACTGTGACCATCAGGGCAAATGGTTTCACTGATCAACCTGGTGAAACCCTTTCATCATTTCAAAGACCTTGATTCAATCCACATTTATTGCAAATAATGCTTTCTAATGTCGGGTTGCAATACACTCACAGCACTGTTCCGATTAAGGAGAAAATCTAGACTATACTGTGTCTAAAAATAAACTCTGGAAAAAATATTTGGGACTGCCAGACATTTGCAATGCCACATCTGGGAATGGTTACTTCCAGGTTGAAATTCCGTGTGCAATAATCTTGGCATTATTAGGCTTTCTCTGAGTCACTTTTCCTGTCTCCCCTGAAGGTGTTGATACCATGAACACCAGTTGTGCTTCTGCTGGGGGGGGGGGGGGGGGGGGGCGATGGCCTCATACTCCATTCATGAGTCTAGACAGTGAGAGGTGGGATGGGAGGTACTATGAGACTATTTGACTGCATGAAGCGTCACATAACATGTCAATAATGTCCGCACTCAAACACAAGGCGTTAGAGTTTGTGGGGTGCCGTGTTGCCATCTCGTCCGACCAGAAGGTCGGTAGGCAGCCTGGCCACCTTAATGACGCCTGCCTTACTGATATGTTGCTCTGGGAGGAGCATTAATTGGCCCAGGGCGGGAATTCTGCCCCAATCTGGGGAGGACGTCCAACCTTAGAGAGATGCCAGCCAATCTGATTGGCCAGAAGCTTTGTAGTCCCAACAGTCCCAGCTTTGAATAGCGGCCGCTGATGGGACCACAGGTAGTCACTGAACGAGAGGAGGTCATGGAGTCAGACATCAAGGTAAGTCTGAGCTATTGGCAGGGCTGGCAGATCCCAGTAAGGTGGACGAGAAAATGGGAGTGGTCAGATTTTAGATACCAGGGAGGATGTTTAAAAGGAGGGGGGGGCGGTGTTATGACTTTGATGGGGTGCCAAAAACCCCAAAAGAGGTTCCCCACCTTGGCCAACACAAGTTGGTACAGTAAAAGCTGTCAGGCTGCCCATCTGGCAAGGGCCTCCTCCTGCCATGTGAAGAGGCCCTAAAGTGGCCATTAATTGAGTTACACAAATGAGTATGAATTTCTGAGCCAGGTACGTAGTCCTTACATCTCAACAACTGTTGGCTCATATCAAACAACATGTTCCCCCAGCTGTTCATAATCGCTGAAGCACTAACCTGACAACCAGCCCATTTTGTAAAACCCAGAACACAATGTCCAACATTGGATGTCACTCCATGATTGGACAAGAGTTGTTAAACAATCCTGATTGTGGTATTAATTACACTGGAAACCAATTTATGATCATCAGTCAGACTCACAGTGTGGCTCACTTATTATGTACTGGATGCCACATATATTCACACACAAGACCTTGTCCTTTGCAAACAGAAGTATGTCCATTGCACTGTGCCTTTGTGGGGGACAGCTATTCTCTGGTTCATTCCCCATGGCTCTGCCTTGACCAATCAGAGTTGACCTGTCTGGTTTAAATTTGAACAAAACCTTGGCAGTTAATTATTTCCTGGCGCACTCTCCACGGCAACACCTCTACCAGTCAGAGTCCTCTTGCCAACCAATCAGCATTCTCTTCTCATGCATTGTGAATTGTTGTTCCCTTTAGATTTGGTATTCTTGTGAATTTGTCCTGATGAGTGTGAGAGTAAAAGATTTGACAGTATGTCTCTTTTATCAGCAAGAATCTTATATATTTTAATAAGATCACCTCTCATTCTTCTAAACTGACATGAGTATCAGCTCAAACTGCTCAACCTTTCCTCATATGACAACCCCTTCATCCGCATATCAGTCTAGTGAACCTTCTTGGAACTGTTTCCAATACAATTATATCTTTCCTTAATTAAGGACACTAAAACTGTACACAGTCCCCCAGGTGTGATGCCCTATACAGTTGTATCACGTCTCCCCTACTTTAATACTCCATTTCCTTACAGGAAAGAGCAACATTCCATTTTCCTTCCTCATCACTTGTCGAACCTGCATGCTAACTTTTTGTGATTCATGTACCAAGACACCCAGATCCCTCTGCACTGCAGAATCATGCAATACCTCTCCATTTAAATAATATCCCACTTTTCTGCTCTAAGTGCCAAGGTGAAGGTCTGCAGGGCTCAATACCTGGGCCCTTTGGTGTCCAGGGTACATATCATTGATCTAGACTTCAATGTAGAAGACAGGGTAAAGATTGGAGATGATATGGAAATTGGCTATGTGGTTGATTGTGTGGAAGAAAGTCAGAGACTATGGTCTGGTCAGCTTGGCAGAAAAGTAGCAATTGGAGTTCAATCTGGAGAAGTGTGAGGGATGGCAAAGATGGCAGGTGAATAGCAATAAATAGCAGGATATTGAAATGGCAGGATACAGGAGCAGAGGGACATTCGAGTGAATGTCTACAGATCTCTGAAGGTAACAGGACTGGTGGATATGGTGGTCGAAAAGGAATACTTTACTTTATTAGTCCAGGACTGAAGAATTTGAGCAGGAAGATTCTACTGGAACTGTATAAAACACTAGTTCGGCGACAGCTAGAATACTGTGTACAGTTCTGGTCACCACATTACAGGAATTTTGTGATTACACTGGAGAGGGTACAGGGAGGGATTTGTGACGGTGTTGCCAGGAATAGAGAAGTTACATCATGAAGGAAGTCTGGATGGGTTGGGGTTTTATTAAAAATTCACTTTCGGGATGTGGGCGTTGCTAGCTAGATCAGCATTTATTTACCATCCCTAGTTGCCCTTCAGAAGGTGGTGAGCTGCCTTCTTGAATTGCTGCAGTTCCTGGGGTGCAGGTACACCACTGTGCTGTTAGGCAGGGAGTTCCAGGATTATGGCCCAGCGACAGTGAAGGACTGGCGATATATTTCCAAGTCGGGGCGGTGAGTGACTTGAAGGGAAACCTCAAGATAATGAGGTTCCCAGGTACCTGCTGCTCTTGTCCAACTGGATGGTAGAGGTCGTGGGTTGGGAAGGAGCTGCCTGAGGAACCTTGGTGAGTTCCTGCAGTGCATCTTGTAGATGGTACACACGGCTGAAATCTGTTCGTTGTTGGTGGAAGGATTGAATGTTTGTGGAAGGGGAGCAATCAAGTGGGGCTGCTTTTTACTGGGATGGTGTTGAGCTTCTCGACTATTGTCGGAGCTGCACTCTACAGGCAAGTGTTGAGTTTTCCATTACACTCCTGACTTGTGCCTTGTAGATGGTGGACAGGCTTTGGGAAGTCAGAAGGTGAGTCCCTCGCCGTAGGATTCCCAGCCTCTGACATGCTCTGGTAGCCACAGTATTAATATGGCTGGTCCAGTTCAGTTTCTGATCAATGGTAACCCCAGGATGTTAATTGTGGGGGCTTCAGTGATGGTAATGCTATTGAATGTTAAGGGGTGGTGGTTTGATCCTTTCTTGTTGGAGGTGATCATTGCCTGGCACTTGTGTGGTACGAATGTAACTTGCCACTTGTCAGCCCGAGTCTGGATATTGTCCAGGTCTTGCTGCAATTTATTCATTGGAGCAAAGGAGACTAAGGGGAGATTTAATTGAAGTATATACATATATGAGGAGCTGGAATGAGTGGACAGGAACATAACATAAGAACATCACAGCATAAATAGGAGCAAGAGTATGCCATTCAGCCCATCGAGCCTGCTCCACCCTTCAATAAGATCTGATTGTGCCTTATCACCTCTTTTCAGCCTGCCCCCATAACCACTTACTCCCTGGTCAATCAAAAGTTGTTTAACTGAATCTTAAATATATTCAATGGCCCAACCTCCACTGCTCTCTGGGGTTGAGAATTCCAAAGATTAACAATCCTCTCAAAGTAGAAATTCTTCCAAATCCACCAGGGTTTTGTCCACTGCCTTAGCCTATCTGTAGCATTTCACAGGCTCTTTGTATCCTCCTCCCAACATGCTGTCATAGAAGCCACAGAATCCCTACAGTACAGAAGGAGGCCATTCGGCCCATAACATCGGCACCGACCCTCCAAAAGAATACCCGACCTAGGCTCACACCCTCATCCTATCCCCCGACCCCACCTAACCTGCACATCTTTGGACTTGCTTTGGACTTTTCGTTTTCCTACCCATCTCTTCATTAAAGTCATTGCTATGGATGGTAAGTAGTTGAGGACCCAACACTGGTCCCTGTGGCACATCATCAGGAACAATTTTCCAACCTGAAATTGTCATGTTTATCCCAACACTTAATTTCCTGTTAGTTAGTCAAACTTCTATCCTTGCTAATATATCACATCCCCAACACCATGAATCTTTGTGTAGTAACCGTTTATGCAAAGCATTGTTGAAAGCCTTTCTGAAATCTAAATACACACCTCTAATGTTTCCCTTTTATCCATCCTGATTTTAACACGAGGAACCATGCTAAATTTGTCAAACACAATTTCCCTTTCATAAACCCCGTTGACTCTACCTGTTTGTATTATGATTTTCTAAACACGGTAGCACAGTAGGTAGCACTTTTGCTTCACAATGCCAGAATCCCAGGTTCGATTCCTGCTTGGGTCACTGTCTGTGTGGAGTCCGCAGGTTCTCCCCGTGTCTGCGTGGGTTTCCTCCAGGCGCTCCAGTTTCCTCCCACAGTCCAAAGATGTGCAGGGCAGGTGGATTTACCATGATAAATTGCTCTTAGTGACCAAAAAACGTTAGGTGTGGTTACTGGGTTATGGGGGATAAGGTGGAGGTGTGGGCTTAGATAGGGTACTCTTTCCGGGGGCCGGTGCAGATTCGATGGGCCGACTGGCCTCCTTCTGCACTGTAAATGTGATGAAAAAATATCCTGCTTTACTGTCTTACTAATGCGTTCCAGCATTTTCCCAATAACATATTGGACTTCGTGTTTCCTACTTTCTGTCTCCTTTCTTTCTTGAATATTGGACAGTAGTGTTACATTTGCAGAATCTAAGGAACTTTGGAAGATCACAAACAATGCACACTTTGTACACTAAGATGACGGCGATCAGGTCCATATGTCCCTGGTCAACCTTCACTATTCATTTCCCTCGTACTTTGTCTCTTGTGACAATGATCGTTTTCAGTTCCTTCTTCCTTTTTGCTCTTTGATGTTCTATTGAAATGTTTTTTGTGTGTTCAGGCACAAAAAACGTTTTCAAAGTCTCTATTTTCTCTTGTTTTTCATGAAATCTTCAGCGTTATCCTCCCGGGACCAACATTGACCTTAGCCACCCCCTTCCATTTTATATACTTGCTCCTATTGTCTGCATATTTCTTGTTAGCTTTCTCTCATTCTAATTTCTCCCTCTATTATTCGTATATTATAAATTATAATGGGTTGTTATTTGGTGATAATAATTTGAATATGGTTATGATCTGAGCTGATGTTAATACTGGACAAGTTAGATTCCAGAGTGAAATCTGGCTTGATAGATCCTCTAACTTTTAATTGTTTTTAGAAATCATGGGGGAAGGTTTTTAGAAATTATGTTGGGAGGTTACTGAACAAATTCTCCGCATCTGCTAATGAACTTTAAAAAAAAAGAATAAAACATTTATGAAATGCAAAAAATGAAATAACATACTGAAAGATTTATCTCTACTCGGGATAGGGTCCTCAGCCTCATTGAAGAGGTACTCAAGCACTCTTTATTTTTCAAGAATTCACTTAATACATTTGCGCACAATTAAATCAAAAAACTTTTGAGAGTACTTTGAAAAGTCCTTGAGAAACGGAAGAGTAAAAGAAAAGGCTTAAAAATAAAAATAGTTCCAGGAAAGGCAACAAAATGAAAGTAATTTCAACAAAGTCTTTTAAAGTAATTTTCACGGAAGCTTCAACAATCACGGAATTCTAAAATTCTTATAATCAGTCATACGGATCACATTCTTAAAGAAATTCTTATCTTTTTTTTTTTTATAAATGTTTTTATTCAGTTTTCGTATTTTATATTGAACAAATTACAAATTGTTAGGAGAGAGAAAAAAAAAACAAACAAAAACAAACACGCAAAAATTAACACACATATTTACAGGTAATAAAGAAATTCTTATCTATGGTTTAGCTCCTTATTTACTTTCACTGGTTCTAATTCTCAGCTGAGACTCCCCTTAATGTTTTCACGAAAGTGTCAGTAATTTAACAGGTGATTGTTTAATTAGACATTAATCAATTACTCTGAATTAATTATCCTTCCCTTGACATCGCATGGTTCTCGTGCATTCTGTCCCATGGTCAAACTCCTTACGTCATGTCTATTCTCACCTTATACCATTGTTACAAGATTGTTGCAAATTCGTTGAATGTACCCTCGTATCGCTTCTCTAGACATATTTGTACAGTACATCTTTTGCAACATTTGTCAGCATCGATAGACAGTCATGGTCAGGGTTCAATAACTTAGTCAATTTTTTATAACTTGATCACATTTCTGCAGATTCAGTATTTTTTCAAAATCATTTTATTTTCCAGTATATTTTAGCCAACTCTCTTAAAGGACCCACTAAATAAATGTTAAAACCAATACAATCAAACATACGTACATATGAATTAGGAGCAGGAGTAGGCCATTCGGCCCCTCAAGGCTGTTCCGCCATTCAATAAAATCATGCCTGATCTGATTGTAATCTCAACTTCATGTTCCTGCCTACCCCCGATAACCTTTCACCCCCTTGTTAATCAGGAATCTCTCTATCTCTGCTTCAAAATATACAAAGACCCTGCTTCCACTGCCATTTGAGGAAGAGAGTTCCAGACACTCAATACTCTCTGAGAGAAATAAAACCTTCCAACCTTGGTCTTAAATGAGCAATCCCTTATTTTTAAACAGCGACCCTAGTTCCAGATTCTCTGACAAGAGAAAACAAAACATCCTCTCCACGTCCACCTTGTGAATAAGCCTCAGGATCTTTCCTCAAGTCACCTCTCACTCTTCTAAACTCGAGTGGATACAAACCTAACTTCTCCAACCTTACCTCAAAAGACAACCCGCCATTCCTGGTCTTAGTCTGATAAACCTTCTCTGAGCTGCTTCTAACAAATTTACATCATTCCTAAGGAGACCAATAGTGTCCACAATACTCCAGGTATGGTCTCACCAAAGTCCTGCACAACTCAAGCCCAATCTCCATACGTTTATAATCAATTCCCCTCACAATAAACAATAATATTCTACGAACATTGCCTAATTACTTGCTGTACCTGTATACTCACCTTCTGTGATTTATGCACTAGGACACCCAGATCTCTCTGTAACTCTATACCTCAGAGACTTTGAGCCATCAGCAAATTTAGCAACAATCCCTTCTTGCCCTTCATCCAAGTCATTTCTATAAATTGTGTAAAGTTGAGGTCGTCAAACCACTCGTCACATCCTGCCAACCACAAAAAGATTAATTTATGCCAACTCTCTGTTTCGTGTTAGCTAGCCAATATTTAATCCATGCCAATATGTTACCCCCTACACTATTTTATGCAATAACATCTGATGTGACACTTTGTCAAATGCCTTCTGGAAATCTAAATACAGAACACCCATCGGTTCCCCTTTATCCACAGCACATGTGACTTCTTCAAAGAACTCCAATAACTCGGTTAAACTTGATTTCCTTTTCACTAAACCATGTTGACTCTGCCTCATTCCCATGCATGGGTTTCCTCCGGGTGCTCCAATTTCCTCCCACAAGTCCCGAAAGATGTGCTGTTGGGTAATTTGGTCATTCTGAATTCTCCCTCTGTGTACCCAAACAGGCGCCGGAATGTGGCGACTAGGGGCTTTTCACAGTAACTTTATTGCAGTGTTAATGTAAGCCTACTTGTGACAATAAAGATTATTATTATGAAGTCTATCTGGACCAGGGGATTTGTCAGCCCCCATACCGAACAATTTCCGAATAGAACTTCCCTGATGATTGTAATTGTTTTGCGTTCCTCCTCCCCATGTCCTTGTCCTTTACCTACGACTGTCTTCTGTTTCTGACCCACTCCACTTGTTTGGGAACTTCTTTGTGTTTGGATCATCTCCTTGCCCCCTCCCCGTGTCCTGCTCCATGACACCTTCCCTGGAGTGACGCTCCTCTTCAGGTCACCTGATCTCAGTTTCACGTTTCTCCTGCACATGCAGCATAGAATCATAGAATGTACAGTGCAGAAGGAGGCCATTCAGCCCATCGAGTCTGCACCAGCCCTTGGGAAGAGCAGGCTACTTAAGCCCACACCTCCACCCCATTCCCCGTAACACAGTAAATCTTCAATATGGAGATGAGGGGCTGGTTTAGTACAGTGGGCTAAACAGCTGGCTTGTAATGCAAAACATGACCAGCAGTGCGGGTTCAATTCCCAAACCAGCCTCCCCGAACAGGCACCGGAATGTGGCGACTAGGGGCTTTCACAGTAACTTCATTGAAGCCTACTTGTGACAATAAGCGATTATTATTATGATCTGCTCAGGGTAGTTATTATCACGCAGGATGGCTTTGATGTCCTATATTTCAGCGTCAAACTTGTGCAGTAAGCAAATGACTCGGGCCGTATTTACAAGTTACTGACAAGGGCACACGTTGGTCCTTTTTCAATGAAACAAAATAGGATAATACCCCAGTGCAATGTCTTGACCAGAGTCAACTTGCCTAGTATGAATTAAAATTAAAATTTGAATTTGAACAAAGCTTGACAGTTAACTGCCATGGGTGGCACAGTGGTTAGCACTGCTGCCTCACAGCACCAGGGATCCGGGTTCGATTCTGACCTTGGGTGACTGCGCGGAGTTTGCACTTTCTTCCCGTGTCTGCGTGGGTTTCCTCCGGGTGCTCTGGTTTCCTCTCTCAGTCCAAAGATGTGCAGGTTAGGTGAATTGACCATGCTAAATTTCCCCTTAGTGTCCAATGGTTAGGTGGGGTTACAGTGATAGGACAGAGATTGAGCCGAGCTAGGGTGCTCTTTCCAAGGGCTGGTGCAGACTCGGTGGGCCGAATGGCCTCCTTCTGCACTGTCGGGATTCTAACTGTCAGTTATCAGTTAACTGGTGCATTCTGCATGGCAAAATTCTATCAATCAGAGTCCGCTTGCCAACCAATCAGTACTCCCTTCCCATGCAAGAGAAATTGTTGTTCCCTTTGCACCTTGTTAATCTTGCAAACTTGCCCTGATGAGTGCAAAGTGAGAAGCTTTGACAGCACGTGTTTTTTCAGTTATACTTTGAATCAAACTTTGCTGGTTCTGAACTCCTCTCAATCTTCTGCCCTCTCACTAATCTTCACAGCATTGTACACTTTTCTTGAATTTGATGCAATCCTCAACTTTCCTGAGTAGCCAACAAATGTCCATCCTTTCCTCGGAACCTTTCTTTTTCAATGGAATATATCTTTGTTGAGAATTGTGTAATGTCTGCTTAAATGCCTAACATTGCTTCTCTAGTGTCTGACTTTCTAACTGCAGTTAACTTTTTCTTCCTGCCTTTGTAATTGCCTTTATTTAAGTTCAAGACACTAGTTTAGGTCCAAATTTCCCACCCTCAAATTTAATGTCAAATTTTGTCATGTTATGATCACTCTTGCCCTGACGATCCTTTATTGTAATATCATTAATTAATCCTGTCTCATTACACATGACCATGTATAAAATAGGCTTTCCTGGGTTGGTTTTCTGATTTCAGTTAGCTTATATCATAAGAACATAAGAACTAGGAGCAGGAGTAGGCCATCTGGCCCCTCGAGCCTGCTCCGCCATTCAATGAGATCATGGCTGATCTTTTGTGGACACAGCTCCATTTTTGCATCTGAACACCATAACCCTTAATCCCTTTATTCTTCAAAAACTATCTATCTTTACCTTAAAAGCATTTACTGAAGGAGCCTCAAATGTTTCACTGGGCAGGGAATTCCATAGATTCACAACCCTTTGGGTGAAGAAGTTCCTCCGAAGCTCAGTCTTAAATCTACTTCCCCTTATTTTGAGGCTATGCCCCCTAGTTCTGCTTTCATTCACCAGTGGAAACAACCTCCCTGTGTCTATCCTATCTATTCCCTTCATAATTTTATATGTTTCTATAACATCCCTCCTCATCCTTCTAAATTCCAACGAGTACAGTCCCAGTCTATTCAACCTCTCCTCATAATCCAATCCCTTCAGCTCTGGGATTAACCTAATGAATCTCCTCTGCACACCCTCCAGCACCAGTAAGTCATTTCTCAGGTAAGGAGATCAAAACTGAACACAATACTCCAGGTGTGGCCTCACTAACACCTTATACAATTGCAGCATAACCTCCCTAGTCTTAAACTCCATCCCTCTATTAATGAAGGACAAAACTCCATTCACCTTCTTAATCACCTGTTGATATCAATTTGATCATGTCCCAGGTAGTAATCCAGTGGTTATTTCCTGTGTGGTTTGGCTTATGAATTTAGTCCCTAGCTGCCAATACACCATTAGCAGAACTTCTTTCCTAGCCCTACCTCTGTCATTGGCATCCACGTGGATCGTAATTATCTCCTTCCCTTCCCGATCTAAATTCCTCTCTGGTCCCGAGGAGATGCACTTAACTGGGCACAAAACACAACCTCATGCTCCTGGCTGCAGTGAACTGTCCTATCCCCACTGATTCCTCCGGCCACTACATTCCTCTTTACATGGCTCCCTGTAACACAGTGCTGAGGTCAGTTTGCTCATCCTCCATACAGTCCCAACTCTTAGCCACACAGACTGCAAGAATCTCAAACATGTTGGACAAGTGCAAGGGTTCAGGCTCCTTGCGTGTTTTCTTTGGTATTCCAATAGCTTTTCTACCCATAGTTCCACCCTCCTATCTGTGATCACAGACGGAATCTGTGTTACCTGTCTGTTTATCTTTTATCTGTCCTTGTTCCAAGGTTTGGCTGAATTGTGACAATCTTTCTCCACCAATTGCTATTCTCCACTGCCCTCACTGCCTGTTACATGGAGAGACCGGTTCACATTCTGGTATCATCCATCCATTACCAACTTCAGACATTGTGCCTCTTTTTCCAAACATTCTCCTCCTGTTCACATTGTCTGTCCAAAGTAGGTGAGCTCTCTTTACATCACTGCCTCAAGCAACTTACTCTTAACACCAGTTTTCTTGAGTACCTTCCCTGTTCTCCTCTCAGCTGTCCATAACACACACAAAACCCGTATGAGTCCTTTCATTTCATGTGTTGTTATTCAAATTTCTTCAGTCTTGATGTTCTCGCTGTCACAGGCATATGTCATCATCAGCCACACATAGGACCTTTAGAAGATGAGTTTGTATGATAATCGGTTCAAGAGATTCTGTGACTGCTCCATAGTCATTGAAGTGAGTCCAGAACACCACGATCCTTGTTGTCTTTTGCCCAAATTTCCTTGGCAGACTCTGCATCTCCGTCGATGAGTGATCCAAAATAGCAGAAGGTGTCAACCTTCAATGTGAACTCCATTCATTAGAATCCTGCAGGTCTCTCCATCCATCTACATCATCTTTTTCTTGTCAACATTGAGTTACCGAAGGAATATGACTCGCTCCTGGAACAAAGTGCCCAGGTAACTTTCTCTCTCCCCGATGCATTACAGTGTGCAAATCTTGGACTCCAGATCATCAACCCTGAGCTGAAGTTTCTCAAGCTGCAGAAACCTATGCAGATCTCGTTTTGGGTCAGAATCCTGGAACTCCCTCCCTAATAGCACTGTGGATGTACCTACACCTCCGGAACTGCACTGGTTCAAGAAGGTAGCCCACGACCACCTTCTGACAGGCAGCAAGGAATGGACAATAAATGCTGGTGTATCCAGCGATGTCAATATGCTGGAAATGAATACAAATGTGAGCAGATCACAAAGGTGCCCAGCACCCCTCACCTGCTACAGCTGCAACACATCGGGCATACTGCTTTCTTTATTTTATTTTGTTTTATTAGGTTTTCAATTTCGAAATATCATACAATGATTCTGTACAGTAGCTATATTGAGTAGTTTAACAGGTAAAGCTGTAAATTTATCCTCGTATATACATTTCCCCATGACGAGTTTAGTGGGCCACCCAAGTTTAGAGAGAAAGGAACCTTAAAAACTCACGAGCCAATTGCCTGCCTGCAATTAGTTAATGCTTCTGGATTTCAGTTCTCGGGTCTCGTTGTCTCTCACCCCCTTTTGTGGACCACTCCTTGAGGGTAGCACGTAGCACAGTGGTTAGCACGGTTGCTTCATAGCTCTAGGGTCCCAGGTTCGATTCCTGGCTTGGGTCACTGACTGTGCGGGGTCTGCACGTACTCACCGTGTCTGTGTGGGTTTCCTCCGGGTGCTCCGGCTTCCTCCCACAGTTCAAAGATGTGCAGGGTCACGTGGATTGGCCGTGCTAAATTGCCCTTATTTAGGTGGGGTTACTAGGTTATGGGGTTGTGTTGGGGATGTGGGCTTAAGTGAGGTGCTCTTTCCAAGAGCCAGTGCAGACTCGATGGGCCCAATGGCCTCCTTCTGCACTGTAAATTCTATGAAATGACAGGAATGGCACCTCGTCCCTCACTGTGCCAAATGCCGTCATGGTCAAATCCCCAACTTCAGTACCCTATCAAAGCTGACCTCAGTGAATTGGCCTCAATGCTACTTACTCCGTCCCGGAGCAAACACTTCTCATATTTACACCAGCTGGAATTCCAAAGCCCTGGGGCTGGAATCTCCGATTTTGAGACTAAGTGTTGATGCCGTTGTGAAGACGATGGTCTTTTACATCAGGAAAACTGGCGTCAAAAGGCCACCGATTCACCTTCTTGCTGAGGACCAACAGGCAGCTGTGGTGGAGCTCGCAGCTCTAGCAGCCGATATGGCCCCCAGCAGGTCAGGTTCAGAGGCCACGAATGGGCACGGTGGTGGCCTGCAGTGGCCACACTGTGCTCCATGGCAGACTCAGCCCGCGGATCTGGACCACCAAAGTAGTGCACCCCTCCGACCGCTCACACGCCCCGGCCTGTGGCCCACGCTGCACCCAGCCCCGAATGAAGCCCCCTTGCCAGCCGATCGGCCCTCCCCCGACTGTGCAGGTGCCGGGCTGAGTCCGCAGCCGCCACGCGAGGATCCCGGGCGATATGAGCACACGTAACGCATCGTCGAGAATTCGGTCGGTCGGGGACGGAACATCGCGGGGCTGGTCTCAGGCAATAGCCTGAGGCGGTGGATACTTGGCATTGCGTACTTCCCGAGTACGTCGTATTTCAGGGTTTGGAGAATTAAGAAAATGGCGCCGCTCCTGATTTCAGTGCGAAAACGGATTATCCGCCCATCGCCAAACGCGATTTCGCCATCGGGGAGGGGAAATCCAGCCCCTGATTCGGGCTCCACAGACTGGAGAACCAGTTCCAACTAGCCACCTAATAGACAACAGTGTGGCTCCCACAAGCAGCCACTTTGCTTCCCACTGACTAATGTTAAATTAAAGTTTAATACTAAATCCAACACAATTAGATTTTAAGAAGAGATCAACACTTAAAACACTTTGGTTGGATTTTCTGGCCATTCCCATCAGCGGGATTTTCCTATCCCCCCTGGTGGCAGGTGGGTGCGAACAATGGGAAACACGGTTGACAGCAGCAGGACACCCTGGGTAAGGGTGCTGTCAATTCCAGCCCTACTCATCCCGGAGTCACAACACAAGTGAATTTATCATTAATTCCTGTAAAAATTCCCAAAGTCTTTAGCCCTTGGCTGCCCAAGAGTTACAGTCAGCAGGTTCCTACGTTTAAACATGATTACTGTTCATTTAGACATGAAATACGCAGTGAGTACAGGATAACAACAAGCTAATACCTACTACCCCCCTTTAACTCGTTCACCACCCTCCAACCACACACAAGACAGACAAACACAGAGGTGTAGAAAGGGGTAAAAGTAATAAGGACGAAGGTCAAAAGATATGAGTCTACTTCCAATGGTGGTTCATATTTTCCTCACCCCCGCCGGGTCGGAAAATCGGCTGGGGCCGGCGTCAATCCTGCCCCCGCCGTGTCCCGAATTCTCCGCCGCCAGAGATTCGGCGGGGGCGGGAATTGCACCGCGCCGGTCGGCGGGCCCCCCGCGCCAATTCTCCGGCCTGAGATGGGCTGAAGTCCCGCCGCTATCAACCCTCTCCCACCAGCGGGAATCAAAACATCTACCTGACCGGCGGGAAGTGGCGGCGCGGGCGGGTGCCGGAGTCCTGGGTGGGGCGTGGGGCGATCTGACCCCGGGGGGTGCCCCCACGGTGGCCTGGCCCGCGATCGGGGCCCAATGATCGGCGGTCGGGCCTGTGCCGTGGGGGCACTCTTTTTCTTCCGCCTTCACCATGGCGGAGGCGGAAGAGACCCCCTCCCCTGCGCATGCACCAGGATGACATCAGCAGCCGCTGACGGTCCGGTGCATGCGCGCATTTACACCGGCCGGCGAAGTCCTTTCGGCCCCGGCTGGTGTGGCGCCAAAGGCCGTTCACACCAGGCGGCGGAGCGGGAGCCACTCTGGGAGCCTACCGGGCCGGGTAGGGGAGAATACTGGCCCCTGTTTCTCACCCAACTGGTCCTTCAGCTCGAGATTCACATTCAGGCCTCTTTCTTTCTGGAGAGACACATTTTTCCCATCACACCAGACTTTCAGCTTGTGGTGTGACCTCAGCCCTCTGTCATTTCAGTAATCCAACACTCACAGGTACTTTGGAGAGGTTAGCTGGATCTTTTTGGAGAGGATTTAGTTTAATCTCTTCACTGGACTGCCAAAATCAAACCTGGAACCCAATTGGAACCTCGAGAATCTGAAAAGTCTTTGAGTGGAACAACGGCCACACACTACCGGTTACTGTGCAGAGCACAGCCTTTGGGCCAATTCATTGGCCATCAGCCAAATCAATCAAACTGAGTCCCAGCCAATCTCATTCATTAGTGCCATTCAGTCTACAACTCTGGTTTAAATCAGCACAGACTTCTGCTTGAATTAAAGGCACAGACCACACCTTTCTTCTGCTGGGATTAATGGTACAGGCTGCCTTAAACTCACATGTCCATAAATCAACCATGGATCAAAAATGTACCGGCAAAAAAAGGGGAAATAAGGGAATAAACTGGGGATAAACAGGAAGGACCCTGACACACAAGAGTCCCGTGTCCAGTTCCCTAGCAAAGCTGTATTCTATCAAGCTTAATCTTTACTGAACGTTCTGCCAAGTACCTATTTCCCTTAGCGGAGAGTTCAATAACTGGGGTCACAGTTCTTTCATCCAGAGGGCGGTGGGGGTCTGGAGGTCGCTGCCTGAACGGGCTGGAGATGCAGAAACCTTCATTGGATTAAAGAAAATGACTTGGAAGTGCTTTTTGAGGCTCTGCAAGCTCGGAAGAGTTTGAAAATGGGTCTAAACTGGATCGCTCTCTTTCTGCCGAAATGGGCGCGATGGACCGAGTGGACTATTTCTGTGCAATAAGTTATTCTTTTTGTTCACTTGCCAACCAATCAGCATTCTCTTCTCTTTGCAGCATAAATTGTTGGCTCCCCTTTAGCTGCTGGAAGTTTTTGCCGGTTGACCTAATGAAGACAAGGCAAAACGATTGGACAGCATGTCCCCTTTATCAGCAACACTCAACTTCTGCACGGCCAAATGACTGTCTCTTTAAGATGTGCACATGCACGGCTACTAAACGGCCTTAAAGAAGTGGTGCAGGAAACAGACCATGCTCAATGAGAGAGAGATTATTGCTTGGCATGCGGGTTAGTTTCAACATTAAAGGCACTGTGTAAATGCAGGTTGTTGCTGTTGATGGAGCACAGCAAGTTTGCACTTGTCAACAAATTCTGAGAGAATGCATCTGGCTGTCACGCAAAGGGTTAACTGCTGCATCACTGAAGCCGTTGTTTATTCTCTACTGGTTGCCCCCATATACACAATGCCGTTTACAATGCTGCTTTGCACCACAGTGATATTCTTATGAGGGAAATCACAGTGTGATCCTTCTAAGTTTCTGCTTCATCCCCCGCCAGCCACACCCTCATTGTTCTCCTGTGATCGTCTCTCATGCTGGGGCAGTTCCTCTCACTGAAAACACTTCTTTCACATCAGCCGAGCAATTAACTGGCTGAAAAAGTATAACGAGGAAGCAATTAAGAGGTAACAAAGCACAATTTACATCCTGCTTTGCATTAAAGGGTAAGTTAATATTCCTGTTTTATGTGTTTATCTGGCGTTGAAAGTCCACAGTTTGGGTGTATTTGTCTTTCAGTAATGAGCAGGGTCTGTATTTCCTTTCCTGAGCCCTAATAATAGACAACTAATCAGGAGCTGACTGCACAAAGGGGGTCGCCATAATTGCTGCTTCTTTGACTGAAGTGTGAGTGAATAAATTCCATGCAGTTTTCAGACAAGGCAAATGCTCTCTAAAATTACATTTATAGGTCTTGCTGTTAAGCAGCAGACAAACACATGCAGTCTTGTGATGGCTAACTGGTCATTCACGTTACAGGCAGGTGTCACTTTGAGATTTCTTCTTGAATCTGTCAGTTGTCAGCTATCGGTTTTGTGCTTAGATCCTTTCTAATTATATTTGTGTCACGTAATTATTTTAAACAAAATAGCTAATCAAGGTCTTCAATGGAATCTTTACAAAGAGGTTTCTTTCAAATACAGATGACTTTCAGACTGCTGTACTCAACTTCTATCTGAAAAGGATCAATTCCAGAACAAAGAGGAAAATATAAACCAAATAGCACAATTTTATAGGGGATGCAAGAACAGAGAGACTTGGGGATGTATATGGCCACATCTCTAAAGGTGGTTGGATAGGTCGAGAAGGCTGGTTAACAAAGGACACGGTGGTTGGACTAATTTCTCCCGCCGGAGATGAATGGCCTTTGGTTTGCGATGGTGCTGTACCGAGAGCTCAGAGGAGATTCACTGTTCCTTGCCATGCAACTTTATACATGGTGGGGATCACAAGGGATTACGTTGAGATTCCCATTATTGGGCCGTCAGTTTGAGCGAGTGGCCTGATCACGAGGTCTGGTAGTTGGCCCACTCCCCCTCCCACAATGCACTTCCCCCACCACCCTGCCAGTCTTGCGAATTGCTGGATAACTGCCCCCCCCACTCCCCACAGTCATCAGAGTGACCTGAATCCCTCCCACCGACACCCATCAGAAATCCCAACGAGAGCCCCCCCCACCAGAGACCCCCATAAGAGATATTGGACAGCACCATATCAAAGAACCCATAATAGAGAACCCCTGTTACAAATTCCCCCCATAACAGACACCCACATAACAGAGACCCCCATATCGGAGACTCCCCCATGACAGAGACCCCCCCCCCCCCCTCCCCCATCAGTCATTCCTGCCTGGAAACGAAATAACAGTTCAGACAGAAACAGTGAAAAAAATCATTGCTTTAAAACTCACCTGTCCCTTACAGGTGCTGCCTCTGGCAGAGAAAGCAGCAGCTGTAACTACATAGAATGCAAAGACCACGCCACCAGGGTTTAAAACCCCCAGATCCTTTGACCAACAAGGTCCTATTCATTTTAAAGAGAAATAGCTTTTAACAGGCTCTCATTGGCAGCTTCTAGACAGCCAGATGTCTGGATTTTTTGATTCAATTTCTCTTCAAGCTTGAATGCATCTCAGTGAAACTAACCATAATGTTGAGAAACATCTTGCTCTAATTAATATCCCACGACCACATTGAAAGCCATTGTGCTTTCTGCTGAGAAAAAGGGGAAGTGAAAGCACTTAACTCCTCCATGTTTATAAACATTGCAATAATGTTCAAAGCAGGGGACCGGAACATCGGAAACTGATCGGCGCGGTGTCAATCTTTTTTTGTCCCCAGTGCTGAATTCACCGGCAAATTGGGAACTCTGTTACTGGCGGTAAGCAGCAGAGAATCCAGCCCAGTATCCTGGGCTTCGTAAATCGAGATGTAGGCCACCCACCTAGGCCCCAAAGTGTGTGTAATTTCAGTGCTGTTTTGGAACAAACTGGCGTCCGTGCCACTCAAGTGTTGGGGATGCCACCTAGGTCATAGCATTATCGCATGCGTTGGAAAATGCACCGGAATATAAGAAGCAGAGTAGGCCATTCAGCCCTTCAAAACTGATAACCAATCAACAAGATCGCAGATGATCTGCTATCTAAATTCCATTTTCATGCCCGATCCCCAAATCCCTTCCCTGCCCCTAACCAACTCTTCTTCACCACAGGCTTCCAATCTCTACAGCTCCAACCCTCACCAGGATGGCCTCAGGCTCTTTGCTTCTTCCTTGAATGGAGGCCCAGCCGGTTCCCACCACCACCCTCTGCCAGGCTGAAGCTATTTACTCACTGAACAATTCCCCCTTTAACTTATCCGACTCCCTCCAAATAAAAGGCAATGCTATGGGGAACTGCATGGGCCCTAGCCATGTGGGTATTTTTATGGGATATGCGGAGCATTCCTTGTTCTGGTCCTACTCTGGTCCCCTCTCTCCACTCTTTTGCTGGTACATCGATGACTCTATTGGTGCCATGTCCTCTTCTTGCCGAGGATTGGAAAACGTATCAACTTTGCTTCCAAATTCCTTCTCTCAGTTTGAAATGGCCCATCTCCTACTCTTCCTATTCCTTCTTGTCTTATCTGGCTCCATTTTTGGCGATAGGTGCTACAACCCCAGTTAATGTTGTAACTTGACAGGAAGGTCCTAGAATGGAACCTGGCTCAAAAGATGGTCATTTTAATTTTGTCTTCTCAAACGTGGGGCAACAGAGTCACGGGGCCGCTAATTCATCTTAACAACAAGAAACAAACATTCATTAAACGTGAAAAAATGAATAACAATACTATACCCCTTTACTCCCCCCCCCTTAGACTAACAGTTACACACAGATTTTAAGATTAACATGGATGACACAGTACATTTTGAAGCTACTATGATCTGATCAACAAAACATCCCTTGTTTAAAGCTCACCAATTGTCTGTAGTTAAACACACACTCCACTCTTAACCCAAGTCAGTGTCTGTGGATTTCCCCTCAGAATCCCCCCCAGATAATTGTCACATGAGAGTTTCCAAATACTGCTCACAAAACACATTTTAAATCCTTTTCTCATAATCATACTGGTTTTCATTCTGAAATCCACTCCACATCTTCCAAAATACTTTTGTGAACAGAGCTTCCGCTCCACTTCTATCAGTGAATCCACTCCAGGTATTTGCACCAATGCATCTTGGGATTTCTTTGACTTGACCATTTTTACACACTTGAGGTCCAGCCACCAATCTTCACAGATATTCCAATTCATGTTCCATAGGCTGTAGTAAAATCTCAGAAACCTGAAAGTCACCTCAGTTGCCTTCATGGTGACTCAGCCTTCTCTGAGATCTGTCTGCCTTTCCGAAGTGTCCTCTCTCCTTGTACCCTTAACCTCAGACCACCTGGAAAATTATTTTAATTTCTCTAGTCTCCTTAACTAGCTGCTCTTTAGATAATCATTATTCCATTGTATGGTTTTTCTTATAGCAAAGCTAAGAGAGATGTCCCCCTCTTTAACTTTCTAAAACAACTGCTTCTCGCATAGCTGTGGTAGCTGTTCCATCTCTGGCTGTTTATCTGCATCTGCAGTAGCTTCTAGCTAAAAAGGAAGAACAAAGGAATATTTTTACCTCACAAGTGCCTCGAGTTGCCAAGGAACTATATTTACTCTTCACTACGCAGCTCTGTCTAGCACAGTAGAATCCCAGGTGGAATTGAAACTAACGCTCATACAGCATAAACACCTTTGTTCAGCATGAATCGAATTAGATGTCCCTTCCAGGCCTAGAAACATTACATTAAACGCACTTAATACTGTACCTCATTTTCAATGTTTACCAGTACAAATATAAATCCCGAAGATCAGGTAAGCAAGAGCATTCAGCCTCTGATCTTCGGGTAAGCGTTCTCCAAGGCGGCCTTCAGGATGCACGACAATGCAGCATCGCCGAGCAGAAACTGATAGCCAAGTTCCGCATGCATGAGTACGGCCTCAATTGGGACCTTGGATTCATGAATCACTACATTAACTCCCACCATCTGGTCTGGGCTTGCGAAATCCTACCAACTGTCCTGTCATGAGCCAATTCACACCTCTTTAACCTGTGGTTATCACTCTCTCCAATCACACCGTCTGGACGTGTAAAGACTTAATTACCTGCAAAAACTCACATTCAAAGTATCATCTTGCATCGTTGGCTTTGTGTAACCTACCTCTTTATTCACTTGATAAAGGAGCTGCGCTCCGAAAGCTAGTGATTCCAAACAAACCTGGTGTTGTAAAACTTCTTACTTTGTTTTCCTTACATAGGCTATCTTCAAGCATTCACCATCGGCCCACTGACTCCAACAGCCATCTTGACTACACTTCCGAACACTGAAAGAATTCCATCCCATTCTCCAGTTCCTCATCTCCGTCCACATCTGTTCTGATGATGCAAACATCCATGCCAGCGTTTTCTGAAATATCTTCTTTTTTCTACAAGCAAGGATTCCCCCCAGCGTGGTTGGCAGGGTTGTCGACCGTGTCTGTCACATTTCTGTTCTCACCCCATCAATCAAAACTATGATAGCCTTGACCTTCCACCCCACCAGCCTCCGGATTCAATGGATTGTATTCTGCCATTCTGTCTCCCTCCAGCATGATTCCACCACCAAGCATTCCTTCCCCTCCCCTTTCAGCATTCCAAAGACACTATTCCCTCCATAATACCCTGCTCCACCCCTCAGTCACACCAACAGCCCAGCCCTTTCCAATGACACCTTGTCAAACAAATGCAGGACATGTTCCACTCCTCTTGTCACCTCCTCAAACCTCATTGTCCAAGACCCCAACATTCCTTCCAGGTGAAAAAACAATTCACTTACACGACTTATCAACGTAGTATTCTGTATTCCCGGCTCACAGTGTGATCGCCTCTACACTGGGGAGACCAAACACAGATTGTGTGTAATAAATTTCTATTTATTAATTGGATGTGGGTGTCGCTGGTGAGGTCGGCATTTATTGTCCATCTGAAATTCAGCCTGAGAAGGTGCTGGTGAGTTGCCTTCTTGAACTGCTTCAGTTTCTGTTCAGTCTGCAAATACCGCCCCGGGTTTCCAGTGACCTGCCATTTTAATTCTCCCCGTTGCTCCCACATCTGTCCGGTATCTGCAACATTTTGCTTTTCCCTTGAATTCTTTTGCACTCAAAAATATATCGACCTCAGTATGAGCCAGGGTCCAGAATCTGAAAGATTTACAATCCTTTGAGTGAGGAGATCAGTCCTTTCAATCTGAGTGTGATCCCCCATGCATGGTGAACAATAGAGTTAGCAGGCAGAATCCTCCATCCGCTCACTCCAGCAGGATTCTCCGCCCGTTCACTACAGTGGGATTCTCCGTCCGCTCACTCCAGCGGGATTCTCCGTCCGCTCACTCCAGCGGGATTCACCGTCCGCTCACTCCAGCGGGATTCTCCGTCCGTTCCCGGCAGCGGGATTCTCCGTCCGCTCACTCCAGCGGGATTCTCCGCCCGCTCACTCCAGCGGGATTCTCCGTCCGCTCACTCCGGCGGGGTTCTCCGTCCGCTCACACCAGCGGGATTCTCCGTCCGCTCACACCAGCGGGATTCTCCGTCCGTTCCCGGCAGCGGGATTCTCCGCCTGCTCACTCCAGCGGGATTCTCCATCCGCTCACTCCAGCGGGATTCTCCGCCCGCTCACTCCAGCGGGATTCTCCATCCGCTCACTCCAGCGGGATTCTCCACCCGCTCACTCCAGCGAGATTCTCCATCCGCTCACTCCAGCGGGATTCTCCGTCCCCTCACACCAGCGGGATTCTCCGTCCGTTCACTCCAGCGGGATTCTCCGTCTGTTCACTCCAGCGGGATTCTCCGCCCGCTCACTCCGGCGGGATTCTCCGTCCGTTCACTCCAGTGGGATTCTCCGTCTGTTCACTCCAGCGGGATTCTCCGCCCGTTCACACCGGCGGAATTCTCCGCCCGCTCACTCCAGCGGGATTCTCCGCCCGCTCACTCCAGCGGGATTCTCCGTCCGCTCACTCCAGCGGGATTCTCCGTCCGTTCACACCGGCGGGATTCTCCGTCCATTCACTCCAGCGGGATTCTCCGTCTGTTCACTCCAGCGGGATTCTCCGTCCGCTCACTCCAGCGGGATTCTCCGCCCGCTCACCCCAGCGGGATTCTCCGCCCGCTCACTCCAGCGGGATCTCCGCCCGTTCACTCCAGCTGGATTCTCCGCCCGCTCACTCCAGCGGGATTCTCCGTCCGCTCACTCCGGCGGGATTCTCCGCCCGCTCACTCCGGCGGGATTCTCCATCCGCTCACCCCAGCGGGATTCTCCGTCCGTTCACCCCAGCGGAATTCTCCGCCCGCTCACTCCGCCGGGATTCTCCGTCCGCTCACTCCGGCGGGATTCTCCGCCCGCTCACTCCAGCGGGATTCTCCATCCGCTCACCCCAGCGGGATTCTCCGTCTGCTCACTCCAGCGGGATTCTCTGTCCGTTCCCAGCGGGATTCTCCGTCCGTTCCCAGCAACGGGATTCTCCGTCCGTTCACTCCGGCGGGATTCTCCGCCCGCTCACTCCAGCGGGATTCTCCGCCCGCTCACACCAGCGGGATTCTCCGTCCGCTCAC
The DNA here is from genome assembly GCF_902713615.1 of Scyliorhinus canicula. Lineage (NCBI taxonomy): Eukaryota > Metazoa > Chordata > Chondrichthyes > Carcharhiniformes > Scyliorhinidae > Scyliorhinus > Scyliorhinus canicula. The sequence goes on from NC_052162.1 coordinate 3,327,480, forward strand.
TCCGGCGGGATTCTCCGCCCGCTCACTCCAGCGGGATTCTCCGCCCGCTCACTCCGGCGGGATTCTCCATCCGCTCACTCCGGCGGGATTCTCCACCCACTCACTCCAGCGGGATTCTCCGCCCGCTCACTCCAGCGGGATTCTCCGTCCGCTCACACCAGCGGGATTCTCTGTCCGTTCACCCCAGCGGGATTCTCCATCCGTCCACACCAGCGGCATTCTCCGCCCGCTCACTCCGCCGGGATTCTCCTCCCGCTCACTCCGGCGGGATTCTCCACCCGCTCACTCCAGCGGGATTCTCCGTCTGCTCACACCAGCGGGATTCTCTGTCCGTTCACCCCAGCGGGATTCTCCGTCCGTCCACACCAGCGGCATTCTCCGCCCGCTCACTCCGCCGGGATTCTCCTCCCGCTCACTCCGGCGGGATTCTCCGTCCGCTCACTCCGCCGGGATTCTCCGTCCGCTCACTCCGCCGGGATTCTCCTCCCGCTCACTCCGGCGGGATTCTCCGTCCGTTCACGCCAGCTGAATTCCCTCGAATGGGAGATAGGGCTGAGCACTGAATACTCCGTCCCCACTAGCAGTGTTCACGGGGAGGACTCGCAATGGAGAATCCCCGCCAGAATTTTCTTTGCCTGTGGTTTAGGACTGGCGACTTCCACCTCCTGCTCTCTCCTACTCAGGTTCTTGTAGACCGGCTTTGGGTTCAGTGATATCTCAGCAATCCTGTAACAGCTCCCAGTTCACTGCTCCATCCGAGATGCCACGAATGCTCTTTATGCCGGGAGAGAGGAGCTCATTGTGTTCTCTCTCAGCAGAGAGGAGCAGGGGGAGCGAGCACATGGCTTGGCCAGAGTACGGGGAGACCCCAAGTTGCAGGAAACCATCAATGCTGACCATTTGTTGATGTTGTACAGTGGATATCGGAATTGCATCAACTCTGCCTTTACTGAGTGCAACATGTTAAATTAAATGTATTCCTTTGCTAAAAATATCCGTGATTCATAATTATAAAGCATTTTGAAGAAATTGCTTGGCTCATTTTTAAATCCTGACTTTGAGTTATAGATTTATAATGGGCTCCAGCAAAATTAATTACTTCAAGCCCTTTCTTCCCTTGTCAATTATGAATTTGCTGGAAGCGCACAGGAGACACACTGTGAAGTTAACACAAAACTGGAGATGTCATTTACCTTAATTTCACTCTTTACTTGGGTCAAATAAATTACCGTCTAGTAGAAAATTAAAGGATAATTTAACTTTAATTATAAGCTAAGATAAATTACCTAGCCAATTATCTTCCTGAGCTTTGATAGGGGTGGAAAGTTGTGGTTGTAACCAACGATCTCGTCATCACTATGAGTCAAATTTAATTTATTCAATTTTTTAAAGCTTTCTCGAAGTTTATTTTCAAGCTGGTGGAAATGATACAACATTACATGTGTGTCATCAGTACCGATATTATCAACATTAAGTACCTCACAAACTGGTAAATATGTGACAGTGAAGTAGAACATAGAACAAAGAACAAAGAAAAGCACAGCACATAGAACAGTACAGCACAGGCCCTTCAGCCCACAATGTTGTGCTGACCATTTATCCTAAACTAAGATCAACCTAACCTACACCCCTTCAATTTACAGCTGTCCATGTGCCTGTCTGTCCCTCATGACTCTGACTCCACCACCTGGTTCACACTGTTCTCATGAGCAACAAGGTCCCTCTCTCTAGTGAATACTGAAGCAAAATATTCATTTAGGGCTTCCCCCATCTCCTCAGACTCTAGGCGCAAGTTCCCTCCACTATCCCTGATCGGCCCTACTCTCACTCTGATCATCCTCTTATTTCTCACATAAGTATAGAACGCCTTGGGGTTTTCCCTAATCCTTCCTTCAAGCTCTCCCCAGTCCATTTTTGAATTCCTTCCCGGCTACCTTGTAACCCTCTAGAGCCGAGTCAGATCCTTGCTTCCTCAACCTTACGTAAGCCTCCTTCTTCCTCTTGACTAGAAGCTCCATTTCTCTTGTCATCCAAGGCTCCTTCACCTTACCATTCCTTCCTCGTCTCAGTGGGACAAAACTATTCAGCACTCGCAGCAAGTGTTCCTTAAACAATCCCCACATTACTGTTGTGCATTTCCACAAGAACAATTGTTCCCACTTTATGCTCCTCAGCTCCTGTCTAATAGCAGTATAATTTCCCCTCCCCCAATTAAATACCTTCCCATACTGTTTGTTGCTATCCCTCTCCATGACTATGGTAAAGGTCAAGGAGTTGTGGACACTGTCACCAAAATGCTCTCCCACCGAGACATCTGACACCTGGCCTGGTTCGTTGCCGAGCACCAAGTCCAATTGGCCTCTCTCCTAGTCGGCCTATATCCATATTGAGTCAGCAATCCTTCCTGTACACACCTGACAAAATCTGCTCCATCCAAACCATTTGCAGTAAGGAGGTTCCAGTCAATATTCGGGAAGTTGAAGTCACCCATGACAACAACTCTGTTACTTCTGCACTTTTCCAAGATCTGCTGCCCAATCTGTTCTTCCATCTCTCTGCTGCTATTGGGGGGTCTATAGAAAACTCCCAATAAAGTGACTGCTCCTTTCTTGTATCTGACTTCCACCCACACTGACTCAGTAGACAAACCCTCCTCAACTACCTCCTTTTCTGCAGTTGTAGTGCACTCCAGTGCCACTCCCCCTCCTCTTTTACCTCCCTCCCTATTTTTCTGAAAACATCTAAACCCCGGAACATCTAACAACCATTCCAGCCCCTGTGAAATCAATGTCTCCATAATGACCACAACATCGTAGTTCCAAGTACTGATCCATGCTTGAAGTTCATCTCCCTTTTTTCAGACACTCCTTGCATTGAAACAGAGACACTTTAACCCATCCCACTGAGTGCAACTTTGCCCTATCAACTGTCTGTCCTTTGTCACAAACTTGCTGCATATTATTTCTGCCTGTTCAACAGCTACCCTACCCTCTGATCCATAGCTCTGGTTCCCGAAGAGCTCCAGCAAACCTCCCACCCGGGATATTGGTGCCCCTCCAGTTTAGGTACAATCCGTCCTTCATGTACAGGTCCCACCTTCCCCAGAAGATATCCCAATGATCCACATATCTGAAGCCTTCCCTCCCACACCAGCCCTGTAGCCATGTGTTCAGCTAGACTCGCTCTCTGTTCCTTGCCTCACTTGCACGTGGCACTGGTACCAATCCTGAGATCACTACTCTGCTTGTCCTGCACTTTAGCTTCCAACCTAACTCCATAAAATCACTTTTTAGATCCCCATCCGTTTCAAATAATCATATTCATTCCATACAGAGGTGAGAATGTGGAACTAACGAGACAGAGCCACCGTGTGGTGAATTGTCCAGATGCATTGAAGGGAAAATGAGAGAAACACATGATGTGAAAGGAATGGAATTAAATCTCGATAGGGCAAGATGGAATGGAGTGGGAAGAGGATGGTGTGAAGGTTAAGTTCTGGATGAGATCAGGTGGCAGAATGGTCGGTTCCAGCAACATGTCATTTATGTAATGTGTTCTAAAGTCATTACATCACTTGCAATGGATGCTGCATCAATCACTCTCCTATCACTCACTCCACCATCAATCATTCCCCCATCAATCACAACCCCATCAGTCACTCTCCCATCAATCACTCCCCCATCAATTCCTCTCCCATCAATCACTCCCCCATCAATCACTCCCCCATCAGTCACTCTAGCATCAATAATTCCCCCATCGATCACTCCCCCATCAATCAATCCCCAACAATCATTCTCCCATCAATCACTCTCCCATCAATCACTCTCCCATCAATCACTCCCCCATCAATCATTCCCCCATCGATCACTCCCCCATCAATCAATCCCCAACAATCATTCTCCCATCAATCACTCTCCCATCAATCACTCTCCCATCAATCACTCCCCCATCAATCGTTCCCCCATCGATCACTCCCCCATCAATCACTCTCCCAACAATCACACCCCAGTCAGTCACTCCCCCATCAGTCACTCCCCAATCAATCACTCCCCCATCAATCACTCTCCCATCAATCATTCCTCCATCAATCACTCTCGATCAGTCAGTCCCCCATCAGCCACTCTCCCATCAATCACTCCCCCATCAATCAATCCCCCATCAATCACTCACTTATCAATACCTCTCACATCAATCGCTCCTCCATCAATCACTCCCCCATCAATCACTTCCCCGTCAATCATTCCACAACAATCTCTCTCCCATCAATCCCACTACCATCAATCAACCCCCATCAATCAACCCCACATCAATCACTCCCCCACCAATCACTCTCCCATCAATCACTCTCCCATCAATCACTCTAACATCAATCACTCCCCCATCAATCACTCCCTCATCAATCACTCCCCCATCAATCACTCCCCCATTAATTACTCCCCCATCAATCACCCCCCCACATCAATTATTCCCCCATCAATCAATCTCCCATCTATCACACCCCCATCAATGATTCACCCATCGATCACTCTACCATCAATCACACCCCCGTCAGTCACTCTCTCATCAATCATTCTAACATCAACCAATCTCCCATCAATCACTATCCCATCAATCAGTCCCCCATCGAACACTCCCCCATCACTTACTCCGCCATCAACCACTCTCCAATCAATCACTCTCCCATCAATCACTCCCCCATTGAATACTCCTCCATCAATCACTCCCCCATCAATCATTTCCCCATCAATCACACTACCATCAATCACACTCCCGTCAGTCACTCCCCCATCAGTCTCTCCCCCATCAATCATTCTCCCAGCAATCACTCCCCCATCAATCATTCCTCCATCATTCACTCTCCCGTCAATCCCTCTCCCTTCAATCGTTTTCCCATTAGTCACTCCCCCATGAATCATTTCCCCATCAATCACTCTCCATTAGTGACACCCCCGTCAATCATTCTCCCAGCAATCACACCCCCATCAATCATTCCTCCATCAATCACTCCCCCATCATTCGGTCCTCCATCAATCACTCCTCCATCAGTTACCCTCCCATCTATCATTCCCCCACCAATCACTCCCCCATCATTAACTCCCCTATCAATCATTCCCCCATCAATCATTCCCCCATCAGTCACTCCCCCATCAGTCACTCCCCCATCAATCACTCTAACTTCAATCACTCCCTCATCAATCACTCCCCCATCAATCACACCCCCATCAATCATTCCTCCATCAATCACTCCCCCATCATTCGCTCCTCCATCAATCACTCCTCCATCAGTTACCCTCCCATCTATCATTCCCCCACCAATCACTCCCCCATCATTAACTCCCCTATCAATCATTCCCCCATCAATCATTCCCCCATCAGTCACTCCTCCATCAATCACTCCCTCATCAATCACTCCCCCATCAATCACTCCCCCATCAATCATTCCTCCATCATTCACTCTCCCGTCAATCCCTCTCCCTTCAATCGTTCTCCCATTAGTCACTCCCCCATGAATCATTTCCCCATCAATCACTCTCCACTAGTGACACCCCCGTCAATCATTCTCCCAGCAATCACACCCCCATCAATCATTCCTCCATCAATCACTCCCCCATCATTCGCTCCTCCATCAATCACTCCTCCATCAGTTACCCTCCCATCTATCATTCCCCCACCAATCACTCCCCCATCATTAACTCCCCTATCAATCATTCCCCCATCAATCATTCCCCCATCAGTCACTCCCCCATCAATCACTCCCCCATCAATCATTCTCCCAGCAATCACTCCCCCATCAATCATTCCTCCATCATTCACTCTCCCGTCAATCCCTCTCCCTTCAATCGTTCTCCCATTAGTCACTCCCCCATGAATCATTTCCCCATCAATCACTGTCCATTAGTGACTCCCCCATCAATCATTCTCCCAGCAATCACACCCCCATCAATCATTCCTCCATCAATCACTCCCCCATCAATCGCTCCTCCATCAATCACTCCTCCATCAGTTACCCTCCCATCTATCATTCCCCCACCAATCAATCCCCCATCATTCACTCCCCTATCAATCATTCCCCCATCAATCAATCCCCCATCATTCACTCCACTATCAATCATTCCCCCATCAATTATTCCCCCATCAATCAATCTCCCATCTATCACACCCCCATCAATGATTCACCCATCGATCACTCTACCATCAATCACACCCCTGTCAGTCACTCTCTCATCAATCATTCTAACATCAACCAATCTCCCATCAATCACTATCCCATCAATCATTCCCCCATCGAACACTCCCCCATCACTTACTCCGCCATCAACCACTCTCCAATCAATCAATCTCCAATCAATCACTCCCCCATCAATCATTTCCCCATCAATCACACTACCATCAATCACACTCCTGTTAGTCCTTCCCCCATCAGTCCCTCCCCCATCAATCATTCTCCCAGCAATCACTCCCACATCAATCATTCCTCCATCATTCACTCTCCCGTCAATCCCTCTCCCTTCAATCGTTCTCCCATTAGTCACTCCCCCATGAATCATTTCCCCATCAATCACTCTCCATTAGTGACTCCCCCATCAATCATTCTCCCAGCAATCACACCCCCATCAATCATTCCTCCATCAATCACTCCCCCATCAATCGCTCCTCCATCAATCACTCCTCCATCAGTTACCCTCCCATCTATCATTCCCCCACCAATCACTCCCCCATCATTCACTCCCCTAACAATCATTCCCCCATCAATCATTCCCCCATCATTCACTCCCCTATCAATCATTCCCCCATCAATTATTCCCCCATCAATCAATCTCCCATCTATCACACCCCCATCAACGATTCACCCATCGATCACTCTACCATCAATCACACCCCCGTCAGTCACTCCCTCTTCAATCATTCTAACATCAACCAATCTCCCATCAATCACTATCCCATCCACCATTCCCTCATCGAACACTCCCCCATCACTTACTCCGCCATCAACCACTTTCCAATCAATCACTCTCCCATCAATCACTCCCCCATCGAATACTCCTCCATCAATCACTCCCCCATCAATCATTTCCCCATCAATCACACTACCATCAATCACATTCCCGTCAGTCACTCCCCCATCAGTCTCTCCCCCATCAATCATTCTCCCAGCAATCACTCCCCCATCAATCATTCCTCCATCATTCACTCTCCCGTCAATCCCTCTCCCTTCAATCGTTCTCCCATTAGTCACTCCCCCATGAATCATTTCCCCATCAATCACTCTCCATTAGTGACTCCCCCATCAATCATTCTCCCAGCAATCACACCCCCATCAATCATCCCTCCATCAATCACTCCCCCATCAATCGCTCCTCCATCAATCACTCCTCCATCAGTTACCCTCCCATCTATCATTCCCCCACCAATCACTCCCCCATCATTCACTCCCCTATCAATCATTCCCCCATCAATCATTCCCCCATCAGTCACTCCCCCATCAGTCACTCCCCTATCAATCACTCTAACATCAATCACTCCCCCATCAAACACTCCCCCATCAATCACTCCCCCATCAATCATTCCCCCATCAGTCCCTCTCCCATCAATCACTCTCCCATCAATCACTCTAACATAAATTACTGAACAAATTAATCACTCACCCATCCATTATTCCACATCAAACCCTCTGCCATCAATCTCTCTCCCATCAATCAATCCCCCATCAATCACTCACATTTCAGTCACTTCCCGATCATTCACTCCCCGGGCAATTCATCACTCCCTCATCAATTACTCTCCCATCAATCACTCCTCCATCAGTCACCCTCCCATCTATCATTCCCCCACCAATCACTCCCCGCTCAATCACTCTCCCATCAATCCCTCTCCCATCAATCATTCCGCCATCAATCACTCCCCCATCAAGCACTCCCCCATCAATCCATCTCCCATCAATCACTCTCCCATCAACCCCCCATTAATCACTCGCCCATCAATCAATCCCCCATCAATCACTCTCTCATTAAGAACTCCCCCATTAATCACTCCGCCATCAATCACTGCCCTGTCAATAAATCACTCGCCCATCAATCCCCCATCAATCACTCCCCCATCAATCAATCCCCCAACAATCACTCCCCATCAATCACTCTCCCGTCAATCACTCCCCCATCCATCACTCACCCATCAATCGCTCTCCCATCAATCACTCCACAATCAATCACTCCACCATCAACCACACCCCCATGAATCACGCCCCTGTCAATCAATCACTCCCCCATCAATCACTCTCCAATCAAACACACTCCCATCAATCACTCCCCCATTAATTACTCCCCCGTCAATTACTCTCCAATCAATCACTCCCCCATCAATCCCTCCCCTATTAATCACTCCCCCATCAATCACTCCCCCATCAATCACTCCCCCATCAAACACTCCCCAATCATTCACTCCCCTATCAATCCATCCCTCAACAATCATTCCCCCATCAATCAGTCCCCCATGAATCCCTATCCTATCAATCACTCTCCCAACAATCACTCCACCATCAATCACTGTCCCATAAATCACTCCCGCATCAATCACTCCACCATAAATCACTCCCCCATCAATCATTCCTCCATCAGTCACCTCCCATCTATCATTCCCCCACCAACCCCTCCCATCTATCATTCCCCCATCAATTCCTCTCCCATTAATCACCCTCCCGTCAATCACTCTCCCATCAATCACTCCCAAATCAATCAGTCCCTCCTCAATCACTCCCCCATCAATCACTCTCCCATCAATCCCTCTCCGATCAAACATTCTGCCGTCAATCAATCCCCCTTCAATTACTCCCCCATCTGTCACTCCCCCATCAATCACTACCCCATCATTCACTCCCCTATTATTCCCTCCCCCATCAATCATTCCCCCATCAGTCACTCCCCCATCAGTCACTCCCCCATTAATCCCTCTCCCATCAATAACTCCCCCATCAATCACTCCCCCATCAATCGCTCCCCCATCAATCACTCCCCCTTCAGTCACTCACCGATCATTCACTCCCCGGTCATTCAATCACTCCCCCATCAATAACTCTCCCATCAAACTCTCTCCCATCAAACACACCCCCATCAATCCCTCCCCCATCAATCACTCACCCATCAATCACTCCCCCATCAATCGCTCCTCCATCAATCACTCCTCCATCAGTTACCCTCCCATCTATCATTCCCCCACCAATCACTCCCCCATCATTTACTCCCCTATCAATCATTCCCCCATCAATCATTCCCCCATCAGTCACTCTCCCATCAATCACTCCCCCATCAATTCCTCTCCCATCAATCACTCCCCCATCAATCACTCCCCCATCATTCACTCCCCTATCAATCATTCCCCCATCAATCATTCCCCCATCAGTCACTCCCCCATCAGTCACTCCCCCATCAATCACTCTAACATCAATCACTCCCCCATCAATCACTCCCCCATCAATTACTCCCCCATCAATCATTCCCCCATCAGTCCCTCTCCCATCAATCACTCTCCCATCAATCACTCTTACATAAATTACTGAACAAATTAATCACTCACCCATCCATTATTCCACATCAAACCCTCTGCCATCAATCTCTCTCCCATCAATCAATCCCCCATCAATCACTCACATTTCAGTCACTTCCCGATCATTCACTCCCCGGGCAATTCATCACTCCCTCATCAATAACTCTCCCATCAATCACTCCTCCATCAGTCACCCTCCCATCTATCATTCCCCCACCAATCACTCCCCGCTCAATCACTCCCCCATCAATCCATCTCCCATCAATCACTCTCCCATCAACCCCCCATCAATCACTCGCCCATCAATCAATCCCCCATCAATCACTCCCTCATTAAGAACTCCCCCATTAATCACTCCGCCATCAATCACTGCCCTGTCAATAAATCACTCGCCCATCAATCCCCCATCAATTACTCCCCCATCAATCAATCCCCCAACAATTACTCCCCATCAATCACTCCCCCATCAATCACTCCCCCATCAATCACTCCCCCATCAATCATTCCCCCATCAGTCCCTCTCCCATCAATCACTCTCCCATCAATCACTCTTACATAAATTACTGAACAAATTAATCACTCACCCATCCATTATTCCACATCAAACCCTCTGCCATCAATCTCTCTCCCATCAATCAATCCCCCATCAATCACTCACATTTCAGTCACTTCCCGATCATTCACTCCCCGGGCAATTCATCACTCCCTCATCAATAACTCTCCCATCAATCACTCCTCCATCAGTCACCCTCCCATCTATCATTCCCCCACCAATCACTCCCCGCTCAATCACTCTCCCATCAATCCCTCTCCCATCAATCATTCCGCCATCAATCACTCCCCCATCAAGCACTCCCCTATCAATCCATCCCCCATCAATCATTCCCCCATCAGTCCCTCTCCCATCAATCACTCCTCCATCAGTCACCCTCTCATCTATCATTCCCCACCAAGCACTCCGTGATCAATCACTCTTCCATCAATCCCTCTCCCATCAATCACTCTCCCATCAATCATTCGCCCATCAATTAGTCCCCCCTCAATCACTGCCCCATCATTCTCTCTCCCATCAATCAGTCACCCATCAATTATTACCAATCAATCACTCTCCCATCAATCACTCTCCCATCAATCACTCTCCCATCAATCACTCCCTCATCAATCACTCACCCATCAATTATTCCACATCAATCCCTCTGCCATCCATCTCTCCCCCATCAATCACTCACCCATCAATCGCTCCCCCATCAATTGCTCCCCCATCAATCACTCCCCCTTCAGTCACTCCCCGATCATTCACTCCCCGGTCATTCAATCACTCCCCAATCAATAACTCTCCCATCAATCACTCTTCCATCAAACACTCCCCCATCAATCCCTCCCCCATCAATCACTCCCCCATCAATCACTCCCCCATAATTCCCTCCCCCATCAATCACTCCCCCATCCATCACTCCCCCCATCAATCATTCCCCCATCAATCACTCCCCCATCAATCACTGCTCCATCAGTCACCCTCTCATCTATCATTCCCCACCAAGCACTCCGTGATCAATCACTCTCCCATCAATCCCTCTCCCATCAATCACCCCCATCAATCATTCACCATCAATTAGTCCCTACTCAATCACTCCCCCATCACTCACTCCCCCATCGATCAGTCCCCCATCAATCATTACCCATCAATCACTCTTGTATGAATTCCTCTCCCATCAATCAATCTCCGATCAATCCCCCATCAATCACTCGCCCATCAATCAATCACCCATCAATCACTACCTCATTAAAAACACCCCCATCAATCACTCTCCCATTAATCAATCTCCCATCAATCACTCTTCCATCAGTCACTCTCCCATCAATCACTCCCCCATCAATCACTCCCCCATCAATCACTCCCCCATCAATCACTCTCCAAACAATCACTCCCCATCAGTCACTCCACCATCAATCACTCCCCCATCAATCACGAACCTGTCAATCAATCATTCCCCATCTATCACTCTCCCATCAATCACTCTCCCATCAATCACTCCCCCATCAATCACTCTCCCATCAATCACACTCCCATCAATCACGCCCCAATCAATCACTCCCCCGTCAATTACTCTCCAATTAATCACTCCTCCATCAATCCCTCTCCCATCAATCACTCCCCCATCAATCACTCCCCCATCAATGACTCCCCCATCAATCACTCTCCAATCAATCACTCCCCCATCAGTCACTCCACCATCAATCACTACCCCATCAATCACGCCCCTGTCAATCAATCACTCCCCCATCAATCACTCCACCATCCATCACTCCCCCATCAATCATTCCCCCATCAATCACTCCCCCATCAATCACTCCTCCATCAGTCACCCTCTCATCTATCATTCCCCACCAAGCACTCTGTGATCAATCACTCTCCCATCAATCAATCTCCCATCAATCACTCCCCCATCAGTCACTCTCCTATCAATCACTCTCCCATCAATCACTCCCCCATCAATCATTCCCCGTCAATTACTCTCCAATTAATCACTCCTCCATCAATCCCTCTCCCATCAAAGACTCCCCCACCAATCACTCCCCCATCAATGACTCCCCCATCAATCACTCTCCAATCAATCACTCCCCCATCAGTCACTCCACCATCAATCACTCCCCCATCAATCACGCCCCTGTCAATCAATCACTCCCCCATCAATCACTCTCCCATCAATCACTTCCCCATCAATCACTCCCCCGTCAATTACTCTCCAATCAATCACTACCCCATCAATCCCTCCCCATTAATCACTCCCCCATCAATCACTCTCCCATCAGTCACTCCGCCATCAATCCCTCTCCCATCAATCACTCCTCCATCAATCATTCTCCCATCAATTCCTCTCCCATCAATCACTCCTCCATCAATCACTCCCCCATCAATGATTCCCCCATCAATCACTCTCCAATCAATCAGTCACCCATCAGTCACTCCACCATCAATCACTCCCCATCGATCACTCTCCCATCAATCACTCTCCCATCAATCACTCACCCATCAATCACTCACCCATCAATTACTCTCCACTTAATCGCTCCCCCATAAATCCCTCCCCCATCAATCACTCCCCCATCAATCACACTCCCATCAGTCACTTTCCCATCAGTCACTCTCCCATCAATCACTTCCCCATCAATCACTCCCCTGTCAATCAATCACTCCCCCATCAATCACTCTCCCATCAGTCACACCCCCATCAGTCACACCCCGATCAATCTCTCCCGCAGCAATCACTCTCCCATCAATCACTCCCCCATCAATAATTTCCCCATCTGTCCATCTCCCAATAATCACTGTCCCATCAATCACTCTCCAATCAATTATTCCACATCATTCCCTCTCCCATCTAACCCTCTCCCATTATTCATTCCCCATCAATCACTCTCCTATCAATCCCTCTCCCATCAATCACTCTCCCATCAATCACTCCTCCATCAATCACTCTCCCATCAATCACTCTCCTATCAATCACTCCCCCATCAATCACTCCCCATCAATCCCTCCCCATCAATCACTCCCCCATCAATCAATCACCCATTAATCACTCCCCCATCAATCACTCTCCCATCAATCCCTCTCCCACCAATCATCCTCCATCAATCACTCCCCCATCAATGACTCCCCCATCAGTCACTCTCCAATCAATCAGTCCCCCATCAGTCACTCCACCATCAGTCACTCCACCATCAATCACTCTCCCATCAATCACTCCCCCATCAATCTTTTCCACATCTGTCCCTCTCCCAATAATCACTCTCCCATCAATCAATCTCCAATCAATTATTCCACATCAATCCCTCTCCCATCTATCCGTCTCCCATTATTCATTCCCCATCAATCACTCTCCTATTAATCCCTCTCCCATCAATCACTCTCCCATCAATCACTCTCCCATCAATCACTCCCCCATCAATCACTCTCCCATCAATCACTCTTCCATCAATCTTTCCCCCATCAATCACTCCCCTGTCAATTACTCTCCAATCAATCACTCCCCCATCAATCCCTCCCCCATCAATCATTCCACCATCAATCACTCTCCCACCAGTCACTCTCCCATCAGCCACTCCCCCATCAATCACTCCCCCATCAATCACTCCCCATCAAGCACAAAGCCATAAATCTCTCCCCCATCAATCAGTCTCCCATCAATCACTCCCCCATCAATCATTTCCCCATCAGTCCCTCTCCCATTAATCACTCTCCCATCAATCACTCTCCAATCAATTATTCCACATCAATCCCTCTCCCATCTATCCCTCTCCCATCATTCATTCCCCATCAATCCCTCTCCCATCAATCTCTCCCCGATCAATTACTCCCCCATCAATCACTCCCCCATCAATCACTCCCCGTTCGATCACTCCCTCATCGTCCATTCCTTATTATCCCTCTCCCATCAATCCCTGCCCTGTCAATCACTCCGCTATCAATCATTCCCTCATCAATCACTCCCCCATCAATCATCCTCCATCAGTCACTCCCCGATCAATCTCTCCCCCATCAATCATTCACCTATCTATCACTCCCCCATCAATCACTCTCCAATCAATCACTCCCCCATCATTCACTCCCCCATCAATCAGTCCCCCATCAATCATTATCCATCAGTCACTCTCCCATCAATCACTTTCACATCAATCCGCCTTGAATCACTCCCCCATCAATCACTCCCCCGTCAATCACTCGCCCAGTAATCACTCCCCGATCAATCGTTCTCCCATCTGTCACTCCCCTTCAGTCACTTCCCCATCATTCATCACCCCATCAATCACGCCCCCATCAATCATTCCCCTATCAATCACTGCCCTGTTAATCAATCACTCCCCCATCAATCACTCTCCTATCAGTCACTCTCCCATCAACCAATCTTTTATCTTTGTTAAGAAAGATTTATTTTTCACCCTATTGGTTTTCTAGGTTATATTATATATTTGCTATTCTGTGACAGATCTTAGTTAGCGAGTAAGGATGTACTGTTCAAATTCACTCTTTCAAAACTTTCACAATTTTAAAACCTAAATTAAATCTCCTCATGTCTTTCCCTATTAGGCGTAAATAATTCCAGCATCTCAATTCTCTCTTTATGACTGTCACTTTTCTATGGTGACGTTTCCCAAAGTGTACAATGTACAAATTCATCATGACTTATTTATTCTTCTCCCTATGATTTCGCTGATAAAATCCAAATGCTAATGGTTTAATCTCTCCTCATGATCACTTAGAACAGAACAGAACAGAACAGTACAGCACAGAACAGGCCCTTCGGCCCTCAATGTTGTGCCGAGCCATGATCACCCTACTCAAACCCACGCATCCACCCTATACCCGTAACCCAACAACTCCACCCTTTACGTTACTTTTTTTTTTAGGACACTACGGGCAATTTAGCATGGCCAATCCACCTAACCCGCACATCTTTGGACTGTGGGAGGAAACCGGAGCACCCGGAGGAAACCCACGCACACAGGGGGAGGACGTGCAGACTCCACACAGACAGTGACCCAGCCGGGAACCAAACCCGGGACCCTGGAGCTGTGAAGCACCCACGCCAACCACCATGCCACCCCGCTGCCCCTTCTGAGGGAATTACAAGTTAAATTTTACATTTCAGACTTGCCGTTAGCTGGGAGTATCGGGAATATGAATGTTTCAGCACCATGTTAATCACTGACTTCTCAACACAATTACTGTTCATTTTTATTATCCTTACACAGGATGTTAGTGTCTGGCGTTAAACCAGCATTTCCTGCCTTTCCCTAATTGCGCTTGAAAGGTGGCAGTGCAGAGACATCAATCATTGATCCAGCTATTAAAGATATGTTAATACTATGTTAGTAGTAAAGTTTGTTTTAATAAACCATATCCCTATTTTGTGTGAAATCATTCCTGGAGCGAGGTATCCATTCCTCACAGTCTGTCACAATTTAAATAAAATATTGTGGTTTCTGTCCAGTATTGAGCCACTGTTGGGATCTGGTCCTGGATTGTAATATTTGCCAGGGTTGATCCCACTGAGGTCTCCTTCGCTGTGCGTGTCGCATTGACGCGGGCAGATGGTGAAGAAAGCAGGAAGGTCAACGCATAACTGGGGGCGGCACCGCATGTGCGGGTCGGGGGGTGGGGAGTGCCGCACACCACAAAGACCCAGCTGCCCAACAGGCTGAGGAGAGGGCCAGAAAGAGAGGCCAGTGATGTACCAGGTTATACTGGAGACATTGGTCCTTCCATAAGATGATGGGCAGCATATGCCGCAGAGGGCTGTGCCGCAGACATGGCAAACCGTGGGGCAGGAGGATACCCACTCACTGTGGCCATGAAGGTCACCCTTCAGCCCACGGGGGCATCTGGGAGGTGATGGATGCTCTATCACCTTTGACCTGCATCAGGCCCACCAAGATGACCAGGCAGCAAGATTCACCGCCATCACAGAGATGATCCAGGTCCAGGCACGCATGTTACCCCGTGTGCACGGCCATCTGGGAGTGCCTTGTACGAACAAGAAGGGATTTCCGATGTGCGACCACCACCTCAGGGTCATGCATGTGTATGCCCGTTATACTGGGAGTGTGTACATGTGTGCCTGCTATCCTGGGAGTGTGTAGGTGTGTGCCCGCTATCCTGGGAGTATGCACGTGTGTGCCTGCTATCCTGGGAGTGTGCACGTGTGTGCCTGCTATCCTGGGAGTGTGTAGGTGTGTGCCTGCTATCCTAGGAGTGTGCACGTGTGTGCCCGCTACCCTGGGAGTGTGTAGGTGTGTGCCCACTATCCTGGGAGTGTGTACGTGTGTGCCCGCTATCCTGGGAGTGTGTACGTGTGTGCCCGCTACCCTGGGAGTGTGTACGTGTGTGCCTGCTATCCTTGAAGTGTGCACGTGTGTGCCCACTATCCTGGGAGTGCGCACGTGTGTGCCCGCTACCCTGGGAGTGTGTACGTGTGTGCCCACTATCCTTTAAGTGTGCACGTGTGTGCCCGCTACCCTGGGAGTGCGCACGTGTGTGCCTGCTATCCTGGGAGTGTGCACATGTGTGCCCGCTATCCTGGGAGTGTGTACGTGTGTGCCCGCTATCCTGGGAGTGTGTACGTGTGTGCCCGCTATCCTGGGAGTGTGTACGTGTGTGCCTGCTATCCTGGGAGTGTGTACGTGTGTGCCCGCTATCCTGGGAGTGTGCACGTGTGTGCCCGCTATCCTGGGAGTGTGCACGTGTGTGCCCGCTATCCTGGGAGTGTGTACGTGTGTGCCCGCTATCCTGGGAGTGTGTACGTGTGTGCCCACTATCCTGGGAGTGTGCACGTGTGTGCCCGCTATCCTGGGAGTGTGTACGTGTGTGCCCACTATCCTGGGAGTGTGCACGTGTGTGCCCGCTATCCTGGGAGTGCGCACGTGTGTGCCCGCTACCCTGGGAGTGTGTACGTGTGTGCCCACTATCCTTTAAGTGTGCATGTGTGTGCCCGCTACCCTGGGAGTGTGTACGTGTGTGCCTGCTATCCTGGGAGTGTGTACGTGTGTGCCCGCTATTCTGGGAGTGTGCACGTGTGTGCCCGCTACCCTGGGAGTGTGTACGTGTGTGCCCACTATCCTGGGAGTGTGCACATGTGTGCCCGCTATTCTGGGAGTGTGCACGTGTGTGCCCGCTACCCTGGGAGTGTGTACGTGTGTGCCTGCTATCCTGGGAGTGTGCATGTGTGTGCCCGCTATCCTGGGAGTGTGCACGTGTGTGCCGACTTTCCTGGGAGTGTGCACGTGTGTGCCCGCTATCCTGGGAGTGTGTACGTGTGTGCCCGCTATCCTGGGAGTGTGCACGTGTGTGCCCGCTACCCTGGGAGTGTGTACGTGTGTGCCCGCTACCCTGGGAGTGTGCACGTGTGTGCCTGCTATCCTGGGAGTGTGCACATGTGTGCCCGCTATCTTGGGAGTGTGCACGTGTGTGCCCGCTATCCTGGGAGTGTGTACGTGTGTGCCTGCTATCCTGGGGGTGTGCACGTGTGTGCCCGCTATCCTGGGAGTGTGTACGTGTGTGCCCGCTATCCTGGGAGTGTGCACGTGTGTGCCCGCTATCCTGGGAGTGTGCATGTGTGCCCACTATCCTGGGAGTGTGCACGTGTGTGCCCACTATCCTGGGAGTGTGCACGTGTGTGCCCGCTATCCTGGGAGTGTGCACGTGTGTGCCCGCTATCCTGGGAGTGTGCACGTGTGTGCCCGCTATCCTGGGAGTGTGCACGTGTGTGCCCACTATCCTGGGAGTGCGCACGTGTGTGCCCGCTATCCTGGGAGTGTGTACGTGTGTGCCCGCTATCCTGGGAGTGTGCACATGTGTGCCCGCTATCCTGGGAGTGTGCACGTGTGTGCCCCCTATCCTGGGAGTGTGCACGTGTGTGCCCACTATCCTGGGAGTGTGCACGTGTGTGCCCACTATCCTGGGAGTGTGCACGTGTGTGCCCGCTATCCTGGGAGTGTGCACGTGTGTGCCCACTATCCTGGGAGTGTGCACGTGTGTGCCCGCTATCCTGGGAGTGTGCACGTGTGTGCCCACTATCCTGGGAGTGTGTACGTGGATTGGATTGGATTTGTTTATTGTCAAGTGTACCGAAGTCCAGTGAAAAGTATTTTTCTGCGAGCAGCTCAACAGATCATTCAGTACAGGGGAAGAAAAAGGAATAAAAGGAAATACATAATAGGGCAACACAAGGTATACAATGTAACTATGAAATGAAATGAAAAATGAAAATCTCTTATTGTCACGAGTAGGCTTCAATGAAGTTACTCTGAAAAGCTGCTAGTCGCCACATTCCGGCGCCTGTTCGGGGAGGCTGGTGTGGGAACTACATAACACCGGCATCGGGTGAAGCATACAGGGTGTATCGTTAATGATGTCAGTCAATAGTAGGGTCATTTAGGAGTCTGGTAACAGTGTGGAAGAAGCTGTTTTTGAGTCTGTTCGTGCATGTGCGCAGACTTCTACGTCTCCTGCCCGATGGAAGAAGTGGAAGAGTGAGTAAGCCGGGTGGGAGGGGTCTTTGATTATGCTGCCCGCTTTCCCCGGGCAGCGGGAGGTGTAGATGGAGTCAATGGATGGGAGGCAGGTTTGTGTGATGGAGAGGGCTGTGTTCACGACTCTCTGAAGTTTCTTGCGGTCTTTGGCCGAGCAGTTGCCATACCAGGCTGTGATGCAGCCCAATAGGATGCTTTCTATGGTCCATCTGCAAAAGTTGGTAAGAGTTCATGAGGACATGCCGAATTTCCTTAGTTTCCTGAGGAAGTATAGGCGCTGTTGTGCTTTCTTGGTGGTAGCGTCGACGTGGGTGGACCAGGACAGATTTTTGGAAATGTGCACACTTAGGAATTTGAAACTGCTAATCATCTCCACCTCAGCCCCGTTGATGCTGACAGGGGTGTGTACAACACTTTGTTTCCTGAAGTCAGTGACCAGCTGTTTAGTTTTGCTGGCATTGAGGAAGAGATTGTTGTCACTGCAACATTCCACTAGGTTCTCAATCTCCCTCCTGTATTCTGACTCATCGTTATTCGAGATCCGGCCCACTATGGTCGTATCGTCAGCAAGCTTGTAGATGGAGTTGGAACCAAATTTTGCCACGCAGTTGTGTGTACAGGGGTATACACCATAGAAAGCATCCTATCTGGCTGCATCACTGATGCATTATCAATTACGACGAGACGAGAGTAGAATGTAATCGAGGCTTTATTACACAGAGATGTGTGGCCTCCTTCAGCAGCTGACAAAATGGCTGCTGTACGGAGAGCACACATATTTATACTCCGCCTACTGGGTGGAGCCTAAAGGCAAGGATCTACCCTCGTACCTGTAGTACAGGAGCCTTACTGTAAAACCCATATATACAATATAATACATCAGTGGTGACTATCACAATCACGACTTCAGAGAGTCGTGAACACAGCCCAGTCCATCACACGATCCTACTTCCCATCCATTGACTCCAAAAGTTGATACAAAAGTCTGAGAACACGCACAAACAAATTCAAAAACAGCTTCTTCCCTGCTGTTACCGAACTCCTAAACGACCCTCGTATGGACTGACCTCATTAACACTACACCCTGTATGCTTCACGCGATGCTGGTGTTATGTAGTTACATTGTGTACCTTGTGTTGCCCTATTATGTATTTTATTTTATTTCCTTTTCTTTTCATGTACTTAATCATCTGTTGAGCTGCTCGCAGAAAAATACTTTTCACTGTACCTCGATACACGTGACAATAAACAAAATCCAAATCTTGGGCGTTACCAAGGCACATGTCAGGAGTGTGATGAAATACTCTCCACTTCTCTGGATAACTGCAGCTCCAACAACACACAAAACTCAACATCATCAAGGATAGAGCAACCTGCTTGATTGGTATCCCTTGTTAAACATTCAATCCTTCCACCACCAACACAGTGTTAGCAATGTTTACCATCTACAAGATGCAATGTCGGAATTCCTCAAGGCTCCTTAGACAGCATCTTCCAAACCCACAACCTCTACCATCTAGAAGGACAAGAGCAGCAGGCACAGGACAACATTTCTACCTGGAGTTTCCTCTCCGACCCACTCACCATCTTGACTTGGAAATATATCGCCGTTCCTTTACTGTCACTGGGTCAACCGTTTGGGGCTTCCTACACCACGCGGACTGCAGTGGTTCAAGAAGACAGCTCAACACCACCTTCTCAAGGGCAATTATGGATGGGTAATAAATGCTGGCCTAGCCAGCAAAGTCTACATATCGTGAACGAACAAAAAAAGGAGACTCTCAAGGCCAGACGCTCTACTCTGCTCCCATTTCTTATGTTCTTAGCACAGAATGTAGATCGACAGTGAAGTAAGTGAGTGGAGAGACAGGCAACCATATTGGAATATGAGTAACACCATGCTGCTTACAGAACTACTAATTTAATCCTCTCAAACCTTTGATCTTCCAACATATTTGTCACATATAATAAGAAGCATAATTGTGATCCAGGGGAGAGCAGTGACACTTCTGTAAACTGTTATGTATTTAGATATCTATATATAGCTGAAAATTGCAGCTTTGCCTGTGAGAAGCCCGGCCAGACTGCCTGCCTCACAGTTTTAGCTGCTAAAGCACGTCTGCATGGGCAAAATCAGACTTCAATTATTTCTGGGTTATGATGCAGGTAAATTATTTTGCCAAGCTGCCGTTTGCCTTTGTCAATTTTGTACTGTTGTTCCTTGTCTGTCTGTTCCTAATCACACACCGTGCTGTGCACATCAGCTTCCCTGCATTGGATTTCATTCCTGTTATTTCAGTAGCCCGAGGTAGCGTTGCAGATGGTTGCTGTGGGACACAGAGCTTACATAGTAAGAATTTCACAGATTAATATTTGTTTCTGTATTTCATTACAGAACAATCTTCCCTCAGCTTTCTGTTTCATGAATTGGCTTCAGCAAACTATTAAAGCCGGGAGATCTGGTGGCTTTCTTTATGTGAATTATGTGCTGCAACTGTGCAACGGCTGTGAAATGAAAAACAATCTGCTGTTCTGCGTGTTGATCAAAAGGCCACCAGCTTTGTTGACAATTGTCCTCTTAATTGTGGTCTGTCCCACATTTGAAAGCTCATTAATTACGCTCTCTCCGATTCACCTGCTGGCTTAGAAACTGGGTCACCCAACAGGGTGGAAGGCCTGGTCACCATTTTAAAAACACTCACATCTCACTCTTTCCAGTCCAACAGCCTCCAGAAGACCTTTCACCATGTCTGCCAATGCCCTCCAGGCCTTGATCAGAGGAATAGAGCAGCATAGGGATGTACTTTCTCCCGGAGACAACTACAAGTCGAACACCGACCTCACCCCTCCAGCATGGGAGGTTATACTTCAGAGCAGGTCAGTGTGGCTGGTCACTGGACTCACACTGTCACCCAGTGAAGGAAGAGGATGAATGACCTTGTCCGCTCCGCCAGGGTCAGTCAATCGTCTACTGTCTCCGCTATCAAACTCTCATCATATCATCATGTACTCAAAGGGCTAGCCTCTTCAGGGGTCTCACAGAAACATTAGCAGCGGACGCAAATCAACACTGATGGTCGAACGGAAACTTTTACATCACCATCATCTCATCTATCATGATGTTCACACTCCCTCCTCAGCCTCTTCTGGGGAGGGCTCACCACACGCACACACACGCACACGCAACCCGCAACATGCGTATTTCCCATCCTCTGCCCCATCCCTTCCCATCACATTCCTTTCCTTTACTTTGTTTTCATCCAGGTCAAGCTGGATCACAGCAGAAGGGAATGTGGGGACACAGCCAACATTGTGCTTCTCACCAATTTCGAGGAGGGTGCTGGGGAGGACAGGGGTCACTCCTGGTGGAAGGATGAGAATCAACTGGACATCATGGGGAACTCCACAGAGGACAGCCCAAGGGTATCCAGCCACTCAAAATACCTCCTGTCGAGGGTGGCGCGGTGGCGCAGTGACTTAGCCTCACAGCATTGAGGACCGGGTTCGAATCCCGGCCCAGGGTCACTGTCCGTGTGGAGTTTGCACATTCTCCCCGTGTCTCTGTGGGTCTCACTCCACAACCCAAAGATGTGCAGGGTATGTGGATTTGCCACCCTAAATTGAAAAAAAAATAATTGGACACTGTATATTTATTTTTTTAAAAGATCCCTTCTGTCTGTGAACCCATCCACTCCAGCTACTCATGTGGATGAGAATGAGCAAAAGTGTATAATAATAATAATAATTAGTAAAGTAATAATAATAATGTCTTCTCAACAATTAAATGAAGCATAACCTCCCTATTTTTGTAATCAATTCCCCTCGCAATAAATCATATAATTCTATTAGCTTTCCCAATTACCGCTGTACCTGCTTACCAGCTTTCTGTGATTCATGCACTGGGACACCCAGATCCCTCTGCACCTAGATCTCTGCAATCTCTTAGCATTTCAATAATAAGCTTTATTTAAATTCTTCCTGCCAAAATGGCAAATTCCCACGTTATGCTGAAATCACTTTTGGATCACGGGTGCGTAACCGCTGTATGATTATTATAGTTTTGCAAATCCATTTCATGTTTATGTGTATTGTTCAGATCCCAGACCAGACCCCAACATTGGTTAGGCTGTCGGACATGAACCTCAAACACTTAATTGTTCCAGAGTGATTTCATTGACTGATAGGAATCTCTTTACATTCAAACAAATGTTATTCTTAACACAGGATTAAAGACGGGGGGGGGGCGGGATTCTCCGACCCCTTGCTCCGGAGATTCGACAGGGGCGGGAATCGCGCCGCACCGGTCGGCGGGTTCCCCCCTCAGCGATTCTACGGCCCGCAATGGTTCTATGCCAGTCCCGCCGGCGTAAATTGGACTAGGTCCCTTACCGGCGGGACCTGGCGGCGCGGGTGGGCTCCGGGGTCCTGGGGTGGGGCGCGGGGCGATCTGGCCCCAGTGGGTGCCCCCACGGTGGCCTGGCTCACGATCGGGGCTCACCGATCCACGGGCCGGCCTGTGCCGTGAGGGCACTCTTTTCCTACTCGCCGGCCATGTCAGCCTCCGCCATGGCCGATGCGCAGGTGAACCCTCCCCCTGCGCATGCGCGGGGATGACATCAGCAGCAGCTGATGCTCCAGTGCATGCACAGACCCATGCCGGCCGACGGAGTGCCTTCGCCCCCGGCTGGCATGGCGCCAAAGGCCTTCCACGCCAGCCGGCGGGGCGCCAACCACTCCGGGGTGGGCCTGGCCCCTAAGGTTGCGGAGGATTCACGCTACTCCATCCCACCGGGACCCCCCGCCCCACCAGGTACGGGAGAATCCCGCCCATTAACATCACAGAAAATAGCTTTCAATTGAACAATTCTTAAATTAAAAGGAAACCCTTTTTACTGCTAACTTACACCTTCTCTATCTCCAATGAAGGTGAAAAACATTTATAAATGAAGTTAGCAAACAGAGGGGGCTGGATTCTCCACACCCTGACGCTGAAGTCGTGGCCAGCTCCAGGGTGGATAATCCAGTTTGATGCCCGGCATCGTTTCGGTGATTCTCCGGGCACCGAAAATTGGCGTTACCGGGGAGCCACGCTGTCGGGGGGCCATTGTCAGAGGCCCGCTCAGCAATCCTCCGTCCCCACCCGGCCGAGTTCCTGATGGCGTGGAACTAACCTGCTATTGCCGGTCGGGATGCTCCCGTGGTGGCTGCAGACTCAGTCCGCAAACATCCTGGTCAGGGGGGGTCTCTTTCTTGGGTCTGGCTCTGCGGTCCGAGTCCGCCATGGAGCACGGTGCGGCCACTGGAGGCCACCGCAGTGCGCATGCGCGGCCTCTGACCCGGAAGTGTGGGAGCCCATATCTGCAGCAAAAGCTGCGAGATTTACTCCGGGTCCCTTCTTGCTCTCTGCAGGGCTTTGAATTAGATTAACATTTTTGCAGGAATTTCAGGAGTAAACCTCTACCGTTTTGACACCGGCGTGTGGACATAGTCTCAATAATGGAGAATCCAGCCCAGGGTTATTTGCTGTACACTTGTATGGACCTTCCACGGAAGACTGCTTGAAGAGAGAGAGAGAGAGATCCTTTTAGGAAACAGCCTGCAGATCCTTATGTTTGTATCATTCTACTGCTTAACCTGACAGTTTTTCAAAAATATGCTGCTCGGCTTAAAGCTCCCAGCAGTATCCAAGCTAAACTGCATACTATAACCCTGGCTCCGCCCATTAATTGCATCATCTTTATCCCACTCAGACCCCGTGACTTGCCTATTTAAGTCTAAAGTGTCTCAAATTATCTCCTTTCCAGGGAATCTCCAGCAATCTTTTTTACAAAGAGAGTACTGCGGCACACTCTCGATAGGCCTCTCTTTGTAAAAAAAATGCATTGTTGGAATTAATGATGGCCTCACACTTACAACTTCTTAATTGTAAGAGGGCTGGTTTAGCTCACTCGGCTAAATCGCTGGCTTTTACAGCAGACCAAGCAGGCCAGCAGCACGGTTCGATTCCCGTACCAGCCTCCCCGGACAGGTGCCGGAATGTGGCGACTAGGGGCTTTTCACAGTAACTTCATTTGAAGCCTACTCGTGACAATAAGCGATTTTTCATTTCATTTCATTTTCATTTCAATTGCACATTTTGCAGACAAACCACTTACCTGTATGATAAACCAAGATTTTAAAAAACCTATTACAGCAACAGACATATATATATCCCTTAACCCAGGCTTTTAATTATATTACTGCAATGGATACATATCTAACACTGTCCAAATAAAAAATTCCCACATTCATCACAGTACGACTTGGTCAACCAAAGGCATTATGATTATTTGCATATGAATCCTCTTATTTCAAAGTTTAACCATCTTCGCACTCAGAGACAGTCTCCCTATGTGAGCTTCACATTCATATCGTGTCAACCTCCCTGAAGAAGGTTTCCACACATCTGTGTGATGTCATGCAGATGTGTTCAAACTTTATTGGAAGTGTGCGATTAACACGTTTGGAACCCGTTTTCCTCATAACACAACGTTGGTTGAGGAAAGCTCAGCAGCACTGAGGGATTAGTGTCAGTTTTGTCTAACCCTTAGTGGTCGTACCAAAGGACAAGGCCTGGATGGGAAGGAGGATGATGTCCCCGACCATGTCCTCACCTCACTGGCCGCTATAGGTTCCATCAGTGTAGTGACAACTGCTTCAAGCTCGTGGCCGGTATGATCTCGCTGTAGTGTCGACTTTCACTTCCCTGAGAAAGTGCATACAGGGCCCACCATTGACTTTAGAGATCTTGACCTGGTCAATCGTGAGGCCGAATACCTGAACTTGCTCTCAATGTGATTGGTCGGACATCACTTTCAGTGCAATGAAGGTCATTAAGGGAGAGGACACGGCCTTCATGTTACTCGTCCGTGAATCTGAAAATGAAATGAAAATCGCTTATTGTCACAAGTAGGCTTCAATGAAGTTACTGTGAAAAGCCCCTAGTCGCCACATTCCGGCACCTGTTCGGGGACGCTGGTACGGGAATCGAACCGTGCTGCTGGCCTGCTTGGTCTGCTTTTTTGTTTAAAGCCAGCAATTTAGCCTGGTGAGCTAAATCAGCCCCTGGTAGCAATGAAAGTAACACAGGTACATCTTGCACGAGCTTCCTCGATGGCTTCTTTCCTGTGGTAGCTGACTTTCATCCTCCTCTACTTCCACCTCTGTAAGAGGGTCACTCCTCTGCAGAAGCAGATTGTGAAGGGTGCAAGACACAACGATGATGTGGGAGACCCTATCGAGAGTGTACCGCAGTACTCCACCTGAGCAATTCAAACATCAAAGTCATATCTTCAGAATGGCAATGATCTGCTCAGTTATGGACTGTGTGGAACTGTGAGCTGCGTTGTGCCTCTTCTCCGAGGCATTCTTTACCTCTCCTCAGGCATTCTGAGGCTGATGCACGGGTGGCATGAGCCAGCAGTCATTGGCTACTCCTTGTCCCCGTACAGCCATCCCTGTAGTGCTCAAGCCCTTCAATAGAAATGTGGTACAGTTTTAAATGTGTTTAATTTAAAGTTTCTGTCCCGGGTAGGTTAAAAATCGACAGTTAGCCTCATGCTGGACAAAGGTGCTTGTATGTGTGGGGGTTGGTTAAGTTCCATCTGTGTTTTATTGTTTATGGAAGGTTATGGAATCACAGAATCATATAATTTACATTGCATAAAGAGGCCATTTGGCTTACCAAATCTACACTGGCCCTCGAAAGAGCACCCTATCTTAGCCCACGCCTCCAGCCTATCCACATAATTCAGTAATCCCACCTAACCTTTGTCGACTAAGGGGTTATTTAGCATGGCCAATCCACCTAACCTGCACATCTTTGGACTGTGGGAGGAAACTGGAGCACCCGGAGGAAGCCCACGCACACACGGGGAGAATGTGCAAACTCCACACAGACAGTGGCCCAGTGGGGAATCGAACCTGGGATGCTGGATATGTGAAGCAGCAGTGCTAACCACTGTGCCACCGTGCCGCCGTATGGGGTGAAGAATAAATAAAAGGCATAAGGGTTTTGCTTAGCAACTGGGACCTTATAAGGTAGAGCTTTTAAGAATTAGTTTAGCTAATTTTATTGCAGTTGGAAATAGGTAGTGAGAGAGAACACAGCTCCCATAGTTCTTGAAGCAGTTGGTTTAAAAGCCTGGAGAGGAATCAACTCCCTCAGCTTTGTTGGAAGAAAAGTCATACCATGGAGCCATTTTTAAGAAAACATATGCAGGGATTTGAAGAACAGCTAGCTCAGGAAACTAGAGAATTGAGGAGAAGTTTCCAAGTAGTCTGAGGTTAAAGGTACTCGAACGGTGAATGTTCAGTAAAGGCAAACTAAGCTGAGAGGAGAAGCTGATGCCACAAGGATATATGGAGTCATCTTCAGGTGTGTGAGATATTACTACAACCTGTGGAACCTGAGCTCAAATTGGTGGTTAGATCGCAGAGTTTGTATGAAAGCAGTTAAGACAAAGAAATCCTGAAGGTTTGATGTGAAATCCTGGACTGTATATGCTATTATAGGTGGAGCGGAAGCTTTGGTTAAATGTTTAATTTGGAAAGTCTGACTTCCCTTCCATCATAAGGCCAGAAGTGGAGATGTTTGCAGACGACTGCACAATGTTCAGCACCATTTGCGACTCCTCAGATAATGAAGTAGTCCATGTTCAAATGCAGAAAGACCCAGACAATATCCAGTCTTGGGTTACATTCGTACCACACAAGTGTCAGGCAATGACCATTTCCTGCAAGAGATGATCTAAACACCGCCCATTGATATTCAATGGCATTACCGTCGCTGAAGCCCCCATAATCAACATCCTGGGGGTTACCATTGATCAGAAACTGAACTGGACTAGCCACATTAATACTGTGGCTACTACGGCAGGTCAAAGGCTAGGAATCCTACGGCAAGTAACTCACTTCCTGACACCCCAAAGCCTGTCAACCATCTACAAGGATCAAGTCAGGAGTGTAATGGAATAGTTTCCACTTGCCTGGATGAGTGCAGCTCCAACAACACTCAAGAAGCTCAATACAAAGCAGCCCTGCTTGATTCCTCCTCCTTCCACAAACATTCAAACCCTCCACCACCGACGAACAGTGACAGCCGTGTATACTATCTCCAAGATGGCTAAGGTAAATATTGGTCCTTTAGAGGATGAGAAGGGAGATTTAATAATGGGAGATGAGGAAATGGCTGAGGAACTGAACAGGTTTTTTGGGTCGGTCTTCACAGTGGAAGACACAAATAACATGCCAGCGACTGATAGAAATGAGGCTATGACAGGTGAGGACCTTGAGATTATTGTTATCACTGAGGAGGTAGTTTTGGACAAGCTAATGGGGCTAAAGGTAGAAAAGTCTCCTGGCCCTGATGGAATGTATCCCAGAGTGCTAAAAGAGATGGCTAGGGAAATTGCAATGTACTAGTGATAATTTACCAAAATTCACTAGACTCTGGGGTGGTCCCGGCGGATTGGAATTTAGCAAATGTGACACCACTGTTTAAAAAAGGAGGTAGGCAGAAAACGGGTAATTATAGGCCAGTGAGTTTAACTTCGGTCGTAGGGAAGATGCTGGAATCTATCATCAAGGAAGAAATAACGAGGCATCTGGATGGAAATTGTCCCATTGGGCAGATGCAGCATGGGTTCATAAAGGGCAGGCCATGCCTAACTAATTTAGTGGAATTTTTTGAGGACGTTACCAGTGCGGTAGATAACGGGGAGCCAATGGATGTGGTATATCTGGATTTCCAGAAAGCCTTTGACAAGGTGCCACACAAAAGGTTGCTGCATGAGATAAAGATGCATGGCATTAAGGGTAAAGTAGTAGCATGGATAGAGGATTGGTTAATTAATAGGAAGCAAAGAGTGGAGATTAATGGGTGTTTATCTGGTTGGCAATCAGTATCTAGTGATGTCCCTCAAGGATCAGTGTTGGGCCCACAATTGTTCACAATTTACATAGATGATTTGGAGTTGGGGACCAAGGGCAATGTGTCCAAGTTTGCAGACGACACTAAGATGAGTGGTAAAGCAAAAAGTACAGAGGATACTGGAAGTCTGCAGAGGGATTTGGATAGGTTAAGTAAATGGGCTAGGGTCTGGCAGACGGAATACAATGTTGACAAATGTGAGGTTATCCATTTTGGTAGGAATAACAGCAAAAGGGATTATTATTTAAATGATAAAATATTAAAACATGCTGCTGTGTAGAGAGACCTGGGTGTGCTAGTGCATGAGTCGCAAAAAGTTGGTTTACAGGTGCCACAGGTGATTCAGAATGCAAGTGGAATTTTGTCCTTCATTGCTTGAGGGATGGAGTTTAAGACTAGGGAGGTTATGCTGCAATTGTATAAGGTGTTAGTGAGGCCACACCTGGAGTATTGTGTTCAGTTTTGGTCTTCTTACCTGAGAAAGGACGTACTGCCACTGGAGGGTACGCAGAGGAGATTCACTAGGTTAATCCCAGAGCTGAAGGGGTTGGATTATGAGGAGTGGTTGACTAGACTGGGACTGTGCTCGTTGGAATTTAGAAGGATGAGGGGGGATCTTATAGAAACATATAGACATAGACATAGAACAGTACAGCACAGAACAGGCCCTTCGGCCCTCGATGTTGTGCCGAGCAATGATCACCCTACTCAAACCCACGTATCCAACCTATACCCGTAACCCAACAACCCCCCCCCTCCCCTAACCTTACTTTTTTTTTTTAGGACACTACGGGCAATTTAGCATGGCCAATCCACCTAACCCGCACATCTTTGGACTGTGGGAGGAAACCGGAGCACCCGGAGGAAACCCACGCACACACGGGGAGGACGTGCAGACTCCACACAGACAGTGACCCAGCCGGGAATCGAACCTGGGACCATGGAGCTGTGAAGCATTTATGCTAACCACCATGCTACCGTGCTGCCTATATAAAATTATGAAGGGAATACATTAGGATAGATGCGGACAGGTTGTTTCCACTGGCGAGTGAAAGCAGAACTAGGAGGTATAGCCTCAAAATAAGGGGAAGTAGATTTAGGACTGTGTTTAGGAGGAACTTCTTCACCCAAAGGGTTGTGAATCTGTGGAATTCCTTGCCCAGTGAAGCAGTTGAGGCTCCTTCATTCAATGTTTTTAAGATAAAGATAGATAGTTTTTTGAAGAATAAAGGGATTAAGGGTTATGGTGTTCGGGCCGGAAAGTGGAGCTGAGGCCACAAAAGATCAGCCATGATCCCATTGAATGGCGGAGCAGGCTCAAGGGGCCAGATGGTCTACTCCTGCTCCTAGTTCCTATGTTCCTAAGATTCACTGCAGGAACTCACCAAGGTTTCTTAGATAACACCTTTCAAACCCACTACAATTACCATCTAGAAGGACAAGAGCAGCAGATAACTGGGAACCCCATCACCTGGAGGTTCCCCTCCAAATCGCTCACCCGCTTTGGTAATATATCGCCGTTCCTTCACTGTCGCTGGGCAACATCCTGGAACTCCGTCCCTAACAGCACATTGAGTGTACCTCCACCTCAAGGACTGCAGTGGTTCAAGAAGGCAACTCACCAGCACCTTTTGAAGGGGAACTAGGGATGGGTAATAAATACTGGTCTAACCAGCGACGCACACATCCTGTAAATTCATTTAAAAAAAATTTTCAAATGCAAACTGGGAAGGGAAAGCATTATTATTGTGAGAGGTAATTTTAACATGTGTTCTTTTGAGTGGAATTTGTAAAATCCTATGTGACAATCATTGATTAATTGATTAATTTAATGACTGTCACATTGAGGGGCTGGTTTAGCACAGTGGGCTAAACAGCTGGCTTGTAATGCAGAACAAGGCCAGCAGCGCGGGTTCAATTCTCGTACCGACCTCCCTGAACAGGGGCTTTTCACAGTAACTTCCTTGAAGCCTTCTTGTGCCAATCAGCTATTATTATTACATGTACCGAAGTATAGTGCAAAGCATTTTACTGCGGCCAAGGGAACGTATACAATATGTACACTGTAAACAAAAAGAATAACCGACAAATAGTGATCGGTTACAGTCTGGGGATTCTGAGGAGAAAACCACAGACTTGTGTTCAGAGCAAAGTGCATGTATTTGACCACAGCCACTCTGTGTGCTTTAAAGGGACTTTGTGGTAATGGACCATTGTAGTTTAAGGTATACTTTATAACCTGTGTTAATCTTAAATCTGTGGGTATTTGTGAAAGGAAAGGGGGGAGTAAAGGCATTTTGAATCATAATCCAATTTTTTCATGTTTAATAAATGTTATTTTTCTTGTTGTTAAAGGTAAATAGTCCTGTGATTCTGTTCCTCCATGTTTTGTATATTAAAAAAATATTATGGTCTTTTGAGACAGGCTCCATTCTGGGATTTTCCCCTTGAGTTGTTACACCAACTGTGATGGTGACGGGAGTGACTCTGGATGTGTGAGTCATGGGTGCCGTGCACATACGTGCAGCATGTGCTCCCAGTGATTGCACCGCAGTTGAACATTAATTGAATGAAAGCCTTTACAGTTGAATAGCAGATGGGGCAGTGGCCATGGAACTGTCTCAGCCACACGCATGCACCTGATGGCACCCTGGTGTCTCGGGAAGCATGAAATAGCTACAAATTCATTGAATCTTCAGCCTGGCTATCTTCATCAAGTGTAAGCCACACATAGTAATGTGCCTTGCTGTGGAGAGCATCTGTGGCCTCCTTGATGTATTTATGTGTCACAGACAGCGAGATACTGTACATGTCCCCTGTGGATCCCTGGAACGATCCGCAGGCAAATAAATTGAGCGTGGCAGTGTACGCCAAGTGTCAGGCATTAGTTCCTCCTGAAGGATGTGGCAAATGTGATCCACAAGAGCTCGGGACAAGGGCCGATGTGTGCGGCATTGCCTCTCACTCATCCGTAAATTAGAGTCTTCAGTAGACCCTGATCGAGAGAGTCTCCTCCTTGGCTCTGTCTATCCTCCTGATCCTCATGTTCAATCTGTGGCTCCCCCTGCACTCTGAACCTCCTCATGAAGCTGAGCTTGGAGCTGCCAGTCCTTTCTTCTCCGCTTCCATTCTTTTTTTTTTATAAATGTTTTTTATTCAGTTTTCATGTTTTATATTGAACAAATTACAAATTGTTAGAGAGAGAAAAAAAAACACGCAAAAATTAACATATATATTTACAGGTGAGCATCTTCGTAGTAATAACTGTGGCCTCCCCCTCTTTGCCGGCATACATATTTTACATTCCCCAACATGTTTATTGGCATTTATTTAATTTGGTTTTGGGCCTTGGCTAGCCATCAAACCCCCGTAACGAGCCCGTAGCCCCCCCCTCCCTGCCGGCTACCTTCCCCCGACTATTCTTCCTCTTGTACGTTGGCCACAAACAGGTCCCGGAACAATTGCATGAATGGCTCCCACGTTCTGTGGAAGCCGTCGTCCGACCCTCGGATGGCGAATTTGATTTTCTCCATTTGGAGAGAATCCGAGAGGTCGGACAGCCAGTCTGCAGCTCTGGGCGGTGCTGATGACCGCCAGCCAAACAGGATTCTACGGCAGGCGATCAGGGAGGCAAAGGCAAGGGCGTCCGCCCTCCTCCCCAGGAATAGATCTGGCTGGTCTGAAACCCCGAAGACCGCCACTATCGGGCATGGCTCCACCCTCACCCCCACCACTTTGGACATAGCCTCGAAGAAGGCTGTCCAGTACTCCACAAGTCTGGGGCAAGACCAGAACATGTGGGCGTGGTTGGCCGGGCCTCTTTGGCACCGCTCACATCTGTCCTCCACCTCCGGGAAGAACCTACTCATACGGTTTCTCGTTAAGTGGGCTCTATGTACCACTTTTAGTTGCGTCAGGCTGAGCCTTGCGCACGTGGAGGTGGAGTTGACCCTATGCAGTGCTTCGCTCCAGAGTCCCCACCCTATCTCCATCCCCAGGTCATCCTCCCATTTCCTTCTTGTTGCGTCCAGTACGGTGTCGTCCCTATCTACCAGTCGGCCATACATGTCACTACAGTTCCCTTTCTCTAGGATACTTGCGTCCAGTAGGTCTTCCAGTAGTGTCTGTCGTGGCGGTTGTGGGTACTTCCTTGTCTCCTTTCGTAGGAAGTTTTTGAGCTGCAGGTACCGTAGCTCGTTCCCCCCAGCTAGCTGAAATTTCTCTGTCAGTTCGTCCAGTGTTGCGATCCTGTCGTCCGTGTATAGGTCCCTGACTGTCAGTGTCCCCCCGTCCTGTCTCCACCTTTTGAAGGTGGCGTCAGTCAGTGCTGGTGTGAACCTATGGTTGTTGCAGATGGGAGCCTTGTCCGACATTTTGTACAGGCCAAATTGCTGCCGCAGTTGGTTCCAGGATTGGAGGGTGGCTGTCACCACTGGGCTGCTGGAGTGTTTTTTGGGTGGGGATGGGAGTGCTGCCGTGGCGAGGGCCCGGAGGGAGGTCCCCATGCAGGAGGCCTCCTCCACACGCACCCACTCGGCTTCTGGCTCCTGGATCCAACCCCTTACTCGCTCGGCTGTTGCCGCCCAGTGGTAGAATTGTAGATTCGGGAGGGCTAGCCCCCCCCCGGATTTTGTTTTCTGTATGACCTTCTTTGGGATCCTAGCATTTTTACCCCCCCCATACGAACGCCATGATAAGTTTGTCCAGCGCTATGAAGAAGGCCTTGGGGATGTAGATCGGAATGGATCTAAACAGGAAGAGGAACCTGAGCAATACGTTCATTTTGATCGTCTGGACTCTTCCTGCGAGGGAGAGTGGGAGTGTGTTCCATCTTTGCAGGTCCTTTTTTACTTCCTCCGCCAGGCTGGTGAGGTTCCATTTGTGGATCCCTTTCCAGTCATGGGCTATTTGGATCCCCAGGTAGCGGAATTTATGTCGGGCTTGTTTGAACGGCAGCCCCTTTAGTGCTGCCCCCCCCCCCCCCCCCCCCCCCCCCCCCCCCTCCCCCTTGCTGGTGTACTGGGAAGATCTCGCTTTTGCTCATGTTGAGTTTGTAGCCCGAGAAGGCTCCAAACTCTTTCAGGAGCGCGATGATTCCGTCCATGCTGCTTTGTGGGTCCGAGATGTAGAGGAGCAGATCGTCTGCATAGAGTGAGACTCTGTGCTCTCTGCCTCCCCTTCGGATCCCCCTCCAATTTTTTGCTGCCCTGAGCGCGATTGCTAGCGGTTCGATTGCTAGTGCGAACAGCAGTGGGGACAGTGGGCATCCTTGTCTGGTGCCCCTGTGCAGCTGGAAGTATTGGGAGTTGGTATTGTTGGTCTGTATACTCGCCATGGGGCGTTGTATAGGAGTTTTACCCACGCGGTGAACCCTGTTCCAAGCCCGAACCGCTCCAGTACCTCTATGAGGTATTTCCATTCGACTCTGTCGAAGGCCTTTTCTGCGTCCAGGGTGACGATCACCTCTTGTGTTCTCTCCCCGGAGGGGGTCATTATCACGTTCAGCAGGCGCCTGATGTTCGAGGTGAGCTGTCTACCTTTGACGAAGCCCGTCTGGTCCTCTGTGACCACCTCAGGTACACAGTCTTCTAGCCTTTTGGCTAGGATTTTGGCCAGTATTTTGGCGTCTGCGTTCAGCAGAGATATGGGTCTGTATGACCCACATTCCGTTGGGTCTTTGTCTTTCTTAGGTATCAGCGAGATTGAGGCCTGTGCTAACGTGGGTGGCAGTGTGCCCCTAGCTAGCGAGTCTGTGAACATCTCCCGCAGGTGCGGGGCCAGCGCTGTCGCAAATTTTTTGTAGAAGTTCGCCGGGAATCCGTCCGGTCCCGGCGCCTTCCCCGTCTGCATGGAGCTGATACTGTCCATGATCTCTCCCAGTGCTAGTGGTGCTTCCAGGTCCCGTTTCCTTCCCTCTCCCACGACTGGTATGACCAGTCCATCAAGGAACCGGTTCATCCCAGCCTTCCCCGTTGGGGGCTCTGAGGTGTACAGCTCTTGGTAGAAGGCCTTGAAGGTTTTGTTAATCCTCTCTGGTTCTGTTTCCGCTTCCATTCTATTCGAACCCTCAAAAGGCAGCATTGAACCCAGGATCCATTACTGTCATTCTCTCTGAAATTATAGATTGAAGAGGTTAATGAAAAACAGGCAAAAAAAAAATGTTTTTTTTTTCTTTATTTGTTCATGGGATGTGGGTCAGCATTTATTGCCCACCTCTGACGGTATTTAGGAGTCAACCACATTGCTGTGGGTCTGGAGTCACATGTAGGCCAGACCAGTTAAGGACAGCAGATTTCCTTCCCTGAAGGACCTTGGTGAACCTTGGGTTTGTCCAACAATTCTGAAGTTTCATGGCACCATTCCTGAGATTACTTGTTTTAGTTCAGATTTATTATTACTGGAATTTCAATTCTTCCAGATGCCGTGATGTGATTTAAACCCTTTGATCTCAGAATTTTATGCTCCCCCGGTGATTCTGAGGCAGGGAGAGTGTGAAATATCATGGCAACATGACCTGGCAGCGACTCTAGGCTGGGACAGGCTGGGGCAGACAGGGGCTCAGAGTGAAAACCCCTACCTGCCCCAATAAAGGTCCTTAACAGCCCCTTAAGGGCTTTGAGAACCCACGATTGAACAGAGTTGATCTTGGCGAGAGGCTCCCTTTTGACTGGGGGCTCCCTCCCCTTAAGGCTTGGTGACCTCCAGATCTCCTTCAACCTTCTGAACTATCCCTCTAGAGGGAGCTGCAGATACAACTATATAAGGCAGTGATGCTGGACATTAGGAGAGGTGTGTCGGCAGGGGTTAACTAGTGAAGGTCACAGAGCAGTTAGTGGAGAAGGTTAGATTATAGTTTATACCAGCAGTGAGATTGGCTGTAGATGAGTGTAGGTGGATGTTGATCAGTTTTGTATTCTGAAGGACAAGTGTCAAATCCCAGTTTAGCAGTGTAAATAAAATGATAGCTTTGTTTCAGTTAAAAGCTATTCTGTGGTCTTTATGAACATTATGCCAATCTTGCTGAAATAAGCAACACAAAGAACACCACAATACAGTGAATGAATGACCACAGAGGTGCTGATGGAATCTTTTTACCACAAAAGCCGCAATGGCGAGATCTCTGTCCAACAGTTTCAGCCGTTATCAGCATTCTAAATCCAAAACCAATGGTTTTTTCACTTTATGTCCTTCATTACTGATAATGAGATTGGTGGAGTTGCAGATAGCGAGGAGGACTGTCAGAGAATACAGAAAAATATAGATAGATTGGAGAGTTGGGCAGAGAAATGGCAGATGGAGTTCAATCCAGGCAAATGCGAGGTGATGCATTTTGGAAGATCAAATTCAAGAGCGGACTATACGGTCAATGGAAGAGTCCTGGGGAAAATTGATGCACAGCGAGATCTGGGAGTTCAGGTCCATTGTACCCTGAAGGTGGCAGCGCAGGTTGATAGAGTGGTCAAGAAGGCATACAGCATGCTTGCCTTCATCGGACGGGGTTTTGAGTACAAGAGTAGGCAGGTCATGTTATAGTTGTATAGGACTTTGGTTGGGCCACATTTGGAATATTGCGTGCAGTTCTGGTCGCCACATTACCAGAAGGATGTGGATGCTTTAGAGAGGGTGCAGAGGAGGTTCACCAGGATGTTGCCTGGTATGGAGGGTGCTAGATATGAAGAAAGGTTGAGTAGATTAGGACTGTTTTCGTTGGAAAGACGGAGGTTGAGGGGGGATCTGATTGAGGTCTACAAAATTATGAGAGGTATGGACAGGGTGGATAGCAACAAGCTTTTTCCAAGAGTGGGGGTGTCAATTACAAGGGGTCACGATTTCAAGGTGAGAGGGGGAAAGTTTAAGGGAGATGTGCATGGAAAGTTTTTTACGCAGAGGGTGGTGGGTGCCTGAAAAGCTTTGCCAGCGGAGGTGGTAGAGGCGGGCACGGTAGCATCATTTAAGATCTAGACAGATATATGAACGGGCGGGGAACAGAGGGAAGTAGATCCTTGGAAAATAGGCGACAGGTTTAGATAAAGGATCTGGATCGGCGCAGGCTGGGAGGACCGAAGGGTCTGTTCCTGTGCTGTAATTTTCTTTGTTCTTTGTTCTTTGTATTACATCAGAAAGTACACTGTAGAGAGAGGTATTGCATGGCAGAATATGTTTCCTGTCTGGATCAAAATGGCCAAGCAGATTTGTCGATTGAGGCAGCGGTTACACATCTTTGAAAGCCTTCTTCTGTGCTTTTCTTTCATTGTCCAGAGGTAAGCACAGTGGAGTCAACACAGCAGACAGGCATGAGCCTTCCATAATAGTTATGCCAACCTACAAATGGGCTGAGACTGGACCCACGCACACTCACACTTTCCCTTCCACAGAGCTAAGCCCTGTTCAGTGATTCGTGGCTGCGATACTCCACACTCGGTGTCTGAAGAATGCATTTGATCCACTTCAAACCCAGTCCTGCCTCTGGAAACCTTTTTAAAATTCGATCCAGGCTGCTGAGCTGCTCTTCCTCAACCTTCACCCGAAATAAAATGTCATTGAAATAGACTGCAACATGAGAATGCCTTGTAACAGCTCGTCCATCGTACTTTGGAAGGTCCCCAGACTGGAGGATCTACCAAAATCCAAACTTGAACAACCCTTTATGTTTGTTGATGGTCACATCTTGCTTTGAATCTTCCTGAAGCAAGAATTGTTTATAGGCCTGGCTCATGTCCAACCCCAAAAATGTCTTTCCATTTGCAAAGGTTGAAAACAGATCTTCCACCCACAGCAACAGGTAAGGGTCCAGTTTGGAAACTTGATTAGAGGTAAGTTTGTGCTCCCCACATTCATTTTAAAGAATAGGAACAATTTGACCTGCCCAATTGTGAAAACTGAACAGGCTCAATGTTTCCTTATTTTAAAAGGTATTGTATTCCAAACATGTTCAACACAGTGACACAACTTTAACATCTAACAGAGTACACAGTTTGCACATTCTTTCCTCATTTACTCACCCCCTCCCCGTGACAGACAACTCTTCAAATAAATCACTATGGGGGCGATTCTCCGAGCCCCGCGCCGGGCCGGAGAATCGCTGCAACCGCACCATGATGCCCCGCGCCGGCGCGCGATTCTCCGAGGTGCGGAGAATCGCCGCCATTTGCGGCGGCACGTTTGGTGCGGCGCGGGCCGCTGGAATCGGCGGGCCCACCGATTCTCCGGCCCGTATCGGCCAAGGGCTGCTCCGATACGACAGAATCCCGCCGGCGCCGTTCACCCCTGGTCACTGCCGGCGGGAACTCTGCAGGAACGGTCGGGGGGGCAGCCTGTGGGGGGGGGGGGGGGAGGGGAGGGGGGCTCCTTCACCGGCCTAAGGAGGTGGGAGCGGCGTGAACCACTCCAGCGCCCTGCTAGCCCCCCCCGTGGGGGCCAGAATCATACGTGACCGGGCCCGGATCACATCGTCATGAAACGTGACGGAGTTCATGATGGCGTGAACTCTTGGGCCCAATATTGGAGAATTGCCCCCGATCTCTCCCTCGGTCTCTGTTTCTGTCTCTCTATCATTCATCATTATTATTTCACACCCCTCTTTCCCCTTTGTGTTTGTTTGCGTGTGTGTGTGTGTGTGTGTGTGTGTGTGTGTGTGTGTATAGAGGGTGGGGTGTCACGCCCCATTCATAAGTGGGCTTCAATAAAGTTACTGTGAAAAGCCCCCAATCGCTACATTCCGGCGCCTGTTCGGAGAGGCCATACGGGAATTGAACCCGTGCTGCTGGCATTGTTATGCATTGCAAGCCAGCTATTAAGGCCACTGTGCTAAACTAGCCCCTCACCAGTGTGGTTTTCACGGACCATGTGACGAGCTCAGGGCCAATTGCACGTGAGTACGTGAACCCTGGTCAATGGGGAGTTTGCGAGGGTCCTTGGGAGAAGGACCCTGGGCAGAGCAGGCCAGGGAGCTAAAGTATGAAGACCTGTTGCACAGTGTCCTGTGCCTGTTATCTAACTGCCTTCGCCTTTCACCAATAACCCCCTCTGTTTACTGCTGGACGTCTCCAGTGTATATCTCGAGCCACCACACTTAACCATCACACTTGCTGCTTGGCAAGTGTCCCGTTAACTTGGTACCAGATTCGAACTGACATTGAGAAAAGGGAAATCTACTCCACAGAGATCACTGGATCTTTGTGTGAGCTTTAATCAAAGTTAGCGGTGAGCGCCATTGCTTTGCTGCTGACCATGGAAAGCAGGTCACTATCCCGCTCTGTTTCCTGTGAAGCACCAGGAATATTTAACAATGTCAAAGGCACTATATAAATACATATTGTATTTTATCAGAAAACGCCAGACTGCACTAGGCTAGTGTGTCTTGGCTATTATTACATGCCCAGCTAGATTCCCACATTCTCAGCAATTGCACTGATAGATTGACACAATCAACACCTTTATCTTCTCAATTTCAAATTAAGTTCTTGACCTTTGACATTTAGCTGCTATTTATGGATTTGGATACGTTTAGTGAACTGAGCTAATTCGCTTGTGAAACCCCGCACGTATTTCATATTTAATAAGCTGCCTTGTCACCTTTTATTGCTCGACTTGACAGACACAGAGTGAGCCACACGGTCCTAGTCCACGCGTTGGTTGGGATAATAAAACAGATCTCAATGTTTAATGAAGCTAAATGAAACATACCAATCCCAAACCTGATTCGGCTGAGCCTGTTCCGTCAGGGCAGATTCAAAAAATGTCTAAATGCTCTCATCAAATTATAACTGCCCCAGGAAAGATTGGTACACTCATTTAGAATGGGACATAATTCATTTTGAACTGAATAAAAA
Source organism: Scyliorhinus canicula (assembly GCF_902713615.1). NCBI lineage: Eukaryota > Metazoa > Chordata > Chondrichthyes > Carcharhiniformes > Scyliorhinidae > Scyliorhinus > Scyliorhinus canicula. The sequence goes on from NC_052162.1 coordinate 3,366,852, forward strand.
TGAATTATTGCTCTCTGGGGTAGAGAATAAACCTTTAGTGATCGGTATTAATCTCCAAACCTCCTTGAATCAATGGTATATATCTTGTAACGGAATGATAACACTGCTATTTCCTGAAGAATTGAAGACCAGTTTTTCTTCATTTCTGTTTCTGAGTCAGAAGGTCATGGCTTAAACACACAGATCCAGGCTGACCCTCCAATGCAATGCTGAGTGAGTGCTGTCCTGTCAGAGATGTGACGTGTCAGAAGCGACATTAAACCCTATCTGCTCTCAAGAGTGGATGTGCAACATCTCATGGTGCTACATTGCAGTAGAGGAGGGGAGTTATCCCAGGTTTCCTCCCAGCTGTAGGAGGGGGTTTGCTGTGTGTATATTAAGAACATAAGAACATAAGAACTAAGAGCAGGAGTACACCATCTGGCCCCTCGAGCCTGCTTTAATGAGATTTAATGAGATCATGGCTGATCTTTTATGGACTCAGCTCCACTTTCTGGCCCGAACACCAGAATCCTTTGGTTATGTAGGAACCATGATTCCTACATTACAACAGTGAGCAACTTCAGAAATGCCCCATTGCCTGTAAAGCACTGAGGAATGAAAGGTGCGATATAAATGTTACTATTCTTCAGGAAACACAAACATACACAGATCATGCTGTCCTCAATTTCCTGCCTTTATTAACACCAGTGTGTGTGCCCGCCCAGAATACATCACAACTGTTAGCTATAAATGGTCAAATGGCTACAAACACATGCATTTGGAAAAATATTCCTGCAATCTCATGATATCCTGCGGTTTGGTAGACAGGAATGTAGCCAATTAGAATTGGCATATGGTTGGAATGGGACAAAGCCATGATTCCTCAGATAGACAGCAAATTTTCTATATTTAAATGGAAATAAGTCCTTTAGTAGTAACAATTCTTGACAGGCCCCTGAAAAGTGAAGTGATCTCCTTATATTTCTCATGGTGTTTGCCGGGTTGGGGAGCTGGGCCATTGATAGACAAAGTTCTATATAATAGACCCCCATTGTACAGCAGTTCAAACCAAGATTATCAGGGCCACTCATACACAAGAACACAAGAAATAGGTTAAAGTCCAACAGGTTTGTTTTGAATCACTAGCTTTCAGAGCACTGCTCCTTCCTCAGGTGAATGAAGAGGTAGGTTTCAGAAACATATATATGGACGATATTTGGTCCAAAGATATGTTTCTGGAACCTACCTCTTCATTCCCCTGAGGAAGGAGCAGTGCTCTGAAAGCTAGTAATTCGAAACAAACATGTTGGACTTTAACCTGGTAAGACTTCTTACTGTGCCCACCCCAGTCCAACGCCGGCATCTCCACATCACAAGAAATAGGAGCAGGATTGGGGGCAGCTCTGCTCGTGTCGTCTGATCCGCCGTTCAATATGATCAGGGTTGATCTTGATCTTCAACTCCACTATCCCGCCTGCTCCCCATATTCCTTAATTCCTGAGAGATTCAAGATCTGCCTACCGCAGCCTTCAATATATTCAACGATAGAGCACCCACAATCCTCTGGGGTGGAGAATTCCAAAGATTCACAATCCTTTGCGTGAATAAATTCTCCTCATCTCAGTCCGAAATGATCGGCTCCTTATCCTGAGACTGGGCCTCCGTGTTTTAGATTCCCCGACCAACAGAGACAATCTCTCAGTGTAGGTTTTCCGGGCAAGATTCGAGCCTTTTACGAGCTGGGAAAAGGACTTTGAACTTTAAAGCAGTAAAAAACAGCCATGTTTGGGGCTGCAGGACCTTGACTAAACTTCCCAGCAGCCTCAGCCCTGTGTGTGTGTGTTTAGAGAGGCAACTCTCAAAATCCACAAGCAGCAGAAACCCAGACAGGCCGGTGATTAGTTTATCTGCAAGATAAAGGAGTTTGTGACATCACCAGACCAGACCGGCAGAAGAACAATGCACCTGGGTTAGTTTCAATACAGGCGCTGATGGCCCTGGCCCAGTGGGAAGATAGAACCCATTTCCTTAATGGGATAGCATTCAGCAACCTCCGGAGGGACAATAGGGTGCAATCAAGTACCTGATACCGAAGATAACGATGTTGAGCCCACGTATGCTTCAATGGGTGCTGAAGATCACAGTAGCAGATAAGGCCGTAGCCTTTACTTGGTGTATAAAAAGGATGGCTCTTCCTTTTTTGTCACTCTTCTCTCATCGCTGCTGCTCATCATCATCGTGCTCCTGGTGCCTGCCTTTCATTTGTTCCAGCACGCAGCCTGAGACCCACTGAGCAGTTTAAGTTTGAACTTGGATTGTGAGGATCCTCTGGAAGTTGGCGAAGTTCCCAAGATTACTATAGTGGATGAGGCTTTTGGGGAAAGAGGGTTGCACGCATCTGTCATAGTTTTAAGACACTGTTAAAATTGTGTAAAGTAAGCTTTTATGTGGTGCCCTTTTAGTATTCCTTCCATAGTCATAGTTTTGTAAAGCATAAGGCATTTTGTGGTGTTTTCTAGCATTTGGTGATATTTACCTTGAACGTTTAATAAATACCTATATTTGGCTTTCAATTGGAGTTCGTTTTGAGTTTTCAATTCCTCACCAACGATCTCTGACCAAGTCACAATAGTAAATATCTCTTACCATAATTCCGGTGTCTAGGACCGAGGGGTACCCTGGGCGCCTCGAAACCGCCCACTCAGGAAAGACTGCCAGATAAAGGTGGGCAGAGACTTTCCTGTCTTCTCTCTCCCGGGGGGGGGGGGGGGGGGGGGGGGGGGGCTGCTCAAGTGGAGTAGGCGCAAGGTGGTTGTGAGTCCACCGGTAAGAGAGAGAGGATCACCCGGGCAGTGGTGGGGCTTGGACAAAGGGGTGTCAAGCCCAATATAAGCCCGTTAGGTGGAGTTAGAAAGGGGGATCCCGCTACAACAGTGACCACCCCATCAAACCCCTTCAGGATGTTGTAGGGTTCAATGAGATCACCTCTCATTCTTCCAAACGCCGCAGAATATAAACCCCATTTACTCAGCCTCCCGTCGTCGAACAATCCCTTCATCCAGGGGCCAATCTAATGAACCTTTGCTCAACTGCAAGTCTGTCCTTTCTTAAATGTGGAGACCAAAACTTCACAAAGTGCCCCAGATATTCACCGAAGCCCTGTACAACTGCAGTCTCTGTGCAGTTTCTCTGTGCCTTCCCCACAGCTTTCCTTCCCACCTAATTTGCTAACATCAGCAAACTTTGATACATTACCCTCTGTCTCTTCATCTCAACCATTAATGTAATTAGTAAATATCTGTGGTCCCAGCACTGATCCTTGCAGCTATCCACTATTCACTGTCCACCCCTTGAAAAAAACGCATATATTCCCCCGAGGTGGGAATTAAACCCGGCTCCCTGGAGCTATGAGGCAGCAGTGCCTGAAAGATTCCACCCTCACTGCCTGCTCACTCCTCTCCCCATCTGCAAGAACCGCCCCGCTCCATCAATGCCAACCGCATCCCTTTGCTGCCAAGTTCCCCCTTTAAAGGCCTCGGTGCTCTTCCTCCCAGCGCACATAATGGGACCACCCCCCCAAATCTGGTCCACAGAGAACCCACCCCGGTACTGCCCCTTAGCCCAGGTTGCTAGGGAAGTGCCAATCTATGCCAGGGCAATGCCAACCTGTGATATCTCAATGCCAATCTGTGCCAGGGCAATGCCAACCTGTGCCAGGGCAATGCCAATCTGTGTCAGGGCAATGCCAACCTGTGTCAGGGCAATGCCAACCTGTGCCAGGGCAATGCCAATCTGTGCCAGCGCAATGCCAATCTGTGCCAGTGCAATGCCAATCTGTGCCAGGGCAATGCCGACCTGTGCCATCTCAGTGCCAATCTGTGCCAACAGTGCCAATCTGTGCCAACAGTGCCAATCTGTGCCAGGGCAATGCCAACCTATGCCATCTCAGTGCCAATCTGCCAACAGTGCCAATATATAGAGAATATAGATATAGAGAAATACAGCACAGAACAGGCCCTTCGGCCCACGATGTTGCGCCGAACTTTTGTCCTAGGTTAATCATAGAAGTTTGGACAATTTTTCATGGCCAATCCACCCAACCTGCACATCTTTGGACTGTGGGAGGAAACCGGAGTACCCGGAGGAAACCCACGCAGTCACGGGGAGGATGTGCAGACTCCACACAGACAGTGACCCAAGTCGAAATCGAACTTGGGACCCTGGAGCTGTGAAGCAATTGTGCTATCCACAATGCTACCGTGCTGCCCTTAAGAAGTTAACCTACACTCCCTTATTCTACCCTAATCCAAGTACCTATCCAATAGCCGCTTGAAGGTCCATAAATTTTCCGACTCAACTACTACCACAGGCAGTGCATTCCATGCCCCCACTACTCTCTGGGTAAAGAACCTACCTCTGACATCCCCTCCATATCTTCCACCATTTATCTTAAATTTATGTCCCCTTGTAATGGTGTGTTCGGGAAATATGTGTCAGGGAAATGCCAATCTGTGCACAATCAGTGCCAATCTGTGCTGGTACAATGCCAACCTGTGCCAAATCAGTGCCAATCTGTGCCAGCGCAATGACAATCTGTGCCAGGGCAATGGCAATCTGTGCCAGAGGAATTCCAATCTGTGCTAACAGTGCCTAGATATGTGCCAGGGCAATGCCAATCTGTGCCAACAGTGCCAATCTGTGCCAGGGCAATGCCAATCTGTGCTAACAGTGCTAATCTGTGCAAGGACAATGCCAATCTGTGCCAGGGCAATGCCAGCCTGTGCCAGGGAAGTGCCAGTCTGTGCCAGGGCAATGCCAGCCTGTGCCAGGGAAGTGCCAGTCTGTGCCAGGGACATACCAAGGCACTGTCTGGGCATGTCCCTCTCCCCATTGCGGGGGCTAAACTTACCTTTATGTCCCCAGGTGGATGCCTTCATATACTTGTAATAAACTCCGACAATGTGACATCACATTGCTGAGGTAGAAATAATAATAATAACTTTATTGTCACAAGTAGGCTTACATTAACATTGCAATGAAGTTACTGTGAAAAGCCCCTCATCGCCAGACTCCGGCACCTGTTTGGGTCACAGAGGGAGAATTCAGAATGTCCAATTCACCTAACAGCACGTCTTTCGGGACTTGTGGGAGGAAACCGGAGCACCCGGAGGAAACCCACACAGACATGGGGAGAACGTGCAGACTCCGCAGAGGCAGTGACCCAAGCCGGGAATCGAACCTGGGACCCTGGCTCTGTGAAACAATAGTGTTAACCACTGTGCTACCATGCCGCCCAAATAGTAAGTGAAGAGGGTTTATGTGGTTGGGGGGGGGGGGGGGGGGCCTTGTTAATTTATTAAAACATTTATTTGGATGCATTACAATGAGATTCTCACCTTATGTTGGCAGGAACCTTGTTACGTCATTGGCGGGAGGCTTGAAAATCTAGGCTTGCCCCCATTCTCGTCCTGCTCTACGGTGTCATGTCAGCTCTGATCCTCAGCAACAGAACCACCGCAAACCCTATACCAGTGAAATCTGGAGTCAAGCAAGAAAGTGCCATCACACCAACTCTCTTCTCCATTTCCCTTACCGTAATACTGCATCTTACCTCCAGAAAATTACCCACAGGGTTGGAGATAAACTGCAGCAGTGTTTTTCAAACTTTTCTCCGGGGACCCATTTTTACCAACCGGCCGACCTTCGTGACCCATGCCGCCCGAACTTCGCGAACCACCATTTTCACTTACCTTTAATGTGACAGCTCAAGAGGTCAAATGTGCTTGCGCATTTTAAAAGTTTGAAAGCCGATGTAGCAATGCTGCAGGAGACTCACGTGAGGGTGAAGGACCAGGTGAGACTTAAAAAGGGCTGGGTTAGCCAGGTGTTTCACTCTGGATATGACGGAAGGGCTCGAGGGGTAGCGGTAATGCAAAAGAGTACGCTTCCAGATGGAGAAGGTGGTGGCAGATCGGGGAGAAGATATGGGATTGTGACAGGGGCCCTGGAGGTGAGGTTAGTGGCTCTGGTAAGTATGGTCCCAATTGGGATGATGTGGCATTCGCAAAGAAGGTGTTTGGGGCCATCCCTGACTTGGACACACACAAACTGATAGTGTGGGGGGGACTGGAACTTGGTGCAGGAGCCAAGGTTGGACAGGTCACGGCCGCGCTCGCTGGTCCCATCGGGGGGTTGGGGGGGGGGGGGGGGGCGCGAAGGCGCTGGCTGGGCTAATGGTGGAAATGGGAGGGGTGGACCATTGGAGGTTTCTGCACTCGATGTAACGATAGTACTCGTTTATCTCAGCAGTCCATAAGGTATACTCGCGTATCGACTTTTTCGTGGTGGGGAAGCTTTGTTGGCTGGGATTAAGGGGTCGGAATGCTCGGCAATTGCAGTGTCAGATCATTCTCCGCAGAGGGTGGATATGGTACTGGAGAAGGGGGTAGCGCAGTGGCCGGGGTGGAAATTAGATGTGGGACTTTTGGGGGACCAAGGGTTCTGTGACAAAATTGAAAAGGTAATTGAGGAATATGTAGGTTTCAACTGTACGGGTGAGGTGTCGAAGGCAGTTGTCTGGGAGGCTCTAAAGGCGGTGGTGAGGGGTGAGGTAATTTTGTTTAAGGCCAGGGTGGACAAAGAGGAGAGGTTGGAGCGGCAGAGGGTAATAGATGAGATGTTGGAGGTAGATAGGGGTTATGCAGAAGATGGGGACCCAGCGAAGCTGGAAAAGAGAAAGGAATTACAGGCGAGCTTCGACCGACTATCTACCAGGAAGGCAGTGCGCCAACTGAGACGAGCGAGGGGTGCAGTTTATGAACATGGAGATAAACAAGTCAGCTCCGGAGGGAGGCAGCGGTAAGGGAAATTGTTCAGGTGAGGGATAGGGCCGGGAAGTTGGTGGTGGCACCGGATGTGATTAACAAGGTTTTTGAGGAATTTTATGAGAGGTTGTACAGGTCAGAGCCACCTGGGGGAGACCGGGAGATGCAGAAATTTCTAGATGGGTTGGACTCCCCGAGGTTAGGGGAGGGGGACAGGGCTACATTAGAAGGAGCGATAGTGGAGCAGGAGATAAAGGATGCGATTGGGAGGATGCAGTCGGGGAAGGTGGCAGGGCCGGATGGGTTTCCGGTGGAATATTATAAAAAATTCAAGGATAAGCTGGTACCCCTGATGGTGGGGATGTTTGAAGAGGCAATAGGGAAGGGGGTGTTACCACAAACTTTGAGGCAGGCATCGATTTCCCTGTTGCTAAAAAAGAAGAGGATCCGACGGAGTGTCAGCCGTATAGGCCCATGTCACTTCTGAATGTGGACGCAAAAGTATTGGCGAAGGCACTGGTGGGTAGGCTGGAGCAGTGCCTCCTGAAGGTGATAGGCGAGGATCAGACGGGGTTCTTGAGAGGGAGGCAGCTCTTTTCAAACGTCAGAAGGGTATTGAATGTTGTTGCGGCACCGGCAGAGGGGAAGGAAACAGAGGTGGTTGTGGCATTGGATGCTGAGAAGGCGTTTGACCGGGTAGAATGTGGGTACTTGATGGCGGTTCTGGAGCGGTTTGGGATTGGACCAAGATGAACTGGGTAAAACTACTATATAAGGAGCCGAGAGCGAGTGTCCGCACAAACAACATCAGCTTGAGATACTTTTCTCTCCACCGTGGGACTAGGGAGGGATGTCCTATGTCCCCCCTGCTGTTTGCACTTGCGATTGAGACATTGGCCATCGCATTAAGAAGTTCGGGGGTATGGAAAGGAATAGTGTGGGCGGGATAGAACACAGGGTGTCCTTATATGCCGATGACTTGCTGTTATACGTGTCAGAACCAAGTGTGTCGATAGAGGGAATATTGGAGCTGCTTCGAGTGTTTGGGTCTTTCTCTGGGTACAAACTAAATCTAGACAAGAGTGAGTATTTTGTGGTGTTTCGGCCGGGGGTGGGGGCGGGGGTGGGGGGTGGGGGAGGCTGCCATTCCGTAGGGCAGGGACTCACTTTAGGTACCTGGGGTGCAGGTTGCCGGGGAGTGGGGGGGGGGGGGTGGGGGGGGGGGGGGCTCCGCAGGTACAACATTTCTAGTTTGGTGGGGAGAGTGAAAGCTGATCTGGCAAAGGTGGGATGGTCTCCCTCTGTCACTGGCTGGTCGGGTGTTAAAATGAATGCGTTGCGGCGATTGCTGTTTATTTTTCAATGTCTGCCGATTTTCCTGCCAAAGTCTTTTTTCAGAGAGATAGAGGGAAGGATTACTTTGTTCATATGGGGAGGGAAGGTGGCCAGAGTTAGAAAGGTGCTGCTACAGAGGGGAAGGCAGGCACCTGATGTATTACTACTGGGCGGCGAATGTGGAGAAGGTGCGGAGCTGGGTCAGAGGGGTTGATTCCCAGTGGGTCAGAATGGAGGAGAGTTTGTGCAGGGGGTCGGGGCTGAAAGCACTAGCAACAGCGCCGCTCCCGACAGCTCCGGGGAAATACTTAGGGAGTCCAGTAATAATGGCTTCATTGAGAATTTGGAGGCAGTTTCGCCAACACTTCAGGTTGGGGCAGGGTCAAGGGAAATGCCGATTCGGGGGAACCTCCGATTTGAGCCAGGGAGGTGGGATGGAAATTTTCAGAACTGGAAGGAGAAGGGGATTAAGACACTAAAAGATTTGTTTCTTGGGAGTCGGTTTGCAGGATTGAGGGAGCTGGAAGCGAAGTGTAGGCTGGAGCAGGGAGAAATGTTTAGATACATGCAGGTTCGAGATTTTGCCAGAAAGGAGATTCAGAGCTTCCCGGTGGAGCCAGCCTCCACATTGCTGGAGGAGGGGCTGACGACAGGGGGACTGGAGAAGGGGGTAGTGTCAGCGGTTTACGGAGCTATTTTGGAAGAGGAGAAGGCACCACTGGAAGGGGTCAAAGCAAAGTAGGAGGAAGAGTTGGGAGAGGATATGGAGGAGGGGTTCTGGTGTGAGGTGTTCCGGAGAGTGAATGCCTCCACCTCGTGCGTGAGGTTGGGGCTGATACAGCTGAAGGTGGCATACAGAGCACACCTCACGAGGGCGAGGATGAGCCTATTCTTCGAAGGAGTAGAAGATGTGTGTGAACGTTGAGGGGGGTGCGGCACTAATCATGTTCATATGTTGTGGTCCTGTCCAAAGCTAGAGGATGTGGAGATGCCGGCGTTGGACTGGGGTGAGCACAGTAAGAAGTCTTACAACACCAGGTTAAAGTCCAACAGGTTTGTTTCAAACACGAGCTTTCGGAGCACGGCTCCTTCTTCACCTGAAGAAGGAGCCGTGCTCCGAAAGCTCGTGTTTGAAACAAACCTGTTGGACTTTAACCTGGTGTTGTAAGACTTCTTACAAAGCTAGAGGATTACTGGAAGGAGATTTATAGGGTAATTTCTAAAGTGGTGCACGTGAAACTGGACCCAGGCCCCCGGGTGGCCATATTTGGGGTGTCAGACCAGCCAGGGCTGGAAACGGGTGCGGAGGCAGATGTTGTAGCCTTTGCCTCATTGATCACCCGAAGGCGGATCCTGATTGGATGGGGAGCAACCTCTCCACCCTGTGCCCTGGCGTGGCGGGGGGGGAATTCTTGACTCTTGAGAAGGTTAAGTTTGAACTGGGGGGAACGACGGAGGGGTTCTACAATTCATGGGCATTATTCATTATGCACTTTCAAGAACTGGATAACATCAAACATTAGAGGGGCTGTTTAGCACACTGGGCTAAATCGCTGGCTTTGAAAGCAGACCAAGGTAGGCCAGCAGCCGGTTCGATTCCCGTAACAGCCTTCCCGAACAGGCGCCGGAATGTGGCGACTAGGGGCTTTTCACAGTAACTTCATTGAAGCCACGTCGTGACAATAAGCGATTTTCATTTTCATTTCATTTTTCATTAGTTGGGGCGTGTGGGTGGGAGGGTTGGGTGGAGGGGGCTGTGTGTGTTAATGGCGACTATGGGTGATACGTAATTCCTTTTTGACATTTGTTTATGTGAACATGCGGGCTGATGTTTGGGGTTTAGTGGGAGGATGGGATCGTTGTTATTGATATGGGGATTGACATATTTGTTACTGATTATTGTTTATTGTTGGTGGGTGTAAATTTGGAAGAAAATGTGAAAAAGGAGTATAAAAAAGTAACAGCTGAACCTGCTTCAATCTCACTTGCTTTGTCATTCAATGTTACATTTCTGTATGGTTTGTTCAGCAGAGGACCTGGTGCTCACACCAGCACTGCTCTGTCCTGCCACGGACTCTCCTGCGAAGCTCTCTCCAGCAGATTCAGTTGTGAGATCCTCACCCATTTGAGTCTCTGGCCTTCCCTTCCTTTATAACAAAATAATCCACCTTCTGTTCTTCACACAGTCCTGTTGTTTGCTTGCTGGCAGCTACAAAACGGAGGAATCTCTCCTCAGTAATTTTGCGCCCTAAGCACGTGACATCAACGGACCAGGCGTGTGACCTGCTCTCTGCTGCCACATCTGGCGGGAAGAGAAACTAATTAAAAAAAAAACTGCTCCTGGAACAGTGCACTGACGTACTGAGGAGGTGGTCTGCCTCGCTGGGTTCAGGGCCTGCGCACTGCTACATCCGGCTGAGGGGACGCACATGCGCGGGATGACCGGCATTCTTAAAAGCCAGTCACAGCTGTTGGGCACTTCTTCTTGCGATCGCTCTGCGACCCTCCCGACACATGCCCGCGACCCACCTACGGGTCGTGACCCTGAGTTTGAAGATGATTGATCAACAGAACAGACGGGAACAATCTACATCGCCTTTAATCCGAAACCCCTCCAACCTCAGTCACACAGATTCAATGTTCAGATAACACTTATGTGAAACCGAGCTCTGGCTCATTGTCAACTCCTTCTGGAAGGATATGATTAAACGGATCTTTCACTAAACACCCTGAAAATTCAGGTCCCCTTCTAATCAACTCCCAGAGCACAACACCTCCCCTCCACCATGGTGAAGACCATGGCGAAGGTGGGCGGAAAAGAGTGCCCCCACGGCACAGGCCTGCCCGCCGATCAGTGGGCCCCGATCGCAGACCAGGCCACCGTGGGGGCACCCCCCCGGGGTCAGATCGCCCCTCGCCACCCCAGGACCCCGGAGCCCGCCCGCACCGCCTGCTCCCGCCGGTAAGGTAATTGGTTTGATCCACGCCGGCGGGAGAGGGATGACAGTGGCAGGACTTCGGCCCATTGTGGGCCGGAGAATCGCCGCAGAAGGCCCGCTGACCGGCGCGCCACGATTTCCCGGCCCTACCGGATCTCCGGTGCCGGAGAATTCGGGACACGGTGGGGGCAGGATTGACGCCGGCCCCCAGCGATTCTCCGACCTGGCGGGGGGTCGGAGAATCCCGCCCGATGGTCCTGTGTACTGGGCAGCAGTGATTCACCAACTTCTATATGTTTCGAAGATTAGACAACCTACAACAGACACCTCCAAGCACTGGAGAAGTATAACCAGCGCAGCCTTCACAAGATCCTCCAAGTCTAGGGGACAGGGGACAGGTGGTTCCAACAAGAGCAGTGTCCTCTCCCAAACCAACACTCCCAGCATCCAGGTAATAATCACTCAGAACCAGCTCCACTGGGCAGAGTCTGACACCAATGTCCTGAAGCAACAGCTCAACTCAGAACATGGTCACAGCCGGAGACTCCCAGGAGGACAAGGGAAAAGCTTTCTGGATTTCCTCAAATTATCCTTCAACAGGTCAAACATCCTCGCTGGCACATGGGAGTCTCTGGCTTGTGACCAACTAAAATAGAAAACGCACATTCAGTAAGGCAACAAACTCTTTGAAGGTCTTCACGAGGAACATGCAGAGGCAAAGGCATTGTGTCTGCACCAGCTCCCAAAAGAGCTTCCCAGCCTGTCCCATTCCCAGCCTTATCTCCGTCGCCATCTAAATTCATGACTTCCAAATATATACCCAGCTCTCTATTGAAACCTCCGATGGAATCCACCTCCACCACTCTCCCAGGCAGCGCATTCCAAACCCCAACAACTCTCTGACTAAAGAGGTTTCTCCTCATCTCACTCCCAGCTCTCTTGCTGACCATCTAGAAATTGAGACCCCCTAATCACTGACTTACCAACTAGTGGGAGCAGAATATTCTTTTTTACCCTTGTGGTGTAATGGTTAGGATTTGGCCATCTCACGGCTGCGGCCCAAGTTCGATTTCCGGCCGGGGAAACCAAATTCAAACCAGAGGTGACATATTGCTTGTCGGGGGCTGGTTTAGCTCACTTGGCCAGTCAGCTGGTTTGCGATGCTGAGCAAGGCCAGCTGCGCAGGTTCAATTCCCGTACCAGCTGAGGTTACTCAACCTTGTCACTCACCTGAGGTGTGATGATCCTCAGGTTAAATCACCACCAGTCAGCTCTCCCCCTCAAAGGGGAAAGCAGCCTTTGGTCATCTGGGACTATGGCAACTTTACCTTCACCCTGTCAAAATTGTTCAGAATTTTGAACACCTCAATAAGGTCACCTCTTAATCTTCTCTGTTCCAAGGAGAACAAGCCCAATTTCTCCAATCTTTCCTTGTATCTAAAGTTCCTCATTGCTGGTGTCATTCAAGTAAATCTCCTCTGCACTCTCTCCAGGGATTTAACATCCTTCCTTAAATAAGATGCCCAGAACTGAACGCAATACTCCAAATGTGGTCTGATCAATGATGTGTAGAGGTGCAGCATCACTTCCTTGCTTCTATACTCAATGCCTTTATTTCTCAACCCATGATCCTTCGACCAAAATGCATTACCTCACATTTCTCTGCATTGAAGCTCAACTGCCAGGTAACTGCCCATCTGACCAACTTGTCAATGTCGCTCTGAAATCGCTCAGCGTCATCCTCACAATTCATTCTCCTTTCGAGCTTAATATCATCTGCAGATTTAGAGATTTTATCTTCAACGTGTTCAAAGAGACTTGGGAAATTTCTGTCAATGGCTCAGCAATATGCTCCCTTCCCTCTCTCAGCAATCTAGGATGCATCCCATCCGGGTCTGGTGACTTCTCTACCTGGAGCATAGCTAGCCAGTTTAGCATCTTTTCTTTATCTATCTGTATACTGATCAGTTGCTCAACACCCACAACTTGCCTTCTATTTTGGTAAAGACAGAAGCAAAGTCCTTGGGCTGGATTCTCCGAATGGCGCAAAACTGTCACCGATTCCCTGTCTGGTGGGGGCTAGCAGGCACGCAGCATAGACCACCCGTCTTTAGCTGTGGATATGGCCAGTGAACTGCCGGGTCTGTGGCTGCGCATGTACACGGCGGATCCCAGCAGCTGCCGTGCCGTGCGACATGGCGCCGGCCGTGTGCAGACCCGGCCTTCCATATAGTGACCCCTTTGGCCAGGCTCACCACCCCCGGATCACCCCACCAGTGCCCGCGGATCGGCTCCCCCCCGACTGTGGTGGCGCTGGACTCAGTCCGCAGCCGTCATGCCGAGTTCCCGAAAATAAATACCACACGCAACCAACGCCGTCGGGAACTCGGCCCATCGGGTGCGGAGCAGCGGTGGGAGGGCCTCAGGTAACGTCCTGAGGCCGCCCATACGGCATGTGGCGTACTCCTAAAGGACGCGTTTTGGAGTGGGCGGAGCATTGCAAAAGCGGCACCGCCCCCAATTTCGGAGACCGAAGAATCCCGTCCCTCATTTAACACCGCTGCCATATCCTCCACTTCAGGGAGCAGCTTACCCTGCTTGTCCCTTTTGGGCCCCACTCAATCCTTCACTGATCTTTTACCATTAATATTTTTGAAGAACATTTTCCCATTTGTTTTAGCGCAGCCTGCCACCCTTCCCATATGCTTCCTCTTAGTCTTCCTTACCTCATTGTTTATATTTTCAGATTCTTCTGAGCAGTGCCATGCCTGTTTTCCATTTAGTAAAGTGTATAAAGACTTCAATCGTGTTGCTAAATTTGGCACAAATTGACCATAATAATTGACCAGTCCTAAAAACCTTAATTGTGTCACATTTTGAGGACGTGGTACTTCTAAAATTGCTGACATTTTCTGAGGTTCTTTGTACAAATCATCTTTGTTGCTGATATGACCAAGGTCATGTGGATGACTTGTAAAAATGGCACTTTTCATTCTTAACTCTCAGGTTGTGGCTTTGTAACCACTTTAGGGTAGCTTCCAATTCTCCAAGTGTTCCTGTTCACTCAAAATAACAATGCGCCCCATTCAGCCCACTGAGAATTTGATCCATGGGTCTTTAAAAAAGAGCAAATCTTCAGTAAGGAAACAGACTTTTGTGCGTCACTGTGGTGATTGGTGGCCATGATTCTGCAACCACATTCATCTGCAGATGTGCCTGCGAAAGGCCAATTTTACAGAATTTCTGTCCTCTAGTAAATCTTCAATCAACCACAATCCTCATCGCCAGTTTACTCTTCTGTTATATTTCTTTGTTGGCACAAATAGAAAAGGTGGAGGTGCCCACACTCTGGACTCTTGTAAGTGTAGCCACCAAAGTTGGCCATTTCCCTAAATTACAAAATGGAGGAACGCAAAGCATACAGGATAAAATGGACAATGTTTGCAGCACCAGCAGGCTGCACCTAGCAGGTGTGGATTCTGTCTGCTAAGAAAGCAGTCAGCACCGAAACGAACATTCCGCATACTAATGAGGCAATCACCAGGATAATTAGCATGTTAATGGAACGATTCCAGATACAATGGACACAAATGGGGAAGCAACTGCAACATTGTAAAGGATACCAGACACCCAGACACCAACAGGGTTCGGAAACAAAGACCCTGAAAGCCCGCCCAGTAGCTAAGGAACAGCCTCAGTATTGGGGGGATTCAAACATATCGATTGGGAAGAGACCCAATCGATTCCAAGCAGGTAAGGGAGTCCGCCCAAAGGGGCGCAGATCCCTGGGACCTATAAAAGACAGGTCCCACACATGGTTCAGTCTTCTCATCCAGCCCTCCTCTCTCTTTGACCAGCACTCCTCCGTGGACCAGCACCTCGACCAGCTTTTGCCAAGAAGACCTTGAACAAGAGAGAGGAGAGGGTTCGGACAGCAGCCCCCAGCAAGTAAGTGCCTCACAACGATCGCTACCAGAGATAGACACTCCTGACCCCTTTTAACTTATACCAACCTGAAGTCTGCAGACCAGAGCAGAGCAAGAGGCCTTGTTCCCTGACCCGGCAGTTCCTTCAAGATAAGTATTAGTTTATTTAGCGGTAGGAGTAAGTTTAATCCTTTTAGCGTGTGCATGGGTAGTTATTATAATTGTATTATAATAAACTCAGTTGTTTGAACTTACTAATTGGTGTATGGTTTTATTGTTTTGAACTTCACCTTGAACTTGTGGCGGTATCTTAACGATACCTGGCGACTCCAGAGCTAAGTAAAGAAACAGAGCCAAATTGAGTGTTAAGCACACTCACCCAGAACGACCAACATAAAACACGATGAAAGGTTTATTAAGGGTGTTGTTCATACATCAAGATAGTGATCTGTCCAAAGTCCACTCTGCTGACATCACTACACATCATGTGATGCCAAACAAGAAATAATATATTCCCAGATACATAACAACCACTGAGAGGAAAATTGCACTGAGCGTGACACTTAGTCAAAAGAAGCAGTTGTCAAGTGACACTGTTCCAGATTACATTCTCAAATTAAAGGGACTCTCATCACTGTGGTATTGAGTGAATTTAGAAATCAACTTAGAGACATGTTTGTTGGAGGCCTAAAGAACAATAACATTTGATTTGTTTTGATTTGATTTATTGTCACATGTACTGGAGTACAGTGAAAAGTATTATTCTGCGGCCGAGGGAACGTACACAGTACGTACATTGTAGACAAAGAGAATAATAAACAGAGACATTGACAAATGGTACATCGTCAAACAGTGGTTGGTTACAGTGCGGAACAAGTTACAATGCCAAACAAAGCAAATACATGAGCAAGAGCAACATAGGGCATCGAGAATAGTGTTCTTACAGGGAACAGATCAGTCTGAGGGGGGGTCGTTGAGGAATCTTGTAGCTGTGGGGAAGAGGCTGTTCCTATGTCTGGATGTGCGGGGTTGTTAGACTTCTGTACCTTCTGCCTGATGGAAGGGTCTGGAATAAGGCAATGCCTGGGTGGGAGGGGTCTCTGATAATGCTGTCTGCCTTCCTGAGGCAGCGGGAGGTGCAGACAGAATCACTGTGGGGGTGGCAAGCCTGTGTGATGCGTTGGGCTGAGTTCACCACACTCTGCAGTTTCTTGTGATCTTGGACCGAGCAGTTGCCATACCAAGCTGTGATGCAGTCGGATAGGATGCTCTCTATTTCACATATGTAGCAGTGTGTGAGAGTAGATGCAGATATGCTGAATTTCTTTAGCTTCCGCAGGAAGTAGAGACGTTGTTGGGCTTTCTTGACTGTTGCATTAACGTGAGTGGACCAGGACAGACTGTTGGTGATGGTGACCCCCAGGAACTTCGAGCTATCGACCATCTCCATTTTGGAGCCATTGATGCAGATGGGAGTGTGTGTCGTGCTACGCTTCCTGAAGTCGATGGTCAGTTCCTTGGTCTTTCCGACATTCAGAGAGAGGTTGTTTTCGGTACACCATGCAACCATTGGGATTTATCTCCAAGTGGACAGCCAGGTTCACCTTTAGGCAAAGGTGGAAGGAGGCCTACAATGAGACCACGAGTCATGGAAATGGTTGCAATGGCATTCATTTCCTGAGCTGACAGGGTAAGTGCACCAGATATCAATGGCAGCCAGGCCACAGCAGTCAAATTCAGTCTCAGTCAGAGAGGCAGATGCTACCATTGCCACAGTAGCCACCAAGCATTTAAATGCCGTCATTCCCAGTCAAAGTGCTGTGGGAAAGTGGGTCATATCCAGACAAGATTCTGGAGTAAAGGAACCAGTCATTCTCCTGGCCATGCACTCCAGGTCATAGGTATGCACCAGTTCAAGGTCGTGGTCGGTCTACATTTAGTTGAGGAGGCTGGAAATCCCAGAATATGCACATGATAGCTGTGGAAACAGAAGTCGGTGTAATCGAGCAGGAAGAGAAGATCAGGATTTTACACCACCACGTGTGTCTTTCCATGGTGGTTGCGGTGGGCCATTTAAATTGCTGTTTACTTCGACTGTAGCTTAATACCCCACTGGGCCGAATGGAGCATAAAAACCTGGCCCAAGAGTTTTACTCAGTCAAAGAGCAAGAAATACAACACATGGAAGATGAGAGTAAAAGAGCTGATGATATAACACAGCACCCATAGCAGAAATGGAAGCACTCTCAACTTGTTGTTAGAGTTGCAGCTTTGTCTGTTATCTTGGAAAGGGAATATAAGAAATCCCAAAGTCACATTCCCACTTGCAAAATTGGTGTGAACCTGTCTCATTTTCAAAAAGCATTAGGTGAGGTTCATGTTTTTGTGGTGATGTTCCTTATTCTTTATCAAAATTACACAAGTTGAAAAAGTGACTTTGGAGAATATGTTGTGTTGCTAATTTCCATAAATGTTTGTTCAGTAGGAAGTTCACTTTGTTAACTGAACACTAATTGTATTTGATAAAGACAAATTATATTTAATTATAAATTATATTAACCGTTCTAAGAAAGAAACACCATCCCTCTCAACAGTACAGATTCTGGTTATTCATTTTGATGGTCCATCAGTATGAGATTAAATATTGTAAATCAGTAAATCATGAAAATGTGGCCGTTCTTTCAATAATTCCTGTGAGGACTGATTCATTTCCAGTCACGAAGGTTAACTTGACATAAACACATTAGGTGCCAGTGTCTGCCAGAGTAATTAATGGAGAAATGTGCAAGGATGTGGTGCTCAGCTAGTGTTGAATTATGCCATGAATTGCTGATCTGAAAAGCGTGATGATGAGAAACTGGAGGAGTATTTCACACATTGAAATGAACTGAGTGTGCAGACCAGAGATTCAGGAGTCATTATCTTGCCAAGTTTTACAGAGAGGTTGTCAGAGGAACCTGACCAATAGCACACCGGGATCGTCCATATGGACGCAAAAGAACATAGAACATAGAACAGTACAGCACAGAACAGGCCCTTCAGCCCTCAATGTTGTGCCGAGCCATGATCACCCTACTCAAACCCACATATCCACCCTATACCCGTAACCCAACAACCCCCCCCCCCCTTAACCTTACTTTTATTAGGACACTATGGGCAATTTAGCATGGCCAATCCACCTAACCCGCACATCTTTGGATTGTGGGAGGAAACCGGAGCACCCGGAGGAAACCCACGCACACAGGGGGAGGACGTGCAGACTCCACACAGACAGTGACCCAGCCAGGAATCGAACCTGGGACCCTGGAGCTGTGAAGCATTTATGCTAACCACCATGCTACCCTGTGAAAGTGAAATTGTGCAATGTGGCTCAGAATGAGAAATGATCTGAGCAAGATTCCTTTCAGTCCATTGTCAAACACAAGAAAACCATAGGAATGGATGCATGTCAGTTTGCTGAAAGTGGAAGTGAAAGTGTACTTCATCACGGACGACAGCCATAGCAAGTGGACGGACGTTGAGCCGATTCCCAACACCACAAATGCAAAAACTGCTGAGGATTTGAGAAGTTGGTTTGCGATTTATGGATTCCCAGAGGTGTTGGTGTCAGATAATTGACAGTTTACGTCAGATGATTTTGAAATATTTCCGAGTAAGTGTGGAGTCAAACACACTCTGACACCATGTCACCCAGCATCCAATGATGCTGCAAAAGAAGTACACAGGTTGTGAAGAGATCGGCACAGATGTATGTGCTTTGTGGCAGCAGAGGCAGTAATTCCCACATTTTCTTTGACACAGGCCATACAATTTTCTGTTCTCTTGCGGAATAACCCCTGAAGTTAAAACTCACCACTATTCTTAGAATTCCCCCTATACCAAAAAAGGGTCGATATTCTAAATGGTGAACAGGGATTCTCACTCCCTGACTCCGATGCAGGCTTCGGTGGGTGCTATTCAGGTCAAACTATATTTTCAAGTTATCCCCCGGTATAACCCATACCTTCACCGAAGAATTTTACCTACTTACCCCTTAGTAGTATCGATGTCCTGGGTCCTGCATTGTTAAGTAAGTAAAGTAGGCTAATAACCACTGTTTCAGGTTAAAACTTTTAAGTTATTTTATTATTATAATTTTTTTTTTTTAAAGCTGTAAACACTTTCTTAACAGTAAGGTAAAAAGATCTTGCTTCTGGATCCTTCCTGTTGGTTGAAGGGACCTTCAGGCCCACCTTGACAATCAATCTTTTTAAAAATCTGGTCTTCTTGAGATGTATTCGCTGGTGAACTCGGTTGCTGTGTCCTATCCTTCCCATGTACCGAGCTGTGAGAGCTGGCTCTGGCTCTGCTGGCTGTCCCCTTTCTTCCGGTTTATATTCTCTTTCCAAGAGTTATTAAGTTTTAACGACTTTATTGTAAATGAGCTTGTTCCACTTTGATTGTTAAAAAGTATCTTTGATGTAAACATAGAACATAGAACATAGAACAGTACAGCACAGAACAGGCCCTTCAGCCCTCAATGTTGCGCCGAGCCATGATCACCCTACTCAAACCCACGTATCCACCCTATACCCGTAACCCAACAACCCCCCCCCCCTTAACCTTACTTTTATTAGGACACTATGGGCAATTTAGCATGGCCAATCCACCTAACCCGCACATCTTTGGACTGTGGGAGGAAACCAGAGTACCCGGAGGAAACCCACGCACACAGGGGGAGGACGTGCAGACTCCACACAGACAGTGACCCAGCCGGGAATCGAACCTGGGACCCTGGAGCTGTGAAGCATTTATGCTAACCACCATGCTACCCTGCTGCCCCTTTTAATACATTTTATTATTTAATACATTTAAAACATTTTAATACAACTAATTATTCATTTTGGGCATAACGTCACCTCTCAGATCTGATTAAAAAATGCTTTGGCTTCAATAGGTGTTACTTTTATTTCTGTGATTTCGAATCGTTTAATTTTCCAATTGTCCCCAGCTCATAACTTTGCCTTTGATTTTGACTTTAAATTATGTTTCTTGCAGACAGGTCGTCTCCAATTTTCTTTTAATTGAGTTGATGTTCGTAGAATTTTACACTTAGAAATGACACCAAATTCGACTGAGCATCATCCATCCTTTCCAGCTGTTTACTAAGAGAGTTAATTTCAGTGAAGGTGTGAAACCTTGCTTTTAGTTGTATGCCAAAATTTTACTTGGTTATGACTTGAAAGACCTGCCTGTTTTAAACATTCGTCACTTAATTCAATTGAAACTCTCATCCATGCTTTTCCAGATGCTTCCTGAGATAGTTACTTTCAATGAAGGTGTGAGCCATTGTTTTAGCTTACCACAAGGATCATGTGTGTTTGATAAGGCTGCTTGTGAGAAAGAATCTGCATCTTATAATCCTGCTCTTTGTAGCTGATATTAACCTTTTGTGGGATCTTTCCCTGTATCCTCTCAGACCAGATATTGCCAGACTTCCATGTTTCAAATGACACACTTTTCTGTATTTTCAATTACACCCCACAGCCTAAAACGGGTTGCCCACCTTGTGAGTTGGTGTTTAAACATGCCCCTCGGGCAAGGTTTAGTTTACTTAAGCCTGGCGTCAATAACAAAGTAAGAGAAAAGCAAGGCGATGAGTGACACTATGCCAATGATGACATTTAGAGAATCTAATGCTGGCCAGAAGACCTCACCCACTTTGGAGGGAGCAGCCGAATGGCAGATTATTATTCAAATGGTGATAGATTGGAAAATGTTGACCTAAAAAAGGACCTTGGTGTTCTTGTACAATAGTCACTGAAAGCAAGCATGCAGACACAGCAAGCAGTTAGGAAGACAAATGGTATGTTGACATTCATTGTGAGAGTACAGGAATAAGAATGTCTTACAGGGCCTTGGTGAGACCCCACCTGCAGTATTGTGGGCGTTTTTAGTCTCCTTACCTTAGAAAGGTTATACTTCCCATAGAGGGAGGGCAGCAAAGGTTCACCAGACTGATTCCTGGGATGGCAGGATTGTTGTACGAGGAGAGTTTGGGTCGACTGGGCCTGTATTCACTGGGATTTAGAAGAATGAAAGTAGATCTAATTGAAATATGTAAGATTCTGAGGGGTTGGATAGACTGGAATGCAGGGATGGTTTATCCTCTGGCTGGGAAGGTGGAGACAAGGGGTCACAGTGCCAGGTTATGGGGCAGGCCATTTAGGACTGAGAATAGGAGAAACCTCTTCACTCAGAGGGTGGGGACCTGTGGAATTCTCCACCACAGAGGCTTTGGAGGCCAAATCACTGAATATATTTATGAAGGAAATCAATGGATTTCTAGATTCTAAAGGTATTGAGGGGCCTGGGGCAAGCATGGGAGTACGGCGTTGAGACACAGGCTCAGACATTATCATATTGAATGGCGGAGCAGGCTCGAAGTGCTGAATGGCTTCCTCCTGCACCTATTTTCTTTCTATAATGAAAAGCCACTGAGACGATAAGAAAAATCTGATTGGTGTAGTTGTAAATAGACTAAGAGAGATTAAGTGCAATCAGATATCTAGTGAAGATTGAAGAGAGACTCCATCAGTTTCATGTAGATCATTTGTTTCAAAGAAGAAATCTGAAAAAAGGAGAGCATGATAAACCTTCTACAGTCCAAATTCCATCTCCAGTCCAAAATGAAAGACACTATTAAACTGTAAGTTTGCCAGCATCAACAAATCCACTGGGAGGGCAAAGTGAGTTAGGGTTTTGATTAAGACAAGTCAATCAATGTCACAGTGAAGCTGGTAGTCAAAGTGAAAATTGGAGGTTGGCACAGTCAGAGATGTTGTGAGAGCAGAACCAAGCTAAAAGGAATGAAAGAAGACATGATGGCAGAAAGTGAAAAAAAAAACCCAGTAGTTTAACTGAAAGTATGTTGAAAGAAAGAAAAAAGGAAGTTTTCTTTTTCATTACATCTTTGAAATTATATATTGTTTAAAGACATTCTGGTGTTAAGGAAAACAATTTTTCTGACAGGCAAGTTACTCTGTCAGTATGGGTCATCCATATTTTGATTGTGACTACAGTAACAACAAGTATATCACCCAGCCTGTTAAACTTTCAGGTCTAATTGATGTTGTTTCAGTCATATATCATAATCTGGGAAATTATGTTCAAGTCCCATTTTACATTTTAATTGCTCCTCCCCTTTCTGTTGGGGTGGTGTAAATAATGGTAGCTCAGTAATAGCTGCTTGCAGCTGTGTTAATCTTACCCAGTGCAGTAAGCGACACAGTGCCTGAGTTACTGCCTTTTGAGTGTCAGACTAATTCTGTGCACTCAAACCCCTGGAGTGGGATGTGAACCCACAATCCTCTGACTCACAGGTGAGAGAGTTGCTGACTGAGCAATAGCTGACAGCAAACAGAGAGTATCAATCATCGCAGGCTTCAATAGCAATTGTCACATCTGATACCCTGCGATCTTTCCCATCACCCATTTTTTTCTCCAACTCCTCAATACCTGACTCGATATATCTTGTTCCTCCTCCTCCTGTCCCACCGGTTTGATGTCTTCCACAGAAGTTGGCCATTGACCTTCAAACTTATTCAATGTGATCAAACAAAAATTGACACTGATCTGGGAGCTGACCTACATTTTCCACAAACCGACTCGAAAAATAATTGGAACTTGAAGGCAGATTTTGATGGAGTGTTAACGCACCTGCTGGGTTTGTTTCTGGACTTGTGTGTGATAGGACGTTTAGAGGTGGAGAAATTTTATTCAGAGCAGAATTCTGAAAAATTAATGTTGCTAATTTTCCTTTCGGAACTTACATTACAAACTGTCCCGGCAACTCTTTTGTGGGAACTTGCTGTACTTCATTGGCCTGTGAAGACTTTGGGACATCTTTGTGGTTGTGAAAGGCTCTCAATAACCCAAAGTCTTTCTTCCGCCTGAGGGTGTAGACAAGGCCTTGGTTTAATATCTAACAAAAGGGAGCGTCTTCAATGGTGCATGCTCCCTCAAGATTCTGTGCTCGGGTTCACTGGAAGGGGTCTTGAACTTACAACTTTCTGAAATGCGTTCTGACTCAGGCTATGAATCAAGTCGTACTAACACATCGTTGAGCATTGAATTCGACTTTGTGTGGTTCTGTAGAATGGACAATGAATGAGTGATGGGATATACACCTCTTTCCCATTAGAATTCCATTGCCATTTATTGGGAGCGATGTAAACTGGGCAGCTGGTCAATATGGCACATTAACACGATGGCCAATAGTCAAAATAATCTGCCACTGTCTAGGAAAATGTTGGAGTTCAAAACTGAGCCATTGCAGGGGTTTTGCTGAAGGTAAACACCACTCCTTGACTGGACAATGCAGCTCATAGAGTCTCTGTTACAGACACGATTAGTTTTGAAACTATCCTCTGTCCCAATTTCCTGTCCTGGGTCTCAGTCCAGTCACAAAGACCTTTGATTTAATTGTGCTCTTAAACTGTGTTTCTGAGGATGCTCAGAACAGCACCCTGACCCTGCGCTACCAAGGTGAATCTTTGTGAATTATTTTTCTTTCAGAAACAAAATTGTGATTTCTCTGACGGCTCATGACCTGGAGGTCATTAGAGGTCATTGGTGTCACACCATGTTCTTATTTTCAGAGCTAAAATACCTCTGATGTGTGTAAAATATATTGAACCAGTGGCTCTGCAGCAAACGCTCAATGAAACACAACCTCCCCTTGTGACACCAGGAATGTGCAACTCACTTCGTCTCTGTGCTTTGAAGTTTGCAGCGGTTACAACACTACTTACTGGGGTTTATGTTTTGGAAACCTCCATCCTGTGTTGTTTCTGCTATTTCTTTAACCAATAGCACATGCACCCTGTAATATAAACCCCCTGGGGGATCCCACCGTCCAGTCGCTTAATAGATGTTCTTGGTCCCTTGGTAAAACATGTTCTCAGAGCTTCACTCCGAGTTGATGAAAGTTGAGAAACCGTTAATATCTTTGAAAAAAGCACTGGTTGTTCAAAGTTTACATTCTGTAACTTCTTGTCGCTTATGCTCCCTTACCAAATAAATTGTTTGTTCTTTAACAGTTTAAGCTCAGTTGGCAGTGCTGCAATCCCGGAGTCTGGAGGGTGTGTGTTCAAACTGGGGACGGGCTGGTATCGTCCAGGCTGACTTTCTCAGCACAGTGTTCACAGAGTGCTGCACTGTCAGCTGGACCATCTTATCATAGATGAGATGGTCATAGAATTTACAGTGCAGAAGAAGGCCATTCGGCCCATCGAGTCTGCACCGGCTCTTGGAAAGAGCACTCTACCCAAGCCCACACCTTCACCCTATCCCCATAACCCAGTAACCCCACCCAGCACTAAGGGAACTTTTGGACACTAAGCACAGTGGGCTAAACAGTTGGCTTGTAATGCCGAACAATGCCAGCAGCGTGGGTTCAATTCCCATACCAGCCTCCCCAAACAGGTGCCGGAATGTGGCGACTAGGGGCTTTTCACAGTAACTTCATTGAAGCCTACTTGTGACAATAAGCGATTATTATTATTAGAAGCGATTCACAATCCCTTGCCATGCAAATTGACCCATTTGCACCCTCTCGCTGGTGGGCGGTGGGAGTTGAACCCCATTCCCAGTGCCAGCCGGGGTCCGGAGCCTCCGTACTGCCGCTTATCCCGTTTTTACCCAGCGCTGGATTCTGCACCGCATCGGGAACTCTGCTATCAATGGCGGAGCACCAAACCAGGATATAGAAAACTGAAAGAAAAAACATAAACTGCTGCATCACCTGGAAGGAGTTTTTGGGGCTTTGAAAGATGAGAAGAGGAAGTAAAATGTCAGGTGCTGTATCTCTTGTCCTTACATTGGGGAGGTGCTGCGGAAGAGGAAGGAGTGCTGGGAGTGTTTGGGGAGTCAAGCAGAGTATGGCTGAGGGAAAGCTCCCTGAATTATATTGAACCAAGCCTCTCCAATGTAGAGTAGACCACATTGGGAGCAGCGAATGCAATAGACCAGATTGAAGAAGGTGGGCGTGAAGCACTGCCTCACTTGGAAAGAGTGTTTAGGCCCTTGGATAGTGAGTAGGGAGGAGGTAAAGGAGCAGGTTTGCACCTTCTGTGATTGAATAGGAAGGTGCCGTGGGAAGTGGATGAGGTGCTGGGGGTGATGGAGAGTTGGACCTGCGTATCGGTCCCTGCAGAATGCTGACCGGGGGGGTGAGGGGACAATGATGAGGGGAGCATACTGCTGAGTTGGTGGGAAGGATGAAAAGTCAGGAGAAGGGGGATACTATCCTGGTTCTGGAAGGGAGAGGAAGGGGTGGGAGCAGGGATGAGGAAGATGGGTCAGACACGGTTGAGTGCCCTGGCGACCAAAGTGAATGGGAAACCACGAGTAAGGAAGAATGAAGACATGTCAGCAGCACAGTTTTGGAAAGTGGCATCATCAGAACAGATGCGACGGAGTCAAAGGAGTTGAGAGAATGGGGTGGAGTCCTTACATGATGTGGCGTGTGAAGAACTGTATTCGAGGTAGCTGTGGGGGCTGTTGGGCTTGTAATAGATAATAATGAACCGTCTATCCCTAGAAATGGAGATAGAGATGTCAAGGAAGGGAAGGGAAGTGTAGGAGATGGGTCATGTGAAGGTGATAGAGGGGTAGAAATTGGAAGCAAAGTTGATAAAAATTTCCAGATGCAATATAACAGTATAAATTTCCTCCAAATTCCGGGTCTCTCTAACTTTGACGAAGAGGCATCCCGCCTCGAAACACTAGCTCTGTTCTCCCTCCACTGTAACATTTTAGATCCTGACAAGAAACTTGAGCAACTCTGATAACTCTGATTATATTTGATGCTGCAACAAGGACAAAAACAGGGAGAAACATGAAACTAATCCAGTCAGTGTTGGAGAGTTGAGCCAAGATACTGGATACAGAAACATAAGAAAGAGGAGCAGGAGGATGCCATGTGACCCTCGAGCATGTTCCATTATTCAATAAGATCAGGGCTGGTCTAATTGTGGCCTCAATGTCACCTTCCTACTTGTCCCCATCACTCTCGAATCCCTATAGTTCAAGTTAATCGTTCCTCTATCCATGCTAATGAGCACGATGACGATGGCAGGTTCTTCACAGGTCAAGATCACGAGAAGGGTTGTCTCCATGATGGCTGACATGATCGTTAGCGACTCCAGAACCCAATTATAGATCTATGGCTCCTGAGCAGCTGGGATACAACGTTGACTTGTTTGGAATGGTTCTAGAATAAGCAGGTATTCCTTACATTGTCTGCCTTCACTTAACAGCCTCACTTCTGTTTGTTTCGAACATGCAGGTTTCCTTCCTG
This sequence comes from Scyliorhinus canicula, assembly GCF_902713615.1. NCBI lineage: Eukaryota > Metazoa > Chordata > Chondrichthyes > Carcharhiniformes > Scyliorhinidae > Scyliorhinus > Scyliorhinus canicula. The sequence continues at coordinate 3,393,199 of NC_052162.1, forward strand.
ATTGTTGCATGCCAGCCTGTCTGTGTTGACATTCACTTGCTCCCCCACCAGTTGGCCAATGCCAGTCAGAGGGGTCTGTCTTCTGGGCTGGTCTATTCAAGAAGGAAGTTCACCAGCACCTTCTCAAGAGAAATTCAGGATGGCCGATAAATGCTGACCCAGACAGCAATGCTCACATCATTTGACCATTTTTTAAGATGTTGCGTCTCAGTCTTCCTGGAGTATAGCTCGCCACGAAGCACTGCTTTATGAATCCTCCATACGGGGCACATGTGCCACTTGTGTTGCAAGGGAACTGATTCAATGCTGGCCCAATTGCCTGTGTTGATGGCTTCATTGTTTGTGATGTGATCCTGCAATCTGATGTTCATGCTGGTACTGAGCCAACATTGACAGAAGCGGTTCTGTAATTGCATTTTCTTTCCATTGCAGAGTCCATCATTCTTACCTTTAAGAGGATAGTGATGCCAACCACTCTGTATACCTGAATTTAGTGGAGATACATAGCCTGTCTGTGTTGACAGATTGGTTTCACCGGGCATGCTTCAAGAGGCAGCACAAAGGAACTGTTGGCCTTGAACAATCGATTGTCCTGGTTTTTGTCAACAATAAGAAGTCTTACAATATCAGGTTACAGTCCAACAGGTTTGTTTCAAACACTAGTGATTCCAAACAAACCTGTTGGACTTTAACCTGGTGTTGTAAGACTTCTTACTGTGCTCACCCCAGTCCAACGCCGGCATCTCCACATCTTTGTCAACAATGGCATCATTAAAATAATGCTACAGAGAGAGGTAAACTGTGTTGAGTTGCTGCTGTCAGAAATAATGCTACAGAGAGAGGTAAACTGTGTTGAGTTGCTGCTGCCAATGCTGATTCGCAGGCAATTCCCTCGGTGCCGTGGTTGGTAGAGCATTTCTGTTTGTTTCAGGTTAATCGTAAGACCAAAGGAATTTACTGCGTCAGGAAACAGATTCAAATGTGTTACATTTTCTCCTGTGTGTGCTGGAAGAGCAATATGGCCAGCCCAGAGACGCTTGATGACGAGCTGCTCTGGTTGCTGCAGAACTTGAGTATTGCTGAAAATGGAGGCACGTCGAAGCTTTTCATCTCATCCAGACTGATTCACATAAATACCAAATCTAAAGGGAACAACAATTTATTTTTCATGTGAAGGGAGGGCTGATTGTTTGGCGAGTGGACTCTCATTGGTAGAGGCATTGCCATGGGAAATGCACCAGGGAACAGTCAACTGCAAACTCTTGCTTAAATTCAAACCAGGCAGGTCAACTCTGTTTAGCCAAGGCATTCCCCTGGGGATGGAAACAGGGAATGCTGTGCCCAGCTGTAAAATGTGCAATGCGTGGATACATGTTGTCTGTCTGAAAATGACAGGGCTCTGTGTGAATAAATGTAGCTTCAAGCTCATGTAAGTGACCCACACTGCAAGCCCGAATATTAATCTTAAATCAATTGCCGGTGTCATTCTCAGCACAAGCAGGACTGTTTAGCAAAGGCTGTGCAATCTCAGTCTCATCTAATGTTGGACACTATGGCCAGAATTTTCCAACTGCTCATGTCAGTAATATCATCCAATCCCGCGCTGTGGCTTTCCCAGCGGCAATGGGTGCATTCAACGGGAAACCACATCGGCAATATCAGGACCAGAAGATCCCGCCGCTGGCTAACCGTGGGCCGCCTCCAGCGCTGCAAAACACCTGGTGGGTTGTGCGGAAAATCCCGTCCTATGTTTTGTGTTTTGCAAGCATGGGCTGGTTGGGTACAGTCAACACTTGGTGAACAGTGGAAGGGACATGCTGGTTGATACAATCCGCCAGTCATTGGGACGTATGGTCTACATATCTGGCATCACACCAGCATTGAAATCCATACAGCATATTGTTCATTTGTGTGATAGGCAGCTCACCACAATGGCTTGACGGCAGCATCCTGTTAGTGGCAATCACCACTTATATTGCTACATCCAGGGTAATCTGAATCAACTGGGCACTTAGCAGGCCCAAAAGTGGCGGCCTTAGGCTCAGCCATGAGTTTTCACGATATAGAATGAACAATGATATGATCAGGGTAGCCTGATTCGCTAAGCACCGAATTCCAACTTCAAAGTAAGGTAAGTATTCACCTTTCATCACAGTGGCAATTTCACGGTCCACTTGCCACACAATAGGAACTCTCTTTTCATGCAGTGTGTATTTTTCCCCCCATTATATTTGGCATTCTTGTGAATCAGACGTGATAGTGCAAGACAAAATGCTTTGAAAGCATGGGCGGAATTCTCCGCCACCCGGGAATCGGTGAATCGCGCCGCGCCAGTCAGCGGGCCCCCCCACGCCGATTCTCCGGCCCGCGATGGGCCGAAGTCCCACCGCTGTCAGGCCTTTCCTGCCAACGGGAATCAAAGCACATCTGGTGCCGGCGGGATTGGCGGTGCGGGCAGGCGCCGGGGTCCTGGGGGGGGGGGCGCGGGGCGATCTGACCCCAGGGGGTGCCCCCATGGTGGCCTGGCCCACGATCGGGGCCCACCGATCGGCGGGCGGGCCAATGCTGTGGGGGCACTCTTTCTCTTCCGCCCTGCCATGGCCTTCACCATGGCGAGAGCGGAAGAGACCGGCACATGCGCGGACTTCCGCCGGCCGGCGAAAGCTTTTGGCCCCGGCTGGCGGGGCACCAGAGGCCTTTTGCGCCGGCCAGCGGAGCGGGAGCCACTTTGGCGCGGGCCTAGCCCCTAAAGGTGAGGAGAATTCCGCACCTTTGGGGAGGCCCGACGCCGGAGTGGTTCACGCCACTCCGTCCCGCCAGGACCTCCCGCCCCGCTGGGTAGCGGAGAATCCCGGCCCATATCTCTTCATGTGTCCGTAGCCATCGCAGGTTGAAGAGGATCATGTCTGATTGGAAGTGAATGTATATTCCCTTTGTCAATCCTACTTTTGCTTCATCGAAGCACTGTGCTGGAAAAAATATAGAAAATGGTGAGTGCCAGAAAATACACTTGCTTAATACTATTGGAGATCTGGAGAGCATCTGGAAGGGCTCCATCTGTTAGTCGTGACATTTTTGGCCTTGGTGCAGTTGGTGGGGAACCAACTGGAGGGAACATCTATTTAGATGGCTGTAATGTGCCTATTTTATTTTTCATTCAGGGAATGTGGGCATTCCTGGCTGGGTCAGCATTTTTGCCCATCCCTAAGGGACATTTCAGAGGGTATTTTAAGAGTTAACCACATTGCTCTGGGTCTGGCGTCACATGTAGGCCTGACCAGGAAAGGTTGGCTGATTTCCTTCCCTGAAGGACATTAGTGAACCAGATGGGTTTTTAACACAATCAACAATGTTTTCGTGGCTTTTACTTTCAGATTTATAATGAATTCAAATTTCACTATCTGCTGTGTTGGGATTCAAACCAGAGTCCCTCGTGCATTACCCTGGGCCCCTGGGTTACTACCACATTGGAAAATGAAGATTGGTTGACGGCTTTGTGGAACACCTTAACTCAGTCCGCAAACAAGACCCCAACCTCCCTGTCACTGCCATTTCAACTCACCGCCCTGCCCTCACGTCCACATGTCCGTCCGTGGCCTGCTGCAGTGTTCCAGCGAAGCCCAGTGTAAACTGGAGGAACGGCATCTCATGTTACTGCCTTCTGGGCTCAGCACTGAGTTCACCACTTTAGATTGTGAACTTTCTCCTCCAGCTTAACCCCCGTTTCTAATGCAAATATATTTGTCCAAAACCTGGCACCAACCACCACCAATCCGGTACATCTGTCAATTTGGGGTTTGCTTTCACTGATCTTTGTTCCCCTCGGCACACATTCTGCTGTCTTATCCGCCTGCCACAATCAGCGCCTTCGATAGTCCTGAACACTCTCAGTAACATTTCCTTTATCGTGTGCCCTCCACAACTTGGTCCAGTTTCTCCTCCTTCACACCTATCACTCACCATCTATATCGCTCCACCTCTTTTTAAACAATATCAAATCCAACGCATTTTTCTCTCTCTTGTACGGTTGCACAGTGGTTAGCACAGTTGCATCACAGCACCAGGGACCCGGGTTCGATTCCCCGCTGGGTCACTGTCTGTGCGGAGTCTGCACGTTCTCCCCGTGTCTGCGTGGGTTTCCTCCGGGTGCTCCAGTTTCCTCCCATATGTCCTGAAAGACGTGCTGTTGGGTGAATTAGACATTCTGAATTCTCCCTCTGTGTACCCGAACAGGCACCGGAATGTGGCAACTAGGGGATTTTCACAGTAACTTCATTGCAGTGTTAATGTAAGCCTACTTGTGACAATAACCAAGATTATTATTATTAGATAGGGTAGGGATGATTGTTTTTTTTCCCTTAAACTCATTGGTGGACCATTTGGTTTTTAATAATAATGTTCTTTTGATATTGGTGACTATCTGGCATTTACGGGTGACTTCCACCATCTAGAAGGACAAGGGAAGCAGATACACAGGAACCCCACCATCTGGAGGTTCCCCTCCAAGTCCCTCACCATCTGGATGTGGATATATATCGCCGTTTCTTCACTGTTGCTGGGTCACAATCTTGGAACCCCCTTCCTAACAGCACTATTGGTGTACCTACACCTCATAAACTACAACAGTTCCAGAAGGCCACTCACCACCACCTTCTGAAGGGAAACTTGGTGTGGGCATTAAATGCTGGCATAGTCAAAGAGCAACAAAGAACAATACAGCACAGGAACAGGCCCTTCGGCCCTCCAAGCCTGCGCCGATCACGTGTCCTATCTAGACCAACCGCCTGTATCCTTCCATACCCCGTCTGTTCATGTGCCTATCCAGATAAATCTTAAAGGTCGCTAACGTATCTGCCTCAACCACCTCACTTGGCAGTGCGTTCCAGGCCACCACCACCCTCTGTGTAAAAACTCCCCCGCACATCTCCACTGAACCTTCCCCCATCACCTTGAATTTGTGCCCTGGGAAAAAGCCTCCAACTGTTCACCCTATCTATACCCCTAATCATTTTATAAACTTCTATCAGGTCGCCCCTCAGCCTTCGTCTCTCTAGCGAGAACAATCCCGGTTTATTCAACCTCTCCTCATAGCTAATACCCTCCATACCAGGCAACATCCTGGTAAACCTTTTCTGGACTCTCTCCAAAGCCTCCACATCCTTCTGGTAGTGCGGTGACCAGAATTGGACACAGTATTCCAAATGTGGCCTAACTAACGTTCTATATAACTGTAACATAGTTTGCGAGCTTTTATACTCGATACCCTGTCCTATGAAGGCAAGCATGCCATAGGCTTTCTTTACCACCATTTCCACCTGTGCTGCCACTTTTAAGGATCTGTGGACCTGCACGCCCAGATCTCTCTGTGTCTCTCTGCTCCTGATGGTTCTGCCATTTATTTTATAGCTCCCACCTGAATTGGATCTACCAAAATGCATCACCTCGCATTTGTCCCAGTTAAATTCCATCTGCCATTTCTCTGCCCAATATTGTAGCCTATCTATATCCTGTTGTATTCTCTGATAATCTTCATCACTATCTGCAACTCCTACAATCTTGGTATTATCTGCAAACTTGTTAATCAGACCCGCTATGTTTTCTTCCAAGTTATTTATACATATTACAAACCGAAGAAGTTCTAGTACCGATCCCTACGGAACACCACTAGTTACAGATCTCCATTCGGAAAAATTCCCTTCCACTGCTACCCTCTGTCTTCTGTGGCCAAGCCAGTTCTGGATCCATCCAGCTAGTTCACCCCTAACTCCATCTTTTGCACCAGCTTGCCTTGATAAGCACCTTATCAAATGCTTTACTAAAATCCATGTAGACAATATCCACAGCTCTTCCCTCGTCAATCATTTTTGTCACCTCCTCAAAAAACTCAAATTAGTGAGACATGATCTCCCTCGTACAAAACCATGCTGCCTGTCGCTAATAAGACCATTCACTTCCAAATGTGCATAGATCCTATCTCTGAGAATCTTTTCCAACAATTTCACTATCACTGATGTCAAGCTCACTGGCCTATAATTACCCGGATTATCTTTGCAACCCTTCTTAAATAATGGGACAACATTGGCTATCCTCCAATCCTCTGGGATCTCACCTGTGGCTAACCAGGACACAAATATTTCTGTTAGTGGCCCAGCGATTTCATCTCTTGTCTCCCTCATCAATCTGGGATAGATGCCATCTGGCCCTGGGGACTTGTTGGCCTTAATTATTTTTAACACACCTAACACTTGCTCTCTCATAATAATGACCTGCTCTAAAGTGTTTACACATCCCTCTGAGACACCACTAATCAACATGTCCCTCTCCTTTGTGAATACCGATGCAAAATACTCATTAAGGACCTCACCTACTTCCTCATGTTCTTCACATAATTTCCCTCCTGTATTCTTGAGTGAACCAACTCTTTCTTCAGCTCCCCTCTTATTCCTAATATACGGATAAAATACCCTGGGATTCTCCTTAATCCTGACTGCCAAGGACATTTTGTGACCTCTTTTAGTTAGTTGTCCTTACCTCCCAATAATTCATTTTTTTAAAAGTTAAAGCAAAATCTTTACCTAAATAGGTAAATGAGAAAACGTAATGTGAGCAAAGACAATAAAAATATTTAAGGAAATGTGAAAAATATATAAAAGCAAGTAAAAGCTGTTAAAAATCAATGTGAAAGAATTCAGGATCATTGGAAAAACAAATAAAGAGCATATTTTACTGTGTGTTTTTGAGTAATAAATTTGAAAAATGAATACATTTCTCCTGAAGGATCGATATAGGAATGTGGACAATGGCAACAAAGCAACATAATAGAAGCATTAAATGATTTTCAGTAAGTTTAACTGTCGGAAACAAATTGAAGGCAAGAAGCTCCTGAAAACATGTGGAAAATCTGGGAATGAAATGGTCTCTAAAAACCTGAAAGTCTATTCATAAAACATTAAATGGATTACATTGGGGCCCAGGTTTGATTACGACCTTGGGTGACTGCCTGTACAGAGTCTGCATCTTCTCCCTGTGTCTGTGTGGGTTTCCTCCGGTTTCCTCCCACAGTCCACAGATGTGCAGGTTAGGAGGTTCGCCATGTTAAATTGTCCCTTAGTGTCCAAAGGTTAGTTGGAGTTACAGGGATTGGGCGGGGGAATGCTCTGGGTGGGGCACATTCGATGGGCTGAATGGCCTCCTTCTGCACTGTAGGTATTCTCGGATTCTATACTCATTGGCACGACGCACTGGGAGTAATGCGCAGATTACAACCTTTGAGGTCTTGCTTTTCAGTCTGCTGCCTAGCTCCCTGAATTCCTGTTGCCAGACCTCAGCCCCCCTTCTGCTCTGTCATTGGTGCCAATGTGAACCACGACCTCTGACTGTTCACCCTCCCCCTTCAGAATTCCCTGCAGCCATTCAGTGACCCCCTTGACCCTGGCACAAGGGAGTCACATCTGTGGCCGCAGAAACACCTGTCTGCACCCTCCCACTCTCATTCCCCCCTCCGTCCCCCCACCTCCGTACAGCTGAGCCACCCACAGTGCCGTGAACTTGATTCTGGCTGCACGCCCCACAGGACCCGCCACTCTCACCGTTTTCCGATACAGAAAAACGGTTCTTGACTGGTGGTCATCCATTCCCTCTCTGACTGCACTTCCGTAATCTGTGGAATCTCCACGTCCAAAAAAAAACCCCCATCCATGAACCTCTCAGACTCAAGGATTCACAGCGATGCCGCAAACCGATGCACAAGCTCCGAATCCCGGCTCCCCAACTGGTCAAACTGGGAGCACTTCCTGCAAACGTGGTCATCCAGACTGCACGGAGTGTCTAGGAATTCCTACATACTGCAGGCTGAGCAAAACACGCGACAGAGCTTGTTGAACGTCAATCATCTCAGCTCCAGGACATCACTGCAGGAGTTCCTCAGGGTAGTGTCCTGGGCCCAACCATCTTCAACTGCTTCATCAATGACCTCCCTTCCATCGAAAGGTCAGAAGTCGGGATGTTTGCTGATGACTGCACAATGTTCAGCACCATTCGCAACTCCTCAGCTACTGAAGCAGTCCATGTCCAAATGCAGCAAGACATGGATAATATCCAGGATTGTGTTGACAGGTGGCAAGTTACATTCACGCCACACAAGTGCTGCGCAATGGCCATCTCCAACAAGGGAACCTAACCTACGCCGTTGGCATTCAATGGATTTACCATCACTGAATCCTCCACAATCAACATCCTGGAGGTTATCATTGATCAGAAACTGAACTGGACTAGCCATATAAATACTGTGGCTAAAAGGGAAGGCTGGGGACCTGTGGCAAGTAACCCTCCTCCTGACCCCCAAATCTTATCTACCATCTACAAGACACAAATGAAGAGTGTGACAGAATATTCTCAACATGCCTGGATGAGTGCAGCTCTAATAACACTCAAGAATCTCAAGACCATCCAGGAGAAAGCAGCTACTTGGGAACATGACCACCTGCAAGTTCCCCTCCAAATAGCTCACTATCCTGACTTGGGAATATATCACCGTTCCTTCACTGTCACTGGGTTAACATCCTGGAGCTCCCTCTCTTCCTGTGAAAAGCAGACCAAGCAGGCCAGCAGCACGGTTCGATTCCCGTACCAGCCTCCCCGGACAGGCGCCGGAATGTGGCGACTAGGGGCTTTTCACAGTAACTTCATTGAAGCCTACTCGTGACAATAAGCGATTTTCATTTCATTTTCATTTTCAGCACAGTGAGTGTATTTTCACAACAGGGTCTGCAGCAGTTCAAGAACGCAACTCATTACCACCTTCTCAAGGGCAATTAGGTAACGGCAGTTAACGCTTTCCTTTAATCATGTCTCCTAAGAAGGAAAAGGCCTGGCAAACATATTCATTGTAATCTGTGAGAGTGGACGGCATGGTGGCACAGTGGTTAGCATTGCAGGGGCAGCACATGACGCAGTGGTTAGCACTGGGACTGTGGCGCTGAGGACCCGGGTTCGATCCCGGCCCTGGGTCACTGTCCTTGTGGAGTTTGCACATTCTCCACGTGTCTGCGTGAGTTTCGCCCCTACAACTCAAAGACGTGCAGGGTAGGTGGATTGGCCAAGCTAAATTGCCCCTAAGTTGGAAACGAAAAATAATTGGGTACTCTAAATTTATGGAAAAAAAAGTATTGCTGTCTCACACCGCCAGGGACCCAGTTCGATTCCGACCTTGGGTGTCTGTGTGCATTTTGCACATTCTCCTTCTAATAATAATGATAATCTTTAATTGTCACAAGTATGAAGTTCCTGTGAAAAGCCCCGAGTCGCCACATTCCGGGTAAGCTGGTACGAGAATTGAATTCCTGCTGCTCGCCTTGCTTCTGCATTACAAACCAGCTGTTCAGCCCACTGAGCTAAATTGTCTGTGTGGGTTTCCTCCGGGTGCTCCGGTTTCCACCCACAGTCCAAAGATGTGCAGGTTAGGTGGATTGGCCGTGCTAAATTGCCCCTTAGGGTGTGTTTGCAAGAATAGAGTGAGGGGTTGGGCCTCGGTAGGGTGGTCTTTCCAAGGGTCAGTGCAGACTCGATGGGCCGAATGGCCTCCCTCTGCACTGAATTCTATTCTATAATTCAATGTGTGGAACTGCGCAATGTAATCTTATTGAATTGAAATCTGAATGTTGATGGATCTTTTGCTTTTGTTTTTCCACTACTGTATGCCAAGCATGGAGGCATGGATAAAAGCCAGGTGACAGGGTAATAAATCTAACGGTGACAGCGATTCTCAAACTGCATGACATCATGTTGCAGGAATTAGCTTATCCTGAAAAGGTTTTCTATCAGCGACAGATTAGGTCGAAATTAGATTTTTGTTTGGTTAATCAAGTGTGTGACAGGCTCCGAAACGGAGCTCCTGGTTGAAGATTATTCAAAGCAGACTGCCTAGAAAAACACACAAGAAATAATGGGCTGGATTTTCCTCTTGCTGAATGGGCCCAGCTGGCCCTGGAGAAGTCAGGAACCTGGACCATCCAGGAAGGATCCAGCCACCTGGTCACATGAGAGGGATGGTTCTGACGTCAGGAGACCTGTGTCGCCTGATCTTATTCAGGAGAAGATGTCAAGGGTCGAAACCCCTGGTTAAAAGCTCAGTTTCCGCATCCTGAGGGAAGAATGCCGCTGGACTGGCCAACATTGCCAGATGTGTGAATATTGCAAACAAAATCTTTTGAGGGTGTAGCCACCTGGGTTGGCCACTTTCTCACACAAAATGGAAGAACGCAAAGATTGCAGGGTAAAATGGACATTGGCAAAGAAACCAGCAGTCTGCAGAATCCCCTGTATTCTAGCTGCCACAGAAACCCGACAGAATTGCAACTAACAAGCTGCGCATATTAATGAAGCAATTTACAGTGATTCCCAGGCACAATGGACACAACAGTTAAACATTCTATGGAAGGCCAGACATTCCGGCGCCAGTAGAGCCTTAGAGAAAGGGCACCAATAAGGTGTAAGGAACCGCCCGGTGATCGAGGGACAGCTCCGTTATTGGGGAAATTCAAATCAATCGATTAGGAAGAGACCCAATCGATTGCAGGTTTATAGAGGGTCCGCCCTGAAGGAGACGAAGCCCCTGGGACCTATAAAAGACAGGTCCCAGAACTGATTCGCTCTCTTAGCCGGCCCTCCCAGCAGAACATCTTAGCAGTTCTCGAAGAATCTTGAGAAGGAGAGGCCTGGTCAACAGCAGCCGCCATCAAGTAAGTGTCATACAACGCATGCTACGAGAGTAGACACTCCTGACCCCTTTAGTCCACACCAACTGGAAGCCTGCGGATCCAGGACAAAGCTAGAGGCCGTTGTTCCCTGATCCGGCAGTTCCCTTATTCCAGATAAGTATTGGCCTGTTAGTGGTAGGATTAGCCTAGTCTTGTAGTTTTATATGCACAATTAGTAGATAACTGTATTATAATAAACGTGTCTTGTTTGAACTTACTAACTGGTGTATTGAGTTATTGGTCTGAACTTGAACTTGAAACTTGTGGCGGTATCTTAACGATACCTGGTGACTCTAGAGCTAAGGAACGAAACAGAGCCAAATTGAGTGTAAAGCACACTCACCCAGAACGAGCAACAAGGGTTGCGCTGGAAGAAATCTCCATCTTCACAAAAATCAGTCAGTGTCATCCACCGATTGAGCCATGTTCAGAGATGCCCCAATCTATCCCATGCATTGCCCCATGGTTCAGTGAGAGTTCGCTTTGTGACCTCCTCCAGACCATGAAGGAACACAGAGAGATTCTGTTTCCAGATGAAGGCTGCAAAAGGCTATCATGAATGATCACGGCAGCCGGGATAGAAGTCACCACAGAGGCTAGTGTCTGTGAACTTCATCCAAGGAGTTCACTCCAAGTTTTTACTGAAATCAAATTTCACCATCTACTGTGGTGAGATTTGAACCCAGGTTTTTGCTCTGGGTCTCACGGCATCATCACCGCCCCCCCCCCCCCCCCCCCCCAAGGCTTCACCCATGGAGAGGTGCCAATTGCCTTGGAGAAGCATGTCCAGGAGCCCACATAGGGGACAACTGGTGTCAGCACAGACCTGCAAACCATGAGCTCATGCTGTTTTCCCATCAGAGATCCTGATTTTTAACAACACGTGTTTAGAGGCACTGCAGCCTGCTTGCTGATTGAGATGCAGGCCTCCTTGTGATGATTGTGTGAGGTCTAAGATGCAACAACATGTGCCACCCATGTTGATATTATCTCAATTAATGGTGACCAGATGGTTGGAAGCAGGTCAATATGAAGTTGTCTCTCATGATGCTTCCCATGCATTAACTCCATTCCTCTCTGCAACCCCACCAATGTGGATCCCCTTCCATGTCACTCGCTCCTTCACCATCACCCTCTTTAGATGGGGCTTCTGCTTCCCATCTTCCTCTGGGCTGATATTCTTGCCCCTCTGCACAGTGATGTTTCCAAGCACACAGCACACAGTGAATATGTCTGACACAAATCCTGGCTCATACTGGAGAGCACCCTCAGAAAAATCAAGGCAGAAGAAGTGTATCATCAGCAGGATGATGGTTTGCATGGTCACATGAAGGGAGAGGGCCGAAAGGGGGCATATGAAATTTGGGGGCCTGAAAGAGGAAGGGGGGTATGCTCTTTGAACATCTGTGAACCAGAAGTGACATCAAAACTTTTTAACTTTCCTAACCCGACCACAAAGCCTTGGGACAGACCTGACATCGACAGCAGGGACGGAAGCAGCCTGCTGACTGCTACCTCCTGATGTCTGTGATGACCATGACGGACATCCTCTGGTGGCATGAGCTGGAGAGTCCTGGAAGGGCCTGGAGAGGCCTGGAGAGGCCTGGAGAGGCCTGAGGGGCCTGGCGTGGCCTGGTCTCATAAAGATCTTCTGCTCAGGTGAAGAGGTGCCTGTGGCGGCTTGCGTTACTGGAATGGGTACAGACGCAGGCTACTCTGAGTGACTACACAACCTTGGAGTGTCCTGAGTGTAGACCCCCAGGGTGTCCGGTTGTCGCTTATCCTGCCTGTGGATGGAAGAGGGTCTTGGCATGAATCCTGCAAGAGATGGGCACCTGGAGGGGGTCAAGGTTCCTTGTCCCCACGCGGCCGACATCCTGATAGTGCCCACCAGTGTGTGGTCATGAAGTGCAGGATGATGTGCAAATCCGATGGGACCTGCTGGACCAAGGTCTCAATGGTGGTTGCCGACATTCCCATGGTGGTCTTGAGGCTTTTGCATGTCAGCATCAGGCAGAAAGTGGTCAGATTCCTCTCGTGTTTGCTCTAGTTTGCTGAGAGACTCTCGAATGTCTGCTCGATGTTCCTTTTTTGCATCTCATCAGTTAGCTGACAGCCACTTCCAGAGGCTTATCATCTGCCAGGGGCTGAGCGGGTAACTGGTGTCCAGCAGCCATCCGAGTGCCTGATACTTGAGCTGTCCATACCTCTGACTGCAGCAGAGTTGTGTCAGTGAAGTGTTCTCCCAGAAACTGACCCTCAGAGTAATCAGGCAAAACTGAAAACTACAGACAGACCTGGCTCCTCCCATTAATTACATCTTCTGTATCCCACTAAATTGTCCCATGACCTGCTTAGCTAACACTAAGCACACTCCCTCAAATTATCTATAGCCCAGCAATCAAAACAAGATTCCATTAGCCATCTATATATAAACAAGTAAATGGTTATGCTGCCAATCAGCACCAGGGTCGCCAATTAATGTTGCTCATTAATAATAATGCTCTTTAGAGTAGTCAGGTATCAAATGATACCACCACAAGGCTATACCGGATATCGATCAAAGGACCACACAACCAGTTAGTCAGTTCAAGTTCAAAGATGGTTCATTTACACACAAGGATTACTTCAACATGCAACATAAAACACTACAAGTTAAACTACACCTAACAACTACAATAACCTATACTTAACTTCAGGGCAACCGGTTCTATGCAGATGGACAAGGCCTTTGTCTGGATCTTGCGTGGCTGGGTGGAAGAAGTGGCTCTGTTTCTGCTGGGCTCATCCGTCTCGTAGTGATCGTTGGTCTTGAACTTGTCTGTCTGGTTGTTATGCTACACTTGGGGGTTTGCATAGGCCGGATCCAAGAGAGACCGAACACATAGCTGTGTCTCTCTTTATCCCTCTGGAATTTTGCGTTCTTTGGGGCGGTCCTTAACTTGGACCCAATAACTCGACAGACTTCGATCACTGCCTTCGATTGTGGCCAATAAATGGGCGGGTGCCTTGATGGCTGGGCCTGTCCTGAGCGGTCATTGACCTTGCGGTTTGGGCTCCCTGAGCAAAGGGAGTGGTGCTGATGAGTCTGTGTCTGTATCGGTTACCTGAGTACAGTCCTTTTGTTCTGGGGAAATGGGCCATTAGAATGCAAATGGGCGGGGGCTTCGATCGCGTCCAGCTATCTGGGTTGCAAATACACACACAAGCTCTGAGTCTGTCTGAGTCCTGGGTTGGCCATAATTCCAATGGTCCTTTGCATGTGGCAATTCTCCCACCCGGCGTGAGGGGGGAGAATTCCGTCCACGGTCTTTCTTTCTTTATCAGCAATTACAGTGTTTGTTGAGTTGGGTGAATTCCAAAGAAGGGGGCTCGGCATGCATATATCCGGGAGCGGGAGGCTCTTTTTTGCCATTTGCGATGGGGACTGGCTCATCTTAGCTAGTCGAATTTTAGGGCGGCCAGTTTTATAGAGTTTTGTCGTCCCAGGGTCCAGAGGTAGTTTGTGTGTAGCAGCATATGTGGCAACCAAGTGTGTCAAATGTGTAAATAGCAGGTGGGGAACGACCAGAGGGTCATGGAAGGTAAAGGGATGAGTGTACAGACTGTGGCAAAGGGCATTCTTTAAACCACAATAAAGAGCAGAGAAGGAAAACTAAGACCTGCCAAAGAGAGTCAAAAGAACCATTCCAGAGTACTCGAAGCGATGGGAAAATGAGGTGCGTGTGGGCCGCGGCAGGGAAAGAATGGGTGGAATCCCCGGGTAGGGTGGTGATCAGTGCCGTTGTTCCACTACCCAAGCTTTAGTGACGGGATGCATTTGGGGTCCTCAGGCAGGGCGGGGATTAGTACCGTTATTCCCTACCTGGGTGACCTAAACGAGCGGAAAGAATTTGTAACACATGTGAGATCCAACAATTGTTCTTTTAACAGCCATTGGTCAGTAAATAGTGTTGGAAGAGTAACTATGACTGTATCAAGAAATTGGGTGTCAGCCCGACATTAATTAAAACCATGTAACAAGAAGAAAGAACGAAGGAAAATAAAAAGGCTCCAACAGAAAGTAGGACACCGTAATTCTTATGCAGCATCTGGACACCTTAGGGTTCTCTATCAAAAAGCATTGTGAAAGGATTGCCATAACCAGAGTCAGAATCTGAATCATCACCATCTCCCGGCTGCCAGACTCGTGTCTGCTGTTTTTGTGCCGTGGCCGTGTGGGCTGTCGTGGAATCTGAATCGTCATGTCTAACCAGTCTACAAGAGTTGTTGCGGTGTCAAAAAGGGATTTGTTTGTCATGAGGCCTGGGGGGGGGGGGGGGGGGGGGGGGGGGGGGGGGGCAGTGAAGGGCAAATTACTGTTGTCGGGCGGTGGCGGTGGCTGTGGCAGTGGAAGGGGGTATAGGGGGCCACACATGTCTTGGTCGTGGTACCAGGGGCTAGAGTGACTGGAGCCGGGGAGGTTGTACCAGTGGTCAGTGATCGTGGTCAATTCGGGGAGGCTGGCGGTGTCGCCAGAGTCAAGCACAAGGTGGAAGGTCGTACCTGTGGGCGGAGACAAGGTCGGGTCTGTGGGCATGGACGTGCAGTTAGGGCAGGGGGAGGGTTGGACTACGTTGTCGATGGAATCATCTGCTGTTGCCAGGGAAATGTGGTGGGAGTGGCTACATTGGGTTCGACAGACTTTGACCTGGTTGATGTGGAACCAACCAGTTTTATCATTGGGGTAGGTTATCTTGTACACAGAGGGGCTTACTTTGTCCGAAATGGTGTATGGTTCTGCAAATTTGGAGGAGAGGAAAGAACTAGGATTGTAAAGGGAAACCATTACTTGCTGACCGACTATGTACTCTACGGGGTGGACGGTTTTGTCAAAGCAGGCTTTACTCTGCTTCGTTCTAGCGCCTAGTCGGACAGCTGCAGCGAGCTGTGCTGCTGTAATATTGTCTGTAACTTGTTCGACCACTTTTTCATGGGTGAGGGCGGTGACTGTGGGGCTTGCCAAATCGAGACCTAATAAATATTCAATTCCTTTCATGGGCCATCCGGTCATGAGAGTGTTGGGGGGTGAAACCTGTGGAACTGGAAACGGTGTTCCGAATAAACATAAGGGCGAATGGGAGAACTGTGTCCCATGTGGTATTATTCTGTTGAACCATCTTTCTAATGGTCACTTTTAAAGTGCGATTAATTCTCTCAATGCCGCTGGATTGGGGGTGATACGCGATGTGAAATTTTTGTTTGATTGCAAAAATCGTTGGGACATTTTGCTTGACTGCCGGTGAAATGGGAACGTTGGGCTGACTCAATGCTACGGGGGGTCCCCAGCGTGTAAATATCTGTTGGGTCAAAATCTTAGTTGTGGCCTTTGCAGTGTTTGTCCGTGAGGGAAATGCTTCTACCCATTTTGTAAAGGTGTCGATTACCACTAACACGTATTTGAAACCATTTCTGTAAAGGGGGAGGGGACCAATGTAGTCGAGTTGCAAATTTGTCCAAGGGCCCTTAACAGGTCGGGTGTGTCTCAAATGGCCCTTCTTGGAGTACCTTTCAGGATTGTTCTGTGCACAGATTAAACAATTCTCAACATAATGGGCGAGATTCTCCGAAAATGAGGCCAAGTGTTCTCGCCGTCGTGAACGCAGTCGGGTTTCACGATGGCGCGAACAGGGCCCGGGCACAACCTATTCTGGCCCGCACAGGGGGCCAGCATGGCACTGGAGCAGTTCACACCACTCTAGCCTCCTTAAACGGCGCCAAATGGGCGAAGCACCAACTCGCGCATGCACAGTTAGGGCAGCTCATTCCTGCGCAAACGCAGTTGAGCCGCGCCATCCTGCTCATGGGCAGAGAACTTCTTACACGCGCTGGCCCCTCACCAACATGGCGCCGGGGTTCTGGAGCCAGCCGCGGAAGGATGTAGGCCCGGGGGGGGGGGAGAGGCTGGCCCGCCGATCGGAGGACCCCGAATGTGGGCCAGACCCCATCGGAGCCCCCCCCCCTCAGGCCGCCACCCCAGCGTTCCCGCACAGTTCCCGCCGACGCCGGCGGGATTGTCATTTTTTCCGCCGGCCGGAGAATCGCCGCTCGCCGTTTGCGGCCCGGTGCGATTCCCGCGGCCCTGGTTTCTTGGGGGTTGGGAGAATCACGTGTGGGTGTCGGGGCGGCGTGGCGCAACTCACGCGGTGCCCCACCGATTCTCCCACCCGGCGTGGGGGGGGGGGGGGAATACCGCCCAATGTGTTACATCGGAGTTTAAATCAGGTCACCAGCACAAAGGTCTTAAATGGGTCTTAAATGGGCAATGGGATTGTCTATCGCCTGATGTCCGTATCCATCATGAAACTGGTAAATTATCTGGTTTCTGTCCTGGGTGGGGACCACATAAATTCCATTTTTGAAAACCATACCGTCCTGTACCGTCAGTGAGACCTTGCATTTGTCGAAGGGGGCTGGGAAGTTATCGTCTAAAACTTGTTTGAGAGTGTCGTCTGCCTTTTAGGCCTGGGATAGACCCTCGATATTGGTCTGAGAAACCTGGACTGCATGTATCGGTCCACTTTCAGAGGTTGCCAAAAGTGACCGTGGTGTAATCCTGATTTAGCTAAGGTGTCTGCCTTTACATTACCGTAAGAAGTCTTACAACACCAGGTTAAAGTCCAACATGTTTGTTTCAAACACGAGCTTTCGGAGCACTGCTTCATTCACCTGAGGAAGGAGCAGTGCTCCGAAATCTCGTGTTTGAAACAAACATGCTGGACTTTAACCTGGTGTAAGACTTCTTACTGTGCTCACCCCAGTCCAACGCCGGCATCTCCACATCTTGTTTACATTACTGGGTAGGAAGGAATGATGATGGCTTCTCACTTTAATAATACCGTACGTTCGGTCTTTAGCTGTCCTAAAAATGTGTTTCAACAACGGGGCTGAGGGTTTCCCATCAGCGGATTCAAATCCTCGAGATTCCCACAGGGGCAGGAATTCTGTCAAGCTATTGCACACATATGAACTGTCCGAATGTATGTCTGCGGGGGTTGGAAAGGAATCGGGGTGCTGCACTACATCTGCTCTGGCTGTTAGTTCTGCTGTTTATGATCCTAGGTGGCCGTGCAATTTTAAAGATAATTCTTCTCATGCGCGTCCCTGTGCGCCTTCTACATAAATTCCACAACCAGTTATTCTCTTTCCATTTTCTATCGTGGAGGAACTGGCTACATAAATTTTTATAGCGTTGTCTATGGTGTGTGGATTCTGCGTTTAGATTGGATTGGATTGGATTTGTTTAGTGCCACGTGTACCGAGGTACAGTGAAAAGTATTTTTCTGTGAGCAGCTTAACAGATCATTAAGTACATGGCAACAAAAGGGAATAAAAGAATATACATAATAGGGCAACACAAGGTATACAATGTAACTACATATGCATCGCATTGGATGAAGCATACAGTGTGTAGTGTTAATGAGGTCAGTCCATAAGAGGGTCATTTAGGAGTCTGGTGACAGTGGGGAAAAAGCTTTTTTTGAGTCTGTTCATGCATGTTCTCAGAGTTCTGCATCTCCTGCCTGATGGAAGAAGTTGGAAGAGTGAGTAAGCCGGGTGGGAGGGATCTTTGATTATGCAGCCCGCTTTCCCCAGGCAGCGGGAGGTGTAGATGGAGTCAATGGATGGAAGGCAAGTTCGTGTGATGGACTGGGCGAGCTGCTCTAATCTGGCTGACTGAACCATCCTTTAACCTACCATCTAACAGTAGCTGCGCTGGGGTGTGCTCGCTTAAAATCGTTACAGGGTTAAGGCCTGTGATGTATGCAAAATACTGTACTTCCCAAAAGACTGCAAGCAAGTGCCGTTCACAGGCTGCAATTCCTTGGTTCGCGGGATCCAGAATTCGTGAGGCATAGGCTACAGGTCCTAAGCGGTCATGTCTTTCCTGCAGGAGTACTGCTGATAGGGTTCGGTCGGTGGTCGCTACTTCTATGGCATAGGGAGAGTGTGGGTCTGGAACTTGCAAAGTGGGGGCTGTGCCTAGGGCACGTTTTAATTCATCAATGGCGGTCTGTGTGCTGAGGAAGCCATTCCCATGGGGCGTACTTTTTAAGGAGCTCTGAGAGTGGGGCTGCTTTTGTGGCAAAACCATCTGTATCGTTCCTACAATATCCAACTAATCCTAAGAATGACCAGAGTGCAGTGATATTGTGGGGCAGGGGCAATTTAACTATTGACTCAATTCGCTTCTGTTTGATCTCTCTCTTCCCGTGGGTGATAATGGTGCCTAAATAAAGAACCTTTTCTTTTACGATCTGGGCTTTTTTTGGGGTTGACCTTGTAACCAATGGATTGCAAAAAACCAAGTCATTCTGAAAGAAGCTTTACATGCTCGTCCTTTGTGTCCGTCTGTAGGAGTAAGTCGTCCACATACTGTATAAGGCATTCGGGGCGGGAACATTTGGAAAGTCCGTTGGCCAATTGTCGGTGGAAAATGGAGGGGGAGTTGTGGAATCCTTGCGGGAGGCATGTCCATGTGTACTGCTGCCCTTGAAATGTGAACGCGAACTTATATTGACAGGTCTTGTCTAGCGGGATGGACCAAAAGCCATTGCTGATGACCAGCACTGTGAAGTACTTTGCTTGAGCATGGTCTCGGGACTCGTGGCAACGGTGGGGGCTGCAAAAGGGGTGGCCTTGTTAAGTTCTCGGTCGTCGATTGTCAGTCGCCAAGAACCATCGGGTTTTATCACGGGCCAAATTGGGGCTTTATTTGTTGAGGCTGCCAGCTGAATTACTCTTTGATCTAATAAGCTATTGATGACTTTTGAAATCGCAACCTCGGCTTGCTGTGGGAAACCGTATTGCTTCTGTAGCTTAGAATCAGGACCTGAAATTGTGACTATTCCTGGGATCTTCCCACAATCGTGTTTGTGTTGGGTGAAGGAAGCTTTCTGTTTTCTGAGGACCTCTCTAATTGTCTGGTCTGCACTAATAGTTTGCAGATCAAACCAATAGTCTCCTACTGAGCAAATCCTATGTTTATAGTCCCCTACTGTCAGCGAAGCGGGGGCTCTAGCTGCTTTGGCCATTTTCCATACACATCTGTTCACGGGATCAAAGGAAAGGTTGTGGGAGCTCATAAAATTGATTCCTGGAATGTGCTCGGCTGTTTGGGGCAAGTCGACTAAAACAACGGGGTGTCTGGTGCTTATGGTTCCGATCTGAATATCTACGGGGGCTGTGATGTATCCCTGCTGTACATGTCCTGTAAATCCACTAAGGGTGATGGTGTCTGTGGTGGACCATTTGTCATGCTGGATCATTGTGGAGGAGTTTAAAGTGGTGCGGGACCCTTCTGTGTCCCAAAGAAATTCTACTAGATGTCTCCGGACTGTGCCTGTGACTACTGGTCTGCCTAATTTGTCCCAGAATGCGTTGCAGACCCAAGTTGGGAGGTCCGAACACCGTCAATCTGTTGTGTTGATTGCTGAATTATCTGAACAGGCGCTAACACTAAGTATGGGCCTAACATTGTTCCTAGGTGAGGGGGGGGGGGGGCTTGGTTGTTGGTGGCGTTGCTGGTTCGGGGGGGTTCTGTCGGCATTCGCGGGCATAATGTCCCACGTGTCCACAATTATAGCAACCCCGTGGTGGGTAGGTGGATTGGCCAGGCTAAATTGCCCTTAGTGTCCTAAAAAAAAAATAATGTTAATGGGGGTTGTTGGGTTACTGGTATAGGGTGGATACGTGGGTTTGAGTAGGCTGATCATTGCTCGGCACAACATTGAGGGCTGAAGGGCCTGTTCTGTGCTGTACTGTTCTAATTCTAATTCTAATTCTAATTCGTGGTGCCTGTGCTCTGGAGTGCTGTCCTTCATATCTACCCTCATTTACCCATGCTGGGTCCTGGTTAGTCCTGACTGGGTGCATATTTGCTTCTACCTGTTCCTGATCTGCCTTCCTGTGCAGGGATTGTTCCCAAGCTCTGGAGAGTCTCTTTAATACCCAAACTTAATTGTGTGTGTGTTCTGCGGGGTGGTAATTCACACAAGCCTTTTGACCTGCTTCTGTGGCATGCGAGACTAAGGTGCGGGACCATTTAGTGGTGTCATCCTCATTTAAGTATGCGCGGTTCAAATCCCCAAATACTGCCTTAAAACGGATCCAAAGGCGACCTACAAATGTGGTCAGATGCTTTCCCTTCTTTTGCCGACAGTGATTTAAACCCTCGACTGGATCTCCTTTGTTATACCCGATTGCATCTAAAATGGCCGTTTTCATCTCCTGTCGGATTCCAACATTCTGGGGTTCTGGTAAAGCTGAGCTGACGGACTGGTCAAGGCTCATTACTATAAGTTTAACTTCTTCCCTTTCGTAGACCGTACATAACCTTTTGCTGGCGTACTCTCTCAAAGAAATTATGCGGGTCTGCGGTGGGTTCAAATGGATCAATTTTAGCGCAGGCATCTCGCAATTGGGTGATGGATAATGGGGTGGTGTAAATGGAATTGGGTGATGGATAATGGGGTGGTGTAAATGGAATTGGGTGATGGATAATGGGGTGGTGTAAACGCAATCGGGCTCCTCCCGATCCGATGACTTGCGCTGTGTGGTGACCGGATTCATGGGGGTGTGTGCTGGCTGTGCAGTCGGTGGTGGGGGTGCTTTCCTTTTGGGGCATGGGGGGCTCTATTGTGGTTTTCTGTGTCCTCCACATATCTCTGGGCGGATTAATTTAGTTATTGCCAATCGGGGGCACATTCCTCATGTAAATTTTGTCCAAAAGTATTCCTAAAGTATACTGCACTGAAAGCACTGACTGCAACTTCTCTATTTGTTGTCTACATTTGGTGTGGTCTACTGTGCTCTGTCTTTGTTCTGCAGTGGAGCTATGGAGCACTCGTAAAGCTGCCTTTAAATCCGTGCATTGTCTCGTTAACTGTGCTACCTGCTGTTCTGTCTCTTCTCGTACCAAGACTGCGCGTTGTGTATCTTGGTCGGCTTTATCATACTGGGTCTGAAAGCTGCGAAGGTGAACTAAACAAGATTGGTGTGCCCATTTGACATAAGTCATCTCTTTATCTTTAGCTGCCAACTGATCCTGGAGTTGCTCAATAATCTTTTCGCTTTCACTATTGTTTCCCTCATTCTTCTCTTCTTTCTCAACTAGCTGCCTGCGGAGTGTCCTCACGACCTCCTCTGTGCCTCGCAACTGTACCAAACAGGACACTATTGCCATCGGCTTTCGCACTTTTGCTGCATTTTTCTTATGCACCTTGGTTAGATTGTCCCACCAAGTTTTTTCTATGCTTCCTGGACCTGACTCTTCATTTGAACAAAAATCGGACCAAAGGGGCAATCCTTTCACCTTTAAATACTTCCTCAACTGTTCTTCCCATATGGGGCACTGCTCTGCTTTGTTGGTCGCTGCGATCTCGGGTTCATGTGGGTTCATTAAATGTTCCATCGCTTTTGTGGCCATTGCTTCTAATCTCTCTTGCTCTACTTTTAATCTCTGTTTCCTCCCGTTAATCTCTGTTTCCTACCGTTAATCTCTGTTTCCTCCCGTTAATCTCTGTTTCCTACCGTTAATCTCTGTTTCCGATCGTTAATTTCTCTTGCCCAACCTTGATTTCTCTTTCCCTACCTTTAATTTGGGACAGGGGGAATAAGGTGGCGATTTGAACTGCGGGTATGGCCTACACTATGTTCCCTTGATAGTTTTGACACAATCTAACGAGTTTACCTTATATCACTGTTAGTCTGCATGAAGATTACTACACACTTCCTAAATTCAGTGATTTGGTCGATATGGGTTTGCACTTGTGGTTCTTTCTTTTTCACGCAATTGGATTTTAAAGTTTGTGGGTTCTCTCGGAATGACAAAATCACTTCTAATTCGAGTTCCGTCAGATGTTGCCAATAATGTTGCCAACCGACACCGGAGTAATGTTGCCAGTTACTAATAATGCTCTTTAGAGTCGCCAGGTATCAAATGATACCACCACAAGGCTTTACCAGATATCGATCACACAGTTAGTCAGTTCAAGTTCAAAGATGGTTTATTTACACACAAGGGTTACTTCGACATGCAACACAAAACACTACAAGTTAAACTACACCTAACAACTACAATAACCTGTACTTAACTTCAGGGCAACCGGCTCTATGCAGATGGACAAGGCCTTTGTCTGGATCTTCCGTGGCTGGGTGGAAGAAGTGGCTTTGTTTCTGCTGGGCTCATCCATCTGGTAGCGATCGTTGGTCTTGAACTTGTCTGTCTGGTCGTTATGCTGTACTTGGGTTGGCATAGGCCGGATCCAAGAGAGACCGAGCACATGGCTGTGTCTCTTCTTATCCCTCTGGGATTTTGCGTTCTTTGGGGCAGTCCTTCCCTTGGACCCAATAATTCAACAAGCTTCGATCACTGCCTTCGATTGTGGCCAATAAAGGGGCGGGTGCCTTGATGACTGGGCCTGTCCTGAGCGGTCATTGACCTTGCGGTTTGGGCTCCCTGAGCAAAGGGAGTGGCACCGATGAGTCTGTGTCTGTATCGGTTACCTGAGTACAGTCCTTTTGTTCTGGGGAAATGGGCCATTAGAATGCAAACGAGCGGGGGCTTTGATCGCGTCTAGCTATCTGGGTTGCAAATACACACACAAGCTCTGAGTGTGTCTGAGTTCTGGGTTGGCCATAATTCCCATGGTCCTTTGCAGGTGGCCATCTGAAATGGCTACAGTTAGAAACCATGGTTCCCTCACTTTTTCCACCTTAATTGCAGCTTTGGCAGGCACAATGCCTCTTTGTATTTTAAACCTGGGTTTTTAATAACATTACTGCCACAAATATAAATATATAACAATTTCTTACATTCGTCACAGGATGGAAGTGAGATCCATGCTAGGTTGTTTGGAGAGGCCAATCTCTGTGTCGCCACAGGAGTGATCCCTGTGCACCCCAGCAAGGTCAGCTGCAGCTCCTTGAATTTGATGAAGGTAAAGATCATTGCCACCTGCCCCGCCCCCCCCCCCCCCAACCCCCAGACTGGGCTCACTCTTGCTTCTTGTGCATCAGCTTGCCCCACATTAAGACAAAAGAAAGGTTTGTGACCAGAGAGGATGGCGCCAAGGTTGGGTGAAATGCGCTGTGTGTGTGGGATGAGCCCAGCCCAGAAGGGCAAGAGGATAGAATGTGAACAACACACCAAATGGGATGGTGGTGATGTGAAAGTGCCTGCGAGAGAGTGAGTGAGGGGTTGGTTTAGCTCACTGGGCTAAATCGCTGGCTTTTAAAGCAGACCAAGGCAGGCCAGCAGACGGTTCGATTCCCGTACCAGCCTCCCCGGACAGGGGCCGGAATGTGGCGACTAGGGGCTTTTCACAGTAACTTCATTGAAGCCTACTTGTGACAATTAGCGATTTTAATTTCATGTGTCCCGCACGGTGAGATCTGGGAAGAGAGTTGTTATTCGAGAACATTGTGCCACGCTGAGAGTTTGATAGTGGAGGGAGTTGAGAGCTGGCTGCCCCTGGTGGAGATCATTCATCTGATTCCTGCACTGGAAGGTTCTCCTCGCGCAGTCGGCAGCCATGCTGACCCTCCCAGACCAGAGAGGTGAGTTTGTTCTGCTTCTTGGAGACATCCCTTGGGTAAAGAACACACCTCCACCCCAAGACTCTGCAAATCAAGGTCTTGAGCACATGCTGATTGAATCGGCGCGCTGACTTCTTTTTGAGACCGCTAGCTTTTTGCTTCTGAGTTCCGGACATGCCGCACAGTTGCTTGAATCCAGATGGGCTGGAGAGAGTGATATGTGTGTTGTGGACTGGTGTTTAAATATGGGGCTCGGACCTCCGAACCTTCTGGCTGACAGCGAGACGCCGAGTTTCCCTCGCTTCCTCGGTCGGCGGCTGCGGCTGGATGGTCCCGGGATCCAGTGGGAGAAGTCTGACCTTGTGGAAGGTAAGTGGTTGGTCTCGTGGGGCCCTGGGAGCTGGTTGAGATTTTGGGGTCACTGGCTGGGGGCGGGGGGCGGGGGGAGGGGGGCATGTTCGGCATCCGGTAATGCAGGACCTACTGGGGATGGGCGGGTCCATCTGGTGTACCCTGCCCCCAGCCAGTGCCAAGAGACTCAGGTCACCCTGGAGCTTGAGACCGAGGTTGACACTGACTTTCCATCACACCTTCCCCAACACCCTCCACCATCTCAAAGACACTCATCTCGGTTTGGGCACTTTAGTGAAGAGGCTCCTGGGACACTCTCTGGTGCAGGCCACACAGCTGGTCCAGTACAGCAGGTGGAGGTGGGAAGTCCCGAGGGGGCAGATGGTCGGAGGGCGGCCAGGCCTGACTGAATCGCTGCCGCCAGATGGGTTTCGAGCTTCTGCAAAGGGTGGTTCCATCTCTCGTGGAGATGCAGTCGCAGAGTGAGGGACAACATGAAGGGTTGTTGGGGAGCATCCAGCACCTGCAGGTGCAACCACATGCAGGAGCAGGGGGTGGTGCCGAGTATGTGTTCCACCCAGGTCAACACTGATTGGGTGGCATCCACGGTGGGGCATTGGGGGTGAGGGTTTTAGATTAGCGTGCCCAAGGCCTGGGGAATCTGTGTTTGTGTGTTTGTTTGTGTGTGTCTGTCTGTGTGTTTGTGTGTGTGTGTCTGTGGTGTGTGTGTGTCTGTGGTGTGTTTGTGTGTATATTATGATTGCATTTGTTTGTGTGTTTGTCTGTGTGTTTGTGTGTGTATTTCTGTGTGTGTTTGCGTGTGTGCGTGTATTTGTGAGTGTGTTTGCGTGTGTTTGCGTGTGTGTGTATTTGTGAGTGTGTTTGTGTGTGTGTTTGTGTGTGTATTTGTACATGTGTTTGTGTGTGTTTGTTTGTGTATGTATTTGAGAGTGTGTTTGTGTGTGTGTTTGTGCATGTATTTGAGAGTGTGTTTGTGTGTGTGTTTGTGCATGTATTTGAGAGTGTGTTTGTGTGTGTGTTTGTGCATGCATTTGTGAGTGTGTTTGCATGTGTTGTGTGTGTGTGTATTTGTGAGTGTGTTTGTGTGTGTATTTATACATGTGTTTGTGTGTGCGTTTGTTTGTGTGTGTGTTTGTTTGTGTGTGTATTTGTGAGTGTGTTTGTTTGTGCATGTATTTGTGAGTGTGTTTGTGTGTGTGTGTGTTTGTGCATGTATTTGTGAGTGTGTTTGCGTGTGTTTGTGCGTGTGTTTGCGTGTCTGTGTGTTTGAGTGTGTATTTGTGAGTGTGTTTGTGTGTGTGTGTTTGTGTGTGTGTGTTTGTTTGTGTGTGTGTTTGTTTGTGTGTGTGTGTTTGTGTGTGTCTGTTTGTTTGTGTGTGTGTCTGTTTGTGTGTGTGTGTTTGTGTGTGTCTGTTTGTGTGTGTCTGTTTGTTTGTGTGTGTGTCTGTTTGTGTGTGTGTGTTTGTGTGTGTGTGTTTGTGTGTGTCTGTTTGTGTGTGTCTGTTTGTTTGTGTGTGTGTCTGTTTGTGTGTGTGTGTTTGTGTGTGTGTGTTTGTGTGTGTCTGTTTGTGTGTGTCTGTTTGTTTGTGTGTGTGTCTGTTTGTGTGTGTGTGTTTGTGTGTGTCTGTTTGTGTGTGTCTGTTTGTTTGTGTGTGTGTCTGTTTGTGTGTGTGTGTTTGTGTGTGTGTGTTTGTGTGTGTCTGTTTGTGTGTGTCTGTTTGTTTGTGTGTGTTTGTGCATATATGAATTTTTATGTATGAGTCAAAAGACGAGAAAATATGTTGTGCTGAACTGACCGAAGGAAGGTCATTGTTGTACCTGTAAGGCATCGTTCAGCCAATACAGGTATTTTCCTGTAATGTATTACAATTATATTTGCACTGGCCGTCTGTTGTTCGGAGATGTATCATCACTTATCTTTCCCTGGCTGTGTTTCTGTATTTGTCAATTTCTCTGCATTTCCTCTGAGGCATGTTGTTGCCATATGCTGCACTAATTCAGATAGAGGTCCACAGTCTGATAGATGAGTTCTTATGGTTTCTTCCCTGCTGCCTGAGATTTCAAAAGATAAACTCATTCTGCATCCTTCATTCCTTCTCTCGTCCTTGAGAAATTTCACAAAGAGTTCGGCAGGTCTGGACTTGGGTCAGACCTCCCGAATTTTGAGTTTAACATTTTCTAAGTGAACACCTGACATCTCCTCAGGAACGTTGAGTCTGCAATAAAATAACAAAACATACAAAATGTTCTCTCAATCAGAATGTCAAACATTCCCACTCCCATTATGACTGTGTGATCTTATAGAACATAGGGCATAGAACATTAAAGCGCGGTACAGGCCCTTCGGCCCTCAATGTTGCGCCGACCTGTGAAACCCCTCAAAAGCCCATCTACACTATTCCCTTATCGTCCATATGTCTATCCAATGATCCATTTGAATGCCCTTAGTGTTGGCAAGTCCACTACTGTTGCAGGCAGGGCATTCCACGCCCTTACTACTCTCTGAGTAAAGAACCTACCTCTGACATCTGTCCTATATCTATCTCCCCTCAATTTAAAGCTATGTCCTCTCGTGATGGACATCACCATCCGAGGAAAAAGGCTCTCGATGTCCACCCTATCTAATCCTCTGATCATCTTGTATGCCTCAATTAAGTCACCTCTTAACCTTCTTCTCCCTAACGAAAACAGCCTCAAGTCCTTCAGCCTTTCCTCATATAATCTTCCCTCCATACCAGGCAACATTCTTGTAAATCTCCTCTGTACCCTTTCCAATGCTTCCACACCCTTCCCATAACGTGGCGACCAGAACTGTACGCAATACTCCAAATGCGGCCGCACCAGAGTTTTGTACAACTGCAACAGCTCGTCCACCCTACCAAGAATCTTACCATTAGCCCAGTACTCTGTCTTCCTGTTATTCCTTCCAAAATGAATCACCTCACACTTTTCTGCATTAAACTCCATTTGCCACCTGTCAGCCCAGCTCTGCAGCTTATCTATGTCTCTCTGTAACTTGTAACATCCTTCTGCACTGTCCACAACTCCACCGACTTTCGTGTCATCTGCAAATTTACTCACCCATCCTTCTACGCCCTCCTCCAGGTCATTTATAAAAATGACAAACAGCAGCGGCCCCAAAATAGATCCTTGTGGCACACCACTAGTAACTGGACACCAGTCAGAGCATTTCTCATCAACCACCACCCTTTGTCTTCTATCAGCTAGCCAATTTATGATCCAAACTGCTAAATCACCCTGAATCCCATGCCTCTGTATTTTCTGCAATAGCCTACCGTGGGGAACCTTATCAAACGCTTTACTGAAATCCATATACACCACATCAACTGCTTTACCCTCATCCACCTGTTTGGTCACCTTCTCAAAGAACTCAATGAGGTTTGTGAGGCACGGCCTACCCTTCACAAAACCATGTTCACTATCTCTAATCAAATTATTCCTTTCCAGATGATTATACATCCTATCCCTTATAAACCTTTCCAAGACTTTTCCCACAACAGAAGTAAGGCTCACTGGTCTATAGTTACCGGGGTTATCTCTACTCCCCTTCTTGTACAAGGGGACAACATTTGCTATCCTCCAGTCCTCTGGCACTATTCCTGTAGACAAAGATGACTTAAAGATCAAAGCCAAAGGCTCAGCAATCTCCTTCCTAGCTTCCCAGAGAATCCTAGGATAAATCCCATCCGGCCCAGGGGACTTATCTATTTTCACACTTTCCAGAATCGCTAACACCTCCTCCTTATGAACCTGAAGCCCTTCTAGTCTAGTAGCCTGGATCTCAGTATTCTCCTCGACAACTTTGTCTTTTTCCTGTGTGAATACAGACGAAAAATACTCATTTAGCACCTCTCCTATCTCCTCGGACTCCACGCACAACTTCCCACTGCTGTCCTTGACTCTTACCTTAGTCATTCTTTTATTCCTGACATACCTATAGAAAGCTTTAGGGTTATCCTTGATCCTACCTGCCAAAGACTTCTCATGTCCTCGCTTGGCTCTTCTTAGCTCTCTCTTTAGAGCCTTCCTAGCTAACTTGTAACTCTTGAGCGACCCAACTGAACCATCACGTCTCATCTTCACATAAGCCTCCTTCTTCCTCTTGACAAGTATTTCAAATGCTTTAGTAACCCATGATTCCCTCGCTCGACCACTTCCTCCCTGCCTAACAGGTACATACTTATCAAGGACACGCAGTAGCTGTTCCTTGAACAAGCTCCACATTTCCATTGTGTCCATCCCCTGCAGTTTTCCTCTCCAGGTGATGCATCCTAAGTCTTGCCTCATCGCATCATAATTGCCTTTCCCCCAGATATGACTCTTGCCTTGCAGTATATACCTATCCCTTTCCATCGCTAAAGTAAACGTAATCGAATTGTGGTCACTATCACCAAAATGCTCACCTACCTCCAAATCTAACACCTGTCCTGGTTCATTACCCAGTACCAAATCCAATACGGCCTCGCCTCTTGTTGGCCTATCGACATACTGCATCAGGAAACCCTCCTGCACACATTGGACAAAAACGGAACAATCTAAATTACTCAAACTATAGTGTTTCGAGTCAATATTTGGAAAGTTAAAGTCCCCCATAACAACTACCCTGTTATTTTTGCTCCTATCCAGAATCATCTTTGCAATCCTTTCCTCTACATCTCTGGAACTTTTCGGAGGCCTATAGAAAAGCCCTAACAGGGTGACCTCTCCTTTCCTGTTTCTTAACTCAGCCCATACTACCTCAGTATTCGAGTCCTCATCAAATGTCCTCTCAGCCACCGTAATACTGTCCTTGACTAACAATGCCACCCCTCCCCCTCTCTTACCACCTTCCCTGAGCTTACTGAAATATCTAAACCCCGGCACCTGCAACAACCATTCATCACCCTGCTCTATCCATGTCTCCGAAATGGCCGAAACATCAAAGTCCCAGGTACTAACCCATGCTGCAAGCTCACCCACCTTATTCTGGATGCTCCTGGCATTGAAGTAGACGCACTTTAAACCACCTTCCTTCCTGCTGGTACACTCCTGCAACTTTGAAACCTTACTCATGACCTCACTACTCTCAGCTTCTTGTGTACTGGAGCTACAATTCAGGTTCCCAATCCCCTGCTGAACTAGTTTAAACCCTCCCGAAGGGCATTAGCAAACCTCCCCCCCAGGATATTAGTACCCCTCTGGTCCAGGTGTAGTCCATCCCGTTTGTAGAGGTCCCACCTACCCCAGAATGAGCCCCAATTGTCCAGGAATCTGAAACCCTCCCTCCTGCACCATCCCTGCAGCCACGTGTTCAACTGCTCTCTCTCCCTATTCCTCGACTCGCTAGCACGTGGCACGGGTAACAACCCAGAGATAATAACTCTGTTTGTCCTGGATCTAAGTTTCCACCCTAGCTCCCTGAATTCCTGCCTTACATCCCTATCCCTTTTCCTACCTATGTCGTTGGTACGTATATGGACCATGACTTGGGGCTGCTCCCCCTCCCCCTTAAGGATCCCGAAAACACGATCCGAGACATCGCGGACCCTGGCACCTGGGAGGCAACACACCAACCGCAAGTCTCTCTTGTTTCCACAGAAACTCCAATCTATCCCCCTAACAATGGAGTCTCCAATGACTAATGTTCTACTCCTTTCCCCCCTTCCCTTCTGAGCAACATGGACAGACTCTGTGCCAGAGACCTGTACCCCATGGCTGACCCCTGGTAAGTCCCCCCCCCAACCGTATCCAAAGCGGTATACCTTGGGAGTGGTTTCTGTAGTGATATGCATCGCTGTATATACGCAAGGGGATAATGTAAATACACTACAACTAAGTAACCACTAGAGGGAGCACCAGAGATGTCATGACATGCAGAGACGGAACCAATGGGTCATTAGAACAGGAGACAACCAGTGGGTAATCAGGACACCCAGAGGTGGCATTACCACAAGTGGGCACTACACGACCCATATAAAAAGGACAAGGCACACAGTCTCTGCCTCTTCCACCGGCAGAAACCTAGAGAGCAGGACAGGGTTGATTAACAGCAACATCACATCATAGCACGTGGTCCAGAGCAAGCTTGTATAGTTAGCAGAATAGACTGAGTAAAGGCAGATTAGTAGCGTGTCGAATTCATTGAAGAGCATTGTTAATCGTTCAATAAATACGTTAAACGTATCTACGAGTCTGAAGCATCTTTCAGCAGAGCCGACATGATATGAAATGAAATGAAATGAAAATCGCTTATTGTCATAAGTAGGCTTCAAACAAAATTACTGTGAAAAGCCCCTAGTTTCCACATTACAGCGCCTGTTCAGGGAGGCTGGTATGGGAATTGAACCATGCTACTGGCCTGCCTTGGTCGGCTCTCAAAGCCAGCGATTTAGCCCTGTGCTAAATCACTTCAAGTAGCAGCTTATGTTACTCGAGGTAACATAACACAACAGTTTCCACGGTGATCACTCACAAGCAACTTGTCATTTCCATTTTAAAAATCTATGCTTCTCAGTTTCGTGGTAATATTATTCAGGAAATGTTGAATGTAGATGTGTCCGGAGCACTCCCTCAATTCAGAATCCAAAGCTCAAGGGTTCAAACCCCACTATCATAGGGTCAGTACTGAGGGAGTGCTGCACTGTCAGAGGGTCAGTACTGAGGGAGTGCCGCACTGTCAGAGGGTCAGTACTGAGGGAGCGCCGCACTGTCAGAGGGTCAGTACTGAGGGAGGGCTGCACTGTCAGAGGGTCACTATTGAGGGAGTGCTGCACTGTCAGAGGGGCAGTACTGAGGGAGTGCCGCACTGTCAGAGGGTCAGTACTGAGGGAGCGCCGCACTGTCAGAGGGTCAGTACTGAGGGAGTGCTGCACTGTCAGAGGGTCAGTACTGAGGGAGTGCCGCACTGTCAGAGGGTCAGTACTGAGGGAGTGCCGCACTGTCAGAGGGTCAGTACTGAGGGAGCGCTGCACTGTCAGAGGGTCAGTACTGAGGGAGCGCTGCACTGTCAGAGGGTCAGTACTGAGGGAGTGCTGCACTGTCAGAGGGTCAGTACTGAGGGAGTGCCGCACTGTCAGAGGGTCAGTACTGAGGGAGTGCTGCACTGTCAGAGAGACAGTACTGAGGGAGTGCCGCACTGTCAGAGAGACAGTACTGAGGGAGTGCCGCACTGTCAGAGGGTCAGTACTGAGGGAGTGCTGTACTGTCAGAGGGTCAGTACTGAAGGAGTGTTGCACTGTCAGAGGGTCTGTACTGAGGGAGTGCCGCACTGTCAGAGGGTCAGTACTGAGAGAGTGCAGCACTGTCAGAGGGTCAGTACTGAGGGAGTGCTGCACTGTCAGAGGGTCAGTACTGAGGGAGTGCCGCACTGTCAGAGGGTCAGTACTGAGGGAGTGCCGCACTGTCAGAGGGTCAGTACTGAGGGAGTGCTGCACTGTCAGAGGGTCAGTACTGAGGGAGTGCTGCACTGTCAGAGGGTCAGTACTGAGGGAGTGCTGCACTGTCAGAGGGTCAGTACTGAGGGAATGCCGCACTGTCAGAGGGTCAGTACTGAGGGAGTGCCGCACTGTCAGAGGGTCAGTACTGAGGGAGCGCTGCACTGTCAGAGGGTCAGTACTGAGGGAGTGCTGCATTGTCAGAGGGTCAGTACTGAGGGAGTGCTGCATTGTCAGAGACTGTTACAACCTGTGGAAAGAGTAAAAGTCTAGTCTAACTATCGTGTCAAATCTCTGGGAGAAACACAAATTGGAGCAATCTTGAATGGGAGAAAAATGATGTGGTCACATGTGTAAAGCTTTGGCACCAAGCCTGAGAACAGGAACATGAGTAGGCCATTCAGCCCCTCGAGCCTGATCCTCCATTCAATGAGAATATGACAGGCCTGTGACCCGTCTCCATTTTCCTGCCTTTTTCCCCATATCTGCTCACAGTGATGTTTCACAAATATCCATCAATCCCAAATTTAAAATGAACAATTGATCTTGTCGGTATTGTCATCGGTGAACAAAACTAGCCAAGGAACGTTCTGACCAGGACAGGGTCATTCAGTCTGCTTCATCATTCAATATACTCCAGAGCTGGACAATTCGATTCTTGTGTCAGTTTTAAGGCAAAGGAATAGAACATAGAACATAGAACAGTACAGCACAGAACAGGCCCTTCGGCCCTCAATGTTGTGCCGAACAATGATCACCCCACTTAAACCCACGTAACCCGTATACCCGTAACCCAACAATCCCCCCATTAACCTTACACTACGGGCAATTTAGCATGGCCAATCCACCTAACCCGCACATCTTTGGACTGTGGGAGGAAACCGGAGCACCCGGAGGAAACCCACGCACACACGGGGAGGACGTGCAGACTCCACACAGACAGTGACCCAGCCGGGAATCGAACCTGGGACCCTGGAGCTGTGAAGCATTGATGCTAACCACCATGCTACCGTGAGGCTTTGTCACTTTGTGCTCAGCTACCAACACATCTTATGACCAAGAATGGGTTTGTTGATAAAAGAGTAAATATAAAAAGTATGTATCGCCGATGGCTATTGTGATTATTAACTGACTTGGACTATAACACTCTAAAGAAACAACATGGGATGGTTTATTATACAAAGGTGCTGCATTATTGTAAGTTGTTGTTGGATTGGTGACAGTGCTTCTATGTCTGATAGTTATATTTATTTGGTACCTGTTCAAGAGAAACCTTCAAAATCAACTCTTCTCCAAGGTTACTCCTTCCAGCAAAGTGTTTGGGAATTCTTACTCTTTGACACGGATAACCACAGATAACTAGTGTTGAGGAAGAGCAAAGTCAGAGAGGAGCCAGGCTGGTCCCGAGACATGATGCAAATTAAAACTCTGACTGTCTAGCCTCCTACCTTCAGTTGAAATATGATCGCTGGGAGAGGCTAAAGATTCGAGGTCAATTCAGGGAGACAATATTCCGAAAATATCCCTCTGACCACTTTAAGTTTCCAGAAAAGTTTCCAAATCTATGTCCCACCTCCACTGGCAGTGCGACTGAATTAAAATATTTCCTAATGATGGCTTCGGTGTGTGCCCGGGACTGCAGCCGGGTTATTCCTGGACTGAACATTATTGTCTCGGTAGACGCTGATTCATGTGTGGCAGCCCCTTCTGCAGCTGGCACAGATGAATGGCATTGACACGAGGTCAACTGATGGTTTTATTTTCTGGTAGGCTCTCTTTTCCACCAGTTCTTTCATCCTCTACTTTTTCCACACCTTTCCTGACCGCTTGTCAACAGGTACTCCTCTCTTGTGTTGATAGTAAGCTCACCACAGAGCAATGAGTGTGACCAATATCCATTTAGCTCACATGGCCCAGCCAAGATTTCCTAATAGTATTCACATAAATGCATGCTGTAAAAGTTATGTCTTACGCTGATATAATTGGATAAACCTGTTACAATACATTGGCAGTGCTGCACTGTCATTGGAAATGTTGCCGCATCTGTTGCTATTAAAGATCACAGTCTGAGCAGGGTTGTTCTCCTGGGATCCTCTCTCAAGCAAAATGACAGGTTAACTGGTCAATTATTACATTGTTCTGCACAAATTAGCGATGCTTTTAAGCTGCAACGGTGTGTGGGCACTATCTAACGGACACATTGTGCCTGGAACGTGGTGCGCCATGGTGCAACGTAGCCGATAGAAGCTGCAAGATCCCGCTCCCCGGATCTACCTGGCTGGCAATGCCTCGCGAATCTACCATGATCTCACGAGACGCTGCGATGTCAATCCCGCCCATTGTGGGCGGTATTACATTTTGGCAAATCTGTATATTAGAGTGAGACACACGATTCCCAATACCTGAGGCATTGGGGTCTACCCCCTTCAGCTCGGAGACCAATACCTGAGGCATTGGGGTCTACCCCCTTCAGCTCGGACACCAATACATTTAGAGCACACAATTCATTTTTTCCAATTAAGTGGCAATTTAGCGTGGCCAATCCACCTACCCTGCACATCTTTTGGGTTGTGGGGGCGAAACCCACGCAGACACGGGGAGAATGTGCAAACTCCACACGGACAGTGACCCAGAGCTGGGATCGAACCTGGGACCTCGGCGCCGTGAGGCTGCAGTGCTAACCATTTAGCTCAGTGGACTAAACAGCTGGCTTGTAATGCAGAACAATGCCAGCAGCGCAGGTTCAATTCCCGTATCGGCCTCCCCGAACAGGCGCCGGAATGTGGCCTACTTGTGACAATAAGCGATTATTATTATTATTATTATTATTACTGTGCTTTCCTCAAAAGTTCATTTGTGATCAACGTTTGAACACGACATCCACTTTCACCTTCAACCAACTTGTCCTGATTCTCACACATCTCAAGGCCTGTGGCTTGAATAGCCACAAGGCATTTCAAATTATATTTGGATTAGATTCATTTTACCAAGTGGAGTGTGCAGCCTGTGGTATGTGTGAAGTCATGGATACATCGTGTGTCCAAGACAAACACATCTGGAGGAAGTGTCACCAACTGTACAAGCTTGAACTCCAGGTTTCAGGACATGACAAACGGCTGGAGTCACTCCTGTGCATCTATTCTGTCGAGCTCTTCATGGATAGCACATTAAGGGAGGTGGTTAAACCGCAGGTTAGATGTGTACAGCCAGAGAGGGAATGAGTGATCAGCTGGCAGTCCATGAAAACCAGACAAGTGGTGCAGGAGGCCCCTGAATCTATTGCTCTTGCTAATCCGTTTTCCATTTTGGAATTTGATGAATGCGATGGATCCTCAGGGGAATGCAGCCAGAACCAATCCTGTGTCACCACGGACGGCTCAGTTGTACAGGAATAAAGGAAGGGCAATTGAGAGAGGGGATTCTATAGTCAGGGGATCAGAGACACATTTCTGACTGCAGGATGATGTGCTACCTCCCTGGTGCCATGGCCATGGAGCAGTTTCAGGACATCCTTCGGGAAGAGAGCAGGTCAACCAGAAGATGTGGCCCACATTGGTACCAACGGCACAGGGTAGGGAGAGGACTGCGGTCTTGAAAGTAGATTTTAGGGCGTTAGGAAGGAAATTAAAAAGCAGGTCCTGAAGAGCAGTAATCTCAGGATTACTCCCAGTTCCATGTGCTCATGAGCCTAGGAATAGGAGGATTGGTGGATTAAATGCCCAGCCGGAGAAATGGTGTGGGGAGTTGGCGGAGGGGGGGGGGGGGGGGGAGTGCTCATTGGATTTCTGAGGCAGTAGGACCGGTTCTGGGTAGGTGGGAAATGTACAAGCTGGAAGAGTTACATCAGTAACAGCACTGGCTCACTTGTGTTGCACGGGTGGGTTTAAACTAAATATTAGGGGTGGCCCAAATTGGAAGGAAGTAATAGTGGGACTAGAAGGCAGTAAAAGGAAAGCAAAGCATCGAGTATACATCGAATGTGCAATGTTTTTATGGATGTTCTACCTTTGAATGTGCAGCATTGGTAACAAGGTAAACAATCTAAAGGCACAAATAGAGGTAAATGAAAATCGCTTATTGTCACGAGTAGGATGTTGCCTGGTATGGAGGGAAAATCTTATGAGGAAAGGCTGATGGAC
This sequence comes from Scyliorhinus canicula, assembly GCF_902713615.1. Classification (NCBI taxonomy): domain Eukaryota; kingdom Metazoa; phylum Chordata; class Chondrichthyes; order Carcharhiniformes; family Scyliorhinidae; genus Scyliorhinus; species Scyliorhinus canicula. The sequence continues at coordinate 3,429,478 of NC_052162.1, forward strand.
TTGAGGTTGTTTTCGTTAGAGAGAAGAAGGTTAAGAGGTGACTTAATAGAGGCATACAAAATGATCAGAGGGTTAGATAGGGTGGACAGCGAGAGCCTTCTCCCGCGGATGGAGGTGGCTAGCACGAGGGGACATAGCCTTAAATTGAGGGGTAATAGATATAGGACAGAGGTCAGAGGTGGGTTTTTTACGCAAAGAGTGGTGAGGCCGTGGAATGCCCTACCTGCAACAGTAGTGAACTCGCCAACATTGAGGGCATTTAAAAATTTATTGGATAAGCATATGGATGATAAGGGCATAGTGTAGGTTAGATGGCCTTTAGTTTTTTTTTCTATGTCGGTGCAACATCGAGGGCCGAAGGGCCTGTACTGCGCTGTATCGTTCTATGTTCTATGTTCTATGTTCTATGGGGGGGGTTGTTGGGTTACGGGTATAGGGTGGATACGTGGGTTTGAGTAGGGTGATCATGGCTCGGCACAACATTGAGGGCCAAAGGGCCTGTTCTGTGCTGTACTGTTCTATGTTCTATGTTCTATGCTTCAATGAAGTTACTGTGAAAAGCCCCTAGTCGCCACATTCCGGCGCCTGTCCGGGGAGGCTGGTACGGGAATCGAACCGTGCTGCTGGCCTGCTTGGTCTGCTTTAAAAGCCAGCGATTTAGCCTAGTGAGCTAAACCAGTCCCTCAAAGTGTGTATAACGTCATTACCATTAAAGAAACATGGCTACATAAGGACCAAGATTGGGAACTGAATTTCCAAGGTATTGAATGTTTAGGAATGGTCAGGGCACTGTGCCTGGCCACGGTGTGTTTCATAGTAAATCCACCCCTGGTTCTGATGATGGTGGGATTGTCTTATGAGGAGAGATTGAGGCAAAGGAGGCCTGTATTCTCTAGATTTTTGAAGAATGAGAGGTGATCTCATTGCAATCTACAAAATACTTCAAGGGATAGACAGGGTTGATGCAGGTAAGATATTTCCCTTGGCTGGGAGGTCTGGAACCAGTGGGCACAATTTCCAGATAAGAGGGATGCCATTTAGGACCGAGATCAGGGGAGAATTCTTCACTCAGAGGGTTGTGAATCTTTGGCATTCTCTCCCCCAGAGGCTGTGGAAGCGCAATCATTGAATACGTTTAAAGCAGGAAGATAGATTTCTGACTAACAATAATGTAAAACATTATGGGGATAATGAGAAGTGTCTGATCAAACATGATCGTATTGAATGGCTCGACGGGCTGAATGGCCTCCTCCTGTTCCTATTTTAAGTTTGCAAAGAGTGTGTAAGAATAAATCAGCTACTTTCATTTACAGAACACTTCTTACAAACATTCTGAAGTGTTTCACCAGAACATGATCAAACACAATTTGATACCAGGACACATTGGGGCCAGGTAGAGTGATGGAGATGGTTCAGTTTGATTTTCAAAAACTTTTGAAGGTTGGATCTGTTGAGTTTATTGTGAATTTTACTTTTCAAATGGCTATCGCTCCCTCTGATATTTTAGTACGTTAGTTTTTCTTTGAATTTAACATTATAATGTTTATTTTGAGCTTTCAAGCTGTTGTTGCATTGTGAAATTTCAGGCCCATACCATGGAGGTGGACTTTAGAATAGCCAGTGCAATTTCATTGACATAATGATGACTGGGGACTCTATTTTGAGGTGCTGCTTTAATTCCAATTATCTTCGTACACCTACTGGTGAATTAAGGCAGGCCTTTGTCTGTTTCCATAGGTAATAATTCACAAAAAAAGTCACTAGAATGTTGCCAGGGACTTGTAACTTGAGGGGAGCCACTCCACATCAAACAAAGCTGACCAGGAGTCTCTCCCACTCTTACTGCCAGCCATTGGAGCGTTTGGAAGATTGTCCAAATAATCAACCTTTGTGGCGATATTCTTTGGCCACAAGAAATCCTGGGATGGGACTCAAACACAAAGCTTCTTTCTCCAAGGCAGGGATGCTACCCACTTTGCCACAAGACCATTGCATTAATTAAGCATAATTTATTCAATACTTATATAGTGAATAAAGGTGCAGAGAATATGACACATGACACACTCAAGTGTAGTGCTGAGGGAGCGCTGCACTGTCGGAGATTCAGCCCCCATCTTCCCTCTCAGGTGGATGTGAAAGATCCCAGAGCAGTTTTCCAAGGAGGTCGCCAGATTTTTCCCTGGTGCCCTGGCACTGGATTACTCTGAAAGAACAGGTATTGACTCATTATCGTTATCAGTGAGAACTCTGTGCATAAAATGACTGGCATGTTTCCCACCTCAGAGCAGTGACCAATTCACTGCACAAAGGCTTTGTTGATTGTGAATCATTTTGGGAGGCCCTGTGATCACGAAAGGCGCTATATAAATGCAAGTTCTTTCATTACCATTTCAAAACTTACTGCATGAAGTTAGCTACTTTCCGAAATATTATCTTGTTAAGATGTGTCTCAGAAGTTTGATTCCAATGTCCACACATTTGAACACCATGGATGTTTCTCACAATTTGCGGCAACTATCAATCCGACAACCAGCAGATAAACTGCCTCAAACTTTGAATTTTGTGAGGGGACATTAACTTCAGTTACTTCTGAAATTTGTGGGGCCAATTTGCCAATGACAAATGTATGCCTAACTTGCCAATCAATCTCATTGGGAAAAATCATCGGGACCCAAGGAGTTAGAGTAAGGTTAGAGTTTGGATTATGTTACTGTTTTAGATGGTTGCCATTGTTGCTGAGGTTGGCATTATGCAAATTTTATTAAGTGATCAGAGCCTGGAGCCCAGTGCGACCTTAGCTATTGGCTGCCTATACATTTAACTGGGAGCCTAACAGCTAATCTTCAGCTCTTAAAGGCAGTCTGTCCCTCCAAAGGGAAACCACATTGGATAACAGAAGGTTTTTGCAGATTCAATTTGGAGTAAGTCTAAACAAGGAATATGGAGCATCATCTGTGCTGGTCCCAAACAACCACTTCAATATTCCAATAGCACCTTCCAGCAGCCTCTTGGCCCCATACTCTTGTCTGTTTTGGCATTGCAAGTGAACATCCAAATATTTCTTAAATGGAACGAGGGTCTCTGCCTCTACCAACCTTTCAAAGGTTGGTAGAGTTTCAAACTCCCACCACCCTCTGGGTGAAAATGTTTTTCCTCACATCCCCTCTAATCCCCCTGGTCATTGATCCCTTCACCACGGAGAAAGGTTTCTTCCTGTCCACTCTCTATCTATGTCCCTCATAATTTCACACATCTCAATCATATGAGAGAGAGGGAAGACTACCAGTGAGCGTGTAGAAATGTGTGTAGAAATGAGTGATTAGCCAGCCATTGCTGAATAGCTGGAAGTATGTGGAATTATTGGAATGTGGTTATGTGGCTGATAGCATTGTGTGTGTGTGTAAGATTGAGATAGAGTCCTGATTACCAGAAGATTATTGATAGGTGAATGATGGGGGTGTGGATTATTGAGCAGTGTGTGAGGTTGATTGTGCAGTTGGTAGGATATGACATTTGAAGATATAAGGTCAGCTTCCGGTACGGTTCCTGGGTCATTAGGACCATAGTGCTGCCATTGTCTTCCCTGGCTTACTGCTCCCACTGTGTCTGCTCTCTGTCTGTCTTCAATAGCTCACTGCTCTCACTGTGTCTGCTCTCTGTCTGCCTTCAATAGCTCACTGCTCTCACTGTGTCTGCTCTCTGTCTGCCTTCAATAGCTCACTGCTCTCACTGTGTCTGCTCTCTGTCTGTCTTCAATAGCTCACTGCTCTATGTCTGCTCTCTGTCTGTCTTCAATAGCTCACTGCTCTCACTGTGTCTGCTCTCTGTCTGTCTTCAATAGCTCACTGCTCTCACTGTGTCTGTTCTCTGTCTGTCTTCAATAGCTCACTGCTCTCACTGTGTCTGCTCTCTGTCTGTCTTCAATAGCTCACTGCTCTCACTATGTCTGCTCTCTGTCTGTCTTCAATAGCTCACTGCTCTCACTATGTCTGCTCTCTGTCTGTCTGGAGGGTCCACCTGGTCCTCTGTGGACACGTCACCTCTCTCCTCCTAATACCTCCAGTGACGAATCTGAGAAGCTGCGGGCCCTCAGTCTGCCCTGCTGTTCCACAACTAGAGTTCCTTCCAGCACCAAGTGTAGCGCCCAGCCAGTTGAATGAGCACCTTGTATTTAAGAGGTTCAAGCTGGCTTTAAGGACCGGAATTCTCCAGCCGTTTGCTGAAGGTGGGATTCTCCGATCTGGTTGATGGCGCATCCTCGCCCACGGGCTTTCCGGTGCTGTGGGCCGGCTTCAACGAGTATTCCAATTGACAAGCTGGGGGGGTAGAGAATCCCGTCACCAGCGAAAGGCCTGTCCAAATTCTCCATTAGCAGTGGCTGTGGGGCAGATTGTAATCCCGGCCAAGTATCTTTAACTGGGAATAGCCTTGGGTGAATATTGGTTCCCTATTGATCATGTAGTTATTCAGCAGCATAGTTGGCATTAGCCTGTACACCACAATCATTGGGATGAGCAGGAGGGACAATATGCCTCTGTGTGTTGCCTGCATCACCTCCATCAAGTATGAGGCTATTGCACATTTAATTCCCATGTCCATCAATAGACCTTATCAGATTATTACCTAATTTGCATACTTTTTGTAAATATGAACCTTCCATGTAGATTTTTATTTTGTGAGTTTACCCTTCGCCCTTCTTCCTCAACATCTTCCCAAATATCCAAACAACGTACTTCTGTTCAAGGTTTGCCAGCTGTATTAATTATGAATTCATTGTTTCATTGCCCCATACAAAAATGAAAGGATTTACATTTGAAAAGGAGCTCGCTGCGAGCAGATGAAAGGATCGTGCTGACCGCCCTCCCACTCAGTGATGGTATATGCCGTTGTTTCTGGATCAATCATATTTGAAGTGTTTTCTCAGCAACCTATTATCCATTTTATTTTAGTGTTGCACTTATCAATCCCCGCTGAAAAATCTATTAATGTCGCAGTGTTTTGATGTCAAGAAAAAAACCTCTTCAGCCTGGACATGGCCAGATCGGGAGTGAAAGATCGGTCTTTTCAATCTGAAAATAACACAAATATCTCCCTTCAAATAAGCATTTGCATTTCCCTGCAGTGGAACATTCAATACATCACTAAACAAAACGGAAATTTGGGAGAGAAAAGGAAATGAAGTTAGTACAGACTTATTCTTCCATTCAGAATACATAAGTTTATTACAATTTCAAAGCCTTTGACCTTACAGAAGAAAGCCATTAGTCCATTGTGTGTGCGTCAGGACTCTGAAAGGACAGGTTTCAGTGTTTTCAAAAAGAATTATAATTTGCAATTGGATGTAAGGTCGGCAATATGATTTAATTACTGGCTGAAAGTCATGTGACAACTCGTGCTTCTGAAATTTCCCAAAAGCACACATATCCTGGCTTATCATGGAATCATAGAATTTACAGTGCAGAAGGAGACCATTCGGCCCATCACGTCTACACCGGTCCTTACAAAGAGCACCCTACTCAAGCCCACGTCTCTACCCTATCCCCATAACCCAGTAACCTCCACGTAACCTTTTTGGACAATAAGGGCAATTTAGCACAGCCGATCCACCAATCTGCACATTTTTGGACTGTAGGAGGAAACCGGAGCATCCGGAGGAAACCCACGCAGACACGGTGAGAACGCGCAGACTCCACACAGACAGGGCCGGCTCAAGGCACCGGCAACTTGGGCAGTCGCCCGGGGCGCCATGTGCTAGGGGGCGCCAGACTCGGGTCCCGCGCATGCGCAGTTGGGCTGGTGCCAACCAGCGCATGCGCGGTGGCCGCCCGCCCCCACGCTCGGTCCGCTCCTCCCGCCCCCTGCCCCCTCCTCAGGTCCGCCCCCTCCTCGGGTCCACCCCCCCCTCGGGTCCGCCCCCCCCTCGAGTCCGCCCCCCCACCCCGCCCTCGGGTCCGCCCCCCCCTCGGGTCCGCTCCCCCCGCTCGGTCCGCTCCCCCCGCTCGGTCCGCCCCCCCCCGCCCCCCCCCCTCGGGTCTGCCCCTCCTCGGCCCCGCCCCCCCCCCCTCGCCCTCCCCCCCCCCTCGGCCCCGCCCCCCCCAAGGGCGCCGAAGTTCAGCTTGCCCGGGGCGCCAGCAACCCTAGGGCCGGCGCTGCACACAGACAGTGACCTAAGACGGGAATTGAACCTGGGACCCTGAAGCTGTGAAGCAACTGTGCTAGCCACTATGCTACTGTGCTGCTCATGCTCGGTTTCAAGAGGAGCCGCTTTAATGTTCCACATTCAGTTAGATTGTGGCCGATACCTATTTCAATTCCATTTCACATATTCCCCATATCCCTCGATGCCCTTAATAAGAAAAATCCAACTCAGTTTCAACTTTGATCTTCAATAAACCTCCAGCCTCAACAGCATTTTTGGGGAGAGAGTTGCAGATTTCCAACACCCTTTGTGTGAGGAAGTACTTCCTGGTTTTGTGTTTCTGTGGTCTGTCTCAGCCCCTTTATTCTTGATTTCTCCACCAGAAGAATGAATTTTTACATTTCTACAATATTGTATCCGTGTGCCAAGTTAATCACCTCGATCAAATCACCACTTAATTTTCGAAACTCAACGCAAATCTACACAACCTGCCTGAATAAGTTAAGTCTTAAACTCCAGTTTTGTTCTGGTGAATCTGCACTGTACCATCTCCAAGGGTAATTTATCCTTCCTTAGAGTGTGGTCATCATAGCAATCTAACTGTGCGTGTCTCAAATAAATGCAGATAATCACGTGTTTATCATATCAGTTTAAAAAATTTTTTTTTTTGTTTTATGCACTGTACAATAGACAAAGGTATGTGGATCAGGTACAATATACAAAAGCTTTCCATTGGCATTGCCCCCCCGCCCCCCCCCCCCCCCCCCCCCCCCCCCCCCCCCCCCAGGTCACCCCGGCTTACCCCCTTCCCAGGTCTGTCCCCCCCACCTTTTGTTCTTTCTTATCCATTTATGATGAAGAACATATTTATATCAACATTTTTATAAAACCTCATGATGCTCTCGGGGAAGCTCCAAGCTCTGCACATTTAATCAGTTACTTTTACATGGCAGCCATTGTTGCGATGCAGCCTACCTTACACAGCAAGATCTCACAAATAGCAAACGGCAAGGACTGGACACTTGGGGGAGATGACAGTGTCGTGGCAATGACGCTAGATCACAAATCAGACACCCTGGATAATGCTCTGAAGGATATGAGTTGAAATCCCACAGCAACTGGTGAGATTTAAACTAAATTAAATCAATCAGGAATTGAAAGCTAGTCTCAGTAATTGTGGCCATGTAACTATCATCGATTGTTGTAAAAAGTCCACATGGTTCACTAATGTCCTTTAGTGAAGGAAGTCTGCCGTCTTTACCTGGTCTGACCTACATGTGCCTCCAGACCCACAGCGATGTGGTTGACTCTCAAATGTTCCCTGAAATGGCCGTGCGAGACCCTCAGCTCGAGGGCAATTCGGGATGGGCAACAACTGCTGGTCTTGCCGGTCACACCTACATGCATCACATGCAGAAGTAAAATAAAGGTTCATCTATTTTTGGTAATTTGGTGGTGATGGTCATATGCCAGACCAGACACCAGGATTCTCCAACCCCCCCACCGGCCAGGTCGGAGAATCCCTGGGGGGAGGCGTGAATCCCGCTCCGTCGCCCCAACGCCGGCTGCCGTATTCTCCGGCGCTGTTTTTCGGGCAGCGGCCGGATTCCTGCCTCGCCGGTCGGGGGCCATTGACAGCACCCCCTGTGGTGATTGCAGATCTGAGTAGATGCAATACAACTGAGCAAGCACTAGAGGGAGCACTAGAGAGCTATATATAGACAGGGACAGGAAGTGACAACACACTTCACGGAAGGCAGAACTCGTAGCAGGACACAGACACACAGGCAGGCAGCATTTGAGGTAGCCGTAAGTTAAGATCTGAAGAGAGAACAAATTCACAATAAAGCATCTTCTCCAACTTTGAGACTACGAGCTTTATTAAGACACGAGGAACAACACACCCCCCCCCCCCCCCCCCGGTGATTCTCCGGGCCCTGATGGGCCGAGCGGCCATCTATTTTTGGCCAGACCCGCCAGCGTGAATTACTCACCTCACACACAGCGGGACCTGGCAGGTGAGTAAGCGGGGATGGTCCTCGGGGGGGGGGGGGAGGGGGGGCACCGTGGTCTGTCCCGCGATCGGGGCCCACCGATCTGCGGGCAGGCTTGTTCCGTGGGGGCACTTATGTCTTCCGCCCCTGTAGAGCTCTGCCATATTGCCCGGGGGCCGGCGCGGAGAAGAGAATCCTCCCGTGCATGCGTGAAAATACGCCGGCCGATCTGCACATGCGCGGAATCATGCCACCGTTCGGCGCATGTGTGAACTCGCGCCGGCCCTTCAGCGCCGGTTGGACCGGCACCGACCCCTCCGGCGTCCACCTAGCCCCCGGGAATGCAAAGAATTCCGCACTTTCGGGGGCTATTGACACCGGTGTGGTTCATGCCGGATTTCTCGCCGGCGTGGGGACTTAGTTCCCAGAAGGCAGAATCCCGGCCCAGGTTTTTACAACTACGAAACAGAACACCCGGAGGCCGTGTTCATCATGGCCGATGACTTCAACAATGGCAACCTCAAGAGTGTACTGCCAAAATTTCACCAGCACATCTCCTGTCCCACCAGGGGCGATAACACTCTTGACCACTGCTACTCAAAAATCAAGGGCACCTACTGTTCCATCCCCCGACAGACCAAGGCAGGCCAGCCGCACAGTACAATTCCCATACCAGCCTCCCCGAACAGGCGCCGGAATGTGGAGACTAGTGGCTTTTTACAGTAACTTCATTTGAAGCCTACTTATGACAATAAGCGATTTTCATTTCATTTCATTTTCATTTCCTGGCATACAATCAGAAACTCAAGTGGGAGCTTAGTTCCAGCTAAGAAGGTCGTGCAGTGCTGGTCCGAGGAGACAGAAGAGCTCCTACGTGTTTGCTTGGAGACAATGGACTGGTCCATATTTAAGAACTCAGCGACCAAGTTAAATGAGTATGCCACCATCGTCACAGACTTCATCAGCAAATGTATGGATGCCTGCGTGTCAAAGAAAGCAGTACGTACGTTCCTCAACCGGATACCATGGCTCAATCGTGAGATTGACTCCCTACTGGATGACAGGTCTGAGACATTCAAGTCAGTCAATCCTGAAATCCAGGTACATCCTCCACAAAGCCATCAGGATGTCAAGAGAGAATGTCAGAACAAGCTAGAGTCACAGAATAGGGTTGCACACTCTCGTTGGTTGTGGCAAGGCCGAAAAAACATAACGGGCTACAAAGCAAAGCCGAGCAGAATCTCCGGCAGCAGCGCACCCCTTTCCGATGAACTCAATGCATTCTGTGCTCAGTTCGAGCAGGAAACCAACAATCCGCTTTTGAGTGCCTCAGCGGCCCATAACGGACCCATACTCACCATCATAGCTTCCAAAGTCAGACCAGCCTTCCTGAAAGTGAATCTTCGGAAGGCGAAGGGTCTGGACGGGATGCCTGGTCGTGCACGAAGAGCCTGCGTGGACCAGCTGGCAGCTGTGTTCACAGACATCTTTAACCTCTCCCTACCCCTCTTGGAGGTCCCCCCTGCTTCAAGAAGACCACCTCATACCTGTGCCAAAGAAGAACCAGGAAATGAGCCTCAATGACTGCCATCCAGTGGCCTTGACATCAGTCGTAATGAAGTGCTTCGAGAGGTTGATCATGAAGTGCAACAACTCCATACTCCCAGAAAATGCCTTGATCCACTGCAATTCGCATACCGCCTCAACCAGTCCACAGCAGATGCCATCTCCCTGGTCCTAGACTCATCCCTGGAGCATCTCAACACCAAGGACCCTGACATCAGACTCCTATTTATTGACTACAGCTCTGCCTTCAACACCATCATCCCAGCCAAGCTCATATCAAAGCTCCAAAACCTAAGACTTGGTTCCTCAATCTGCAACTGGTTCTTCGACTTTCTGACCCACAGACTGCAGTCAGTAAGAATAAACAACATCTCCTCCACAATAGCCCTCAATACCGGGGCCCTGCAAGGCTGCGTACTTAGCCCCCTACTCTACTCCCTGTACACACACGACTGCGTGGCAAAATTTGGTTCCAACTCCATTGCTGACGATACGACCATAGTGGGCCGGAGCTCGAGTAACGACGAGTCAGAATACAGGAGGGAGATAGAGAACCTAGTGGAGTGGTGTAGCGACAACAATCTCTCCCACAATGCCAGCAAAACTAAACTAAAGAGCTGGTCATTGACTTCCGAAAGCAAAGTACTGTACACACCATGTCAGCATCAATGGGGCCGAGGTGGAGATGGTTGACAGCTTCAAATTCTTAGGGCTGCACATCACCAACAATCTGTCCTGGTCCACCCACGTCGACGCTATCACCAAGAAAGCACAACAGCGCCTATACTTCCTCAGGAAAATAAGGAAATTCACCATGTCCACATTAACTCTTACCTACTTTTACAGATGCAACATTGAAAGCATCCGATCTGGCTGCATCACAGCCTGGCATGGCAACTGCTCGGCCCAAGACCACAAGAAACTTCAGAGTCGAGAACACAGCCCAGTCCATCACATAAACCTGCCTCCCATCAATTGACTCCATCTCCACCTTCCGCTGCACGGGGAAAGCGGGCAGCATAATCAAAGACCCCTCCCACCCGGCCTACTCACTCTTCCAACTTCTTCCATCGGGCAGGAGATACAGAAGTCTGAGAACACGCACCAACAGATTCAAAAACAGCTTCTTCCCCACTGTTACCAGACACCTAAATGACCCTCTTATAGACGGATCTGATTAATACTACACCCTGTATGCTTCACACGATGCCAATGTCTATGTTTACATTGTGTATCTTGTGTTGCCCGATTATGTATTATCTTTTCTTTTCTTTTCATGTACTTCATGATCTGTTTGAGCTTCTGGCAGAAAAATTATTTTCACTGTAACTCGATACACATGATAATAAACAAAACCTAATCCAAGGATGGACCTCCCCCCGCTCTTCTGCAAACTGAGAGACAGCAAACTGAGAGGGAGCGACACTGAGAGGGAGACACACTGAGAGGGAGACACACTGAGAGGGAGCGACACTGAGAGGGAGACACACTGAGAGGGAGACACACTGAGAGGGAGACACACTGAGAGGGAGCGACACTGAGAGGGAGACACACTGAGAGGGAGCGACACTGAGAGGGAGACACACTGAGAGGGAGCGACACTGAGAGGGAGCGACACTGAGAGGGAGACACACTGAGAGGGAGCGACACTGAGAGGAGCGACACTGAGAGGGAGACACACTGAGAGGGAGACACACTGAGAGGGAGCGACCTGAGAGGGACGACACTGAGAGGGAGACACACTGAGAGGGAGCGCACTGAGAGGGAGACCACTGAGAGGGAGACACACTGAGAGGAGCACACTGAGAGGGAGACACACTGAGAGGGAGACACACTGAGAGGGAGACACACTGAGAGGGAACACTGAGAGGGAGACACACTGAGAGGGAGACACACTGAGAGGAGACACACTGAGAGGGAGACACACTGAGAGACACACTGATAGGGAGACACCTGAGAGGGAGACACTGAGAGGGAGACACACTGAGAGGGACACACTGAAGGGAGCGACACTGAGAGGGAGACACACTGAGAGGGAGACACACTGAGAGGGAGCGACACTGAGAGGGAGACACCTGAGAGGGAGACACACTGAGAGGGAGCACACTGAGAGGGAGACACACTGAGAGGGACACACTGAGGGAGACACACTGAGAGGGAGACACACTGAGAGGGAGCGACACTGAGAGGGAGACACACTGAGAGGGAGACACACTGAGAGGGAGACACACTGAGAGGGAGACACACTGAGAGGGAGACACACTGAGAGGGAGACGACACTGAGAGGGAGACACACTGAGAGGGAGACACACTGAGAGGGAGACACACTGAGAGGGAGACACACTGAAGGAGGGAGACGCACTGAGAGGGGAGCGACACTGAGAGGGAGACACACTGAGAGGGAGACACCTTAGATGAGCGACACTGAGAGGGAGACACACTGAGAGGGAGGAAACCTGAGAGGGAGACACACTGAGAGGGAGACACACTGAGAGGGAGACACACTGAGAGGGAGACACACATGAGAGGGAGACACACTGAGAGGGAGCGACACTGAGAGGGAGACACACTGAGAGGGAGACACACTGAGAGGGAGACACACTGAGAGGGGAGCGACACTGAGAGGGAGACACACTGAGAGGGAGACACACTGAGAGGGAGACACACTGAGAGGGAGACACACTGAGAGGGAGACACACTGAGAGGGAGACACACTGAGAGGGAGCGACACTGAGAGGGAGACACACTGAGAGGGAGACACACTGAGAGGGAGACACACTGAGAGGGAGACACACTGAGAGGGAGCGACACTGAGAGGGAGACACACTGAGAGGGAGACACACTGAGAGGGAGACACACTGAGAGGGAGCGACACTGAGAGGGAGACACACTGAGAGGGAGACACACTGAGAGGGAGACACACTGAGGGCTGTAGGGCAGCATGGTAGCAGTGGGCAGCACGGTAGCATGGTGGTTAGCATAAATGCTTCACAGCTCCAGGGTCCCAGGTTTCCGATTCCGTCTGGGGTCACTGTCCTGTGCGCGGAGTCTGCACGTTCCTCGCCCGTGTGGTGCAGTGGGTTTTCCTCTGCGTGCTCCGGTTTCCTCCCACAGTCCAAAGATGTTGGTGGGGTTAGGTAGATTTGGGGACCATGCTAAATTGCCCGTAGTGTTCCTAAAAAGTAATGGTTAAGGGTGGGGGGGGAATTGTGTGGTTACGGGTATTGGGTGGATACGTGTGTTTGAGTAGGGTGATCATGGCTCGGCACAACATCGAGGGCCGAAGGGCCTTTTCTGTGCTGTACTGTTCTATGTTCTATGTAAACTGAGAGACAACACACTTTAGCAGATGTGCTCGAGAGGGGAGTTAGTCCACATTCCTCGGGGGTGAGCATGCACAAGGATAGCAGTAACAACTTGAAATTAATAATAATAACTTTTATTGTCACAAGTAGGCTTACATTAACACTGCAATGAAGTTACTGTGAAAAGCCCCTAGTCACCACATCCCGGCATCTGTTCGGGTACACAGAGGGAAAATTCAGAATGTCCAATTCACCGAACAGTATCTCTTTCGGGACTTGTGGGAGGAAACCAGAGCACCCGGAGCATATACAGCACCTTCAATATAGCGGAAGCGGTCTGTTTGAGACTCGCTGATAGATATTTATCACTATGATTACTCAACAAGTCCATTATTGTCGGACCGAGCGGTGGTGGAAGGTGAATTGGGTAGACCTTGGCTTTTGTTTTGTTAAAATAGCAGTTAACCGCATGTCAGATAAATGCATTATGCAAACGCCCAAATTTATTCCTCGCCTACGGTCACAGAAACAAAATATCCCTTCCACGTCTTGTCAATACATCAAAATGTTACAGGCAACAAAGAGTGAATGTTTGTCTTGGTGATTGTGACCAAGGTGCAGAGATTAGTGGGATGTTGGTATCGGGACTGATATGGAATCGTTTGGAGGTTTTACTGTGAACCTTTATTAAAAAGGCACTATTCCAAGATATTAATAAAGATTTCTTTAATAGGAAACATTTGTTAGGGCGCAGTTTGTTTGTGCGGATGCCTCTGAAGGAGGTTTACCTGCTCAGAATTAACAAAATGGACTTTTATTGGCACCATTAAACGATTTTATAGAATTGTCTGTAACTGACTCACAAAAAAATAGTTTGGGTGGTGAGATGTGATATTAAAATAGCAAAAACCGCAGTCTCAAGCAGATGTGAATCAAGTTAACAGCTGGATTCAACATTAATTTACCTTCCTGATGAGCTTGATGCTGCAGTTAGCTCTCTGATTTGCTGAACCACAGCAGACAATCTTATCCCAGCTTGGTGACCAGCTGTGGCTACTCGGTTTTCCTGGAAAAAATTATTTTGAGCCAGGAGACTCTGAGCATGAGAAAGTCAAAGCTGCCATTGGCACAGCAAAACAGCGCAGCCTCCTTCAAAAGCATGTACATGTTGGACATCGAGAGAACATGCAAGGCCAGGAAATCCCGAGCTCGTAACTTATCCAAAACTCAATCGTTGGGGGCCCATCTGTACTATTTGCAGCAGAACCTTCTGGGTGCAAGTTCATGGAATCATTGAACTTACATTGCAGAAGGAGGTGATTCGGCCCATTGAGTCTGCACCGGCCCTTGGAAAAAGCATCCCACCTAAACCCACACCTCCACCCTATCTCCGTAACCCAGTAACCAACACCTAATCTTTTTGGACACTAAGGTCAATCCACCTAACCTGCACATCTTTGGACTTGTGGGAGGAAAGCGGAGCACCCGGAGGAAACCCATACAGACACGGGAGAACGTGCAGACTCCGCGCAGACAGTGACCCAAGCCAGGAGTCGAACCTGAGACCCTGGAGCTGTGAAGCAACAGTGCTAACCACGGCAGGTACCACCAAGTTGACTTTAAAAATCACTCACATACCCACCAGAACCTTACCAAACACTCCAGATGATGAACGCCACCCTCTTGAAGGGCAAACAAGAGAAAGATTTCTTTCCAGGTCTCTGATAATTGACCACTCTGTTAACAAGGGGATGAAAGGTTGGGATGTAAGGTTATCGGGGTAAGCAGGAATGTGGAGTGAGGTGACAAGCAGATTAGAAATGATTTTATTGAAAAGCGGAGCAGGCTCCAGGGGTGAAGGGACTCTGAATTGGCAAGCTCAGATGTATTCAGGCTGTTATGCAATAAAACTGTGCAAATGTGGCACCTTGACAGGGGTCTTCAGTGTGGGAGCATCCAGAGAGACAGTGGGGCAAGTGAATATAAAAATGTGGTTCATTCACCCACTGATCCTAACCAGATTACTAAATCATTGCATCTCATCTGCACCAAGTAATGGGTGGCAAGAAAATGCCATCTCCAGACTGTTTTTTAGAGATTCCACTCAGTGGTTTAGTTGGTCACACATTTGATCAGGAAGCAGCTAATTCCACGTCCTCAGAATGACAACCACCACCGAGCTCCTTGAGGACGTAGCTGGGGGAATGGGAGTGGGGTCCTGGCTAGTACTCAGAGGGACGTACCAATGCAGGAGGTCTCCTCCATTCTCACTCATTCCGCCTCTGGCTTCTTGATCCTTCCCCATACCTTTTCTGCATTGGCCGCACATTGGTTGTGAGGTTCTGAAGGGCCAAACCCCCCTATGTTCCTCCTTCATTCCACGACACATTTACGTATTCCAGGGTTCGCTATTGTTCAGGTTGAGTTTGTAACCTGTGAAGGCTCGGAACTCCCTTCGGAGTCACATGACTTCTCCCATACCGGCGAGGAGGTTTGAGATGTGGAGGAGCAGCTCATCCACATAAAGTGAAACTCTGTGCTCCCTGTCTCTCCTCTCCATCACTTTGCTGCTCGATTTCCAAGGAAAATAGCAGCGGGGATAATTGGCACCCCTGCCTTGTGCCTCTGTGCAGCCGGGTATATTAAGAAATGGTGGCGTTGGTCCATACGCTCGCCATGGGAGCGCAACACTGTAGATTCACCCATGGACTATCTCAAAGAGAATGGAGTACGAAAATAAGGAATTCCTGCTAAAACTATACAAGGCACTAGTTAGACAGCACCTGGAATATTGTGAACAGTTTTGGCCCCATTATCTAAGGAAAGCCATACTGGCAATGGAGGCAGTCCAGAGAACGTTCATGAGGTTTATCCGGGTATGGAGGGATTTTCTTATGAAGAGAGGTTGAGTAAGTTGGGCCTGTGCTCATTGGAGTTCGTCGAATGGAGAGGTGACCTTATTGAGACATAAAGGATTTTCACAGTAACTTCATTGCAGTGTAATGTAAGCCTACTTGTGCCACTAATAAAGACTATTATTATTGTCATTATTGTTAGGGGACTTGACAGGGCCGATGCTGAGAGGATGTTTCCCCTTGTGGATGAATCTGGGACCAGAGGGCAGAATCTCAGAATAAGGTGTTGTCATTTAAGACAGAGATGAGGAGGAATTTCTTCTCTCAGAACCTGTGCAATTCATTACCACAGAGAACTGTAGAGGTTGTGTCATAGATCATAGAATTTACATAGAATTTACAGTGCCGAAGGGGGCTATTCGGCCAATCGAGTCTGCACCGGCTCCTGGAAAGAGCACCCTACCCAAGGTCAACACCTCCTCCCTATCCCAATAACCCAGTAACCCCACCCAACACTAAGGGCAATTTTGGACACTAAGGGCAATTTATCATGGCCAATCCACCTAACCTGCACATCTTTGGACTGTGGGAGGAAATCGGAGCACCCGGAGGAAACCCACGCAGACACGGCGAGGATGTGCAGACTCCACACAGACAGTGACCCAAGCCGGAATCGAACCTGGGACCCTGGAGCTGTGAAGCCATTGTGCTATCCACAATGCTACCGTGCTGCCCACATGTCATTAAGAATGTTCAAGGCTGAGATAGACAGATAATTAATCAGTCAGGGAGTCAAAGGATGTGGAGATCAGGCGGGAAAGTGGAGTTGAGGATTATATCAATTCAGTCACAATCTCATTGAATGGAGGAACAGACCCGGTGGGTTGAATGGCCTTCTTCTGCTTCTACTCCTTGATTTGATTTGATTTATTATTGTCACATGTATTAGTATACAGTGAAAAGTATTGTTTCTTGCATGCTGTACAAACAATGCTTACCGTACATAGGGAAGGAAGGAGAGACTGCAGAATATAATGTTACAGTTATAGCAAGGTGCAGAGAAAAGATCAACTTAATACGAGGTAGGTCCATTCAAAAGTCTGATGGCAGTAGGGAAGAAGCTGTTCTTGAGTTGGTTGGTGCGTGACCTCAAACTTTGGTATCTTTTTCCTGACGGAAGAAGGTGGAAGAGAGTATGGCCGGGGTGCGGGGGGTCCTTAATTATGCTGGCTGCCTTTCTGAGGCAGCGGGAATTATAGATAGAGCCAATGGATGGGAGGCTGGTTTGCATGATGGACTGGGCTACATTCGTGACCTTTTGTAGTTTCCTGCGGTCTTGCGCAGAGCAGGAACCATACCAAGCTGTGATACAACCAGAAAGAATGCTTTCTATGGTGCATCTGTAAAAGTTGGTGAGGGTCCTAGCTGACACACCAAATTTCCTCAGTCTTCTGAGAAAGTAGAGTCGTTGGTGGGCTTTCTTAACCATAATGTCGGCATGGGGGGACCAGGACAGGTTGTTGGTGATCTGTACATCTTAAAAACTTGAATCTCTCGACCCTTTCTACTTCATTCCTATTGATGTAGTTAGGGGCGTGTTCTCTGAAGTCGGTGATAATCTCCTACCTTTTGTTGACATTGAGGGAGAGATTATTGTCGTCGCACCAGTTCACCAGATTCTCTATCTCATTCCTGTACTCTGTCTCGTCATTGTTTGAAATCCGACCCACTACGGTGGTGTCATCAGCAAATTTGAGAATCGAGTTGGAGGGGGATTTAGCCACACAGTCATAGGTGTATAAGGAGCATAGTAGGGGGCAGAGGGCATAACCTTGTGGGGCACCGGTGTTGAGGATGATCGTGGAGGAGGGGTTGTTGCCTATCCTATGTCTTATGGGCAAGGTTTTAGAACCAATAATCATGGAAAAGAAATCAACAGATA
Source organism: Scyliorhinus canicula (assembly GCF_902713615.1). Taxonomy (NCBI): domain Eukaryota; kingdom Metazoa; phylum Chordata; class Chondrichthyes; order Carcharhiniformes; family Scyliorhinidae; genus Scyliorhinus; species Scyliorhinus canicula. The sequence continues at coordinate 3,447,279 of NC_052162.1, forward strand.
CTTGGAGAAGTTCTAATGAAGAAGAGTCAGCGTGGATTTGAAAAGGAAGATTGTGCTTGACTAATCTGATTGAATTGTCTGATGAATTCTGATGAAGGGAATGCGGTGGATGTTGTCTATATAAATTTTAAGAAAGCCTTTGACAAAACACCACGTAAAAGGCTGCCAAAACTGTCGCCCAGGGAATAGGTCTCAGTGTTTGGCCTTTGGACAGAAAGCCGTGAGCGCTGGTGAATGTTTATTTTTCAGACTGGAGGATGAGACACGCTGATGTTCCCCAAGGTGCTGGTTTTTTGATACATTTAAATTACTTTGCATTACAATCCCAGACCAGATCCCAACAGCGGCTAGGATACGGGACAGAAATCCCAATATTTTATTTTAATTTAGTGAGACTGTGAGGAAAGGATATCTCGCTCCAGGAGTGATTTCACACAAAATAGGGATTTGGGATATTAAAACAAACTTTATCACTAACACAGGATTAGAATATATTTAATATCACACAAGAAAGTATCTGACAATTACCCCTAAACAATGCTAATCAATACAGTGACACAACCCGTAACTGCTATTGCCACGACAACCAAGAAAGCACAACAGCGCCTATACTTCCTCAGGGAACTAAGGAAATTCGGCATGTCCACATTGACTCTTACCAACTTTTACAGCTGCACCATAGAAAGCATCCTATCTGGCTGCATCACAGCCTGGTATGGCAACTGCTCAGCCCAAGACAGCAAGAATCTTCAGAGAGTCATGAACACAGCCCAGTCCATCACACGATCCATTGACTCCATCTACACCTCCCGCTGCCTGGGGAAAGCGGGCAGCATAATCAAAGACCCCCTCCCACTCAGCTTACTTACGCTTGCAACTTCTTCCATCGGGCAGGAGATACAAAAGTCTGAGAACACGCACGAACAGACTCAAAAACAGCTTCTTCCCCGCTGTCACCAGACTCCTAAATGACCCTCTTTTGATCTGATCTCTTCACACATCTTCACCTGATGCCTGTGTCTCTATTTCCATTGTGTATTTTATGTTTACCCTATTATGTATTTTCTCTTAATGTACGGAATGATGTGTTTGAGCTGGATGCAGAACAAGACTTTACTGTACCTCGGTTTCACTGTACCTCGGTAAACCAATCCAATATTCCCACTGATATCCCCACTCAAACAACAAAACCATCTGCAGTCCCAATCCACGTTTAAATACAGTGAGCACTCAGCAATACTTACTGTACAGAGATGTCTCGAATATTGCACTTTGAGAAAGAGAGATATTGTGAGACTGCTTCAAGAAAGAGACCTGACCCGCTGTCAGAATAATGCAAAATCCCTGGCTGTATTTCTTCAGGAACCGTCTCAGCTCACCTTCCAACCACAAACTAACTGAACAGTTGCAAAGAAACTGCTAGTCTGTCCACAGACAGATCTTCAACTTAACGGTATTGAGAACAACTGCTTATCCCAATCTAAAACTCAACCGAAACCTCACACCTGGCTGCTTCAGGCCCGTCTCCTCTCATTAACTACATCAACTTGCCAAACTGAACTCAATGTCTCGAATTAACTACTCCACAGGCAACCTTCTTAATGTATTAAAAGACCATTAGGCCAAACGTTTACGATGCTTTAATTGCACCCGTGGCTCCAAAAGGCCTAGCTGTTCTTGCGAACCAGGATTTTTAAAATCATGACTCCAGCAGTCACACGCACGCTAACCTAGATCAAATATATATAATACGATATATCTGGAATCCCTGCATTCATTACACTTAGATATTGAAATATAAAGTAAAATTTCAAACTTTTCCAGCACTTCCAAACTGGGAAGTATGACTGATATTGAGGAGAATTCCGTTCAGCACAGGATATAGACTAACAGAATGGGAAGGCAAGTGGCCGATGGAGTTTCATGCCAAGAAGTGTGAGCTGATGTTCTTGAGCAGAAAGTGTGGGGGAATGCATGATAAACTTCACTACCTTGTTAATCACAGTAACTCCGCCTTCTTAATCCTAATTACCTGGCTTTTCTCCATATTTCTTGCTGTCACGAGAAACACATTAATGACCTGGCTTAGCTCCTGCTATCCAATTTGAAATTCTCATCCTTTTGTACAAACCTCTTTATTGCTTCACCCCACCCTATCTTTTTAAACCTCTCCCATAACAACTTCTTCCCCGCTGTTACCAGACTCCGAACGACCCTCTTCTGGACTGATCTGATCTTTCCACATATCTTCTCTACTGAGTAGTACGACACTCCTATATGCTTCACCCGATGCCTGTGTCCATGTATTTATATTGTGTATTAATCGTACGTCCTTTGTTTTTTCATGTATGGAACGATCTGTCTGGACACTATGCAGAACAGTACTTTGCAATGTACCTCAGTACATGTGACAATAAATAAATCCAATCAAATCAAATCAAAAGCCTCCACGGTTTCTGCTACCCTCTAATTCTGGCCGCCTGTTGCAACTCTGATTGAAATCACCCGCGCATTGGTGAATTCAGCTGCCTGGACCGAAAACTCTGAAATTTCCTCGCTAAACTTCTCCACCGCCCTAACCCTCTTCACCCTCCACTGCCCAACCTCCCTCTGCTCCCCACCGCTCCATCTCTCTCTACTCCCCACCACTCTACCGCTCTCCATTCCCCACTGCCCTACCTTTCTCTGCTCCCCATCGCTCTACCTTTCTCTAATTCCCACTGCCCGACCTCTCTCCACTCTCCACTGCCTTCCTTCCTCTACTCCCCACCACTCTACATCTCTTTACTCCTCGAAGTTGCTCCTTAAAACCTACTTCTTTGACCAAATATTTCCTCAGCTGGCTCTGTGTTAATTTATTTTTTGATTACCACTCGAGTGAAGCATGCTTGGATGCTTTGTTTTGTTAATGCTGCTATGCTGTAAGGGTCCTTCCTGATGGTTGCCTTAATTCCCCTTCATTTTTGCTGTTATCAGTTTGATCCTTGGATGATTAATGGACATGTGTCTTTAAGTCAAAGAATGTGGAATTGCACAAGTTGCAACATAGTATATGGTGCTGGTTTCTCGAACAGGAGAACTCAAATGTTTTGGCACCTGAGTGATAGGGTGGGACTCGGTTTGATTGGTTGCCTGGTGGCCAATGAATTGGCCAAAAGGCCGTACTCTGCCCGGTTATGGGTGGTGATTGGGTCCGAATCGAGTGGAACAATTCTCAGAGACCCAAGGAGCTCAGTATAAATTCTGGACGCTCAGCGGAGGATCTGGTCTCTCTTTCTCTCATGTTTTCTCCACAAAGGCTGTATTTCTGAAACTGCAGAGACCTGAATTAATCTATCATGGAAACCATTACAGTCGAGAAAGCAGAAATCTCACCCAGAAAGCCTGGTTTGAAGGACCGTGTGTTGGAAACAACAATGGGAAACAAAGACTTTTATCCCGTTCATTATTATTTTTACATCCCTCTTCCCTCTCCGTGTTTGTCTGTCTCTTGTGTGTGTGACTGTGTGTGTGACTGTGTGTGCGTGACTGTGTGTGTGTGGCTGTGTGTGTGTGACTGTGTGTGCGTGACTGTGTGTGTGTGGCTGTGTGTGTGTGACTGTGTGTGTGTGTGGCTGTGTGTGTGTGACTGTGTGTGCGTGACTGTGTGTGTGTGACTGTGTGTGTGTGTGGCTGTGTGTGTGTGACTGTGTGTGTGTGTGGCTGTGTGTGCGTGACTGTGTGTGCATGACTGTGTGTGTGTGACTGTGTGTGTGTGTGACTGTGTGTGTGTGACTGTGTGTGCGTGACTGTGTGTGTGTGACTGTGTGTGTGTGTGGCTGTGTGTGTGTGACTGTGTGTGTGTGTGGCTGTGTGTGCGTGACTGTGTGTGCATGACTGTGTGTGTGTGACTGTGTGTGTGTGTGTGACTGTGTGTGTGTGACTGTGTGTGCGTGACTGTGTGTGTGTGACGGTGTGTGCGTGACTGTGTGTGTGTGACTGTGTGTGCGTGACTGTGTGTGCGTGGCTGTGTGTGTGTGGCTGTGTGTGTGTGACTGTGTGTGTGTGGCTGTGTGTGTGTGACTGTGTGTGTGTGTGGCAGTGTGTGCGTGACTGTGTGTGTGTGACTGTGTGTGCGTGACTGGGTGTGTGTGACTGTGTGTGTGTGTGGCTGTGTGTGTGTGACTGTGTGTGTGTGTGACTGTGTGTGTGTGTGGCTGTGTGTGTGTGACTGTGTGTGTGTGACTGTGTGTGCGTGACTGTGTGTGTGTGACTGTGTGCGTGACTGGGTGTGTGTGACTGTGTGTGCGTGACTGTGTGTGTGTGGCTGTGTGTGTGTGACTGTGTGTGTGTGTGTGGCTGTGTGTGTGTGACTGTGTGTGTGTGTGTCTGTGTGTTTGTAGAGGGTGAAGCAAGTTGACGTGGGGGATTAGGAATTATATAATAGCTAACCAGTTATATTCGTTGCATATTTTGTTATAGTTCTTGTTATTAGTAAAAAGTAATTCTGTTTGAAACACATCTGACATTCAAGGTAAGGCGTTGATAAAAGTTTTGTCACCAAGTGCGTGATTGTGAATGGAAACATGTTATTGAAGGTTTACACCTGTAACAGAAAGCTGTCTAATGGATCCCTCACAACCAAGAGAAATATATGCCTTTCATTGAGTGTCTCGCAATAGGATTGTCTGTCAGTGAAGCTCCCAACATAAAATCAATGCCGTGACATCCTCCTGTAATAAAGAATATTTAACATCTGCATGATATAAAATCTCACTTTGTCTTCATGTTGAAGTGATTATTTAAGTACATTGCGGTGTTACACTGAGTCTGAACAAATACAAAATAAAGGTGGGTGCAAACATAAACGTTTGAACAATTTATAAACTCCAGTCAATGATTTATGGTGTATTGAACAATCATATTACCCAACCAGGAATCCTGAAGTCTGGAATAATGATGCATTCCTCACCATGCTGGCTGTGGAGTCAAAATTTAAATTTATCAAAGAGATCTTAACAACCTAATGTCACACTCCAGACAAACAGTCCACTGTAATACTGCCCATCAGAGGGTCAGTACTGAGGGAGTACCGCACTGTCAGAGGGTCAGTACTGAGGGAGTGCTGCACTGTCAGAGGGTCAGTACTGAGGGAGTGCCACACTGTCAGAGGGCCAGTACTGAGGGAGTGCCGCACTGTCAGAGGGTCAGTACTGAGGGAGTGCCGTACTGTCAGAGGGTCAGTACTGAGGGAGTGCTGCACTGTCAGAGGGTCAGTACTGAGGGAGTGCCGCACTGTCAGAGGGTCAGTACTGAGGGAGTGCCGCACTGTCAGAGGGTCAGTACTGAGGGAGTGCTGCACTGTCAGAGGGTCAGTACTGAGGGAGTGCCGCACTGTCAGAGGGTCAGTACTGAGGGAGCGCTGCACTGTCAGAGGGTCAGTACTGAGGGAGTGCTGCACTGTCAGAGGGTCAGTACTGAGGGAGTGCTGCACTGTCAGAGGGTCAGAACTGAGGGAGAACCGCACTGTCGGAGGGTCAGTACTGAGGGAGTGCCGCACTGTCAGAGGGTCAGTACTGAGGGAGTGCCACACTGTCAGAGGATCAGTAGTGAGGGAGTGCCGCACTGTCAGGGGGTCAGTACTGAGGGTGTGCTGCACTGTCAGAGGGTCAGTACTGAGGGAGTGCTGCACCGTCAGAGGGTCAGTACTGAGGGAGTGCTGCACTGTCAGAGGGTCAGTACTGAGGGAGTGCTGCACTGTCAGAGGGTCAGTACTGAGGGAGTGCTGCACTGTCAGAGGGTCAGTACTGAGGGAGTGCTGCACTGTCAGAGGGTCAGTACTGAGGGGGTGCTGCACTGTCAGAGGGTCAGTACTGAGGGAGTGACGCACTGCCAGAGGGTCAGTACTGAGGGATTGCTGCACTGTCAGAGGGTCAGTACTGAGGGAGTGCCGCACTGTCAGAGGGTCAGTACTGAGGGAGTGCCACACTGTCAGAGGGTCAGTACTGAGGGAGTGCCGCAATGTCAGAGGGTCAGTACTAAGGGAGTGCCGCACTGTCAGAGGGTCAGTACTGAGGGAGTGCTGCACTGTCAGAGGGTCAGTACTGAGGGAGTGCTGCACTGTCAGAGGGTCAGTACTGAGGGAGTGCCGCACTGTCAGAGGTTCCGTACTGAGGGAGTGCTGCACTGTCAGAGAGTCAGTACTGAGGGAGCTCCGCACTGTCAGATGGTCAGTACTGAGGGAGTGCTGCACTGTGGGAGGTCAGTACTGAGGGAGCGCCACACTGTCAGAGGGTCAGTACTGAGGGAGTGCCGCACTGTCAGAGGGTCAGTACTGAGGGAGTGCCGCACTGTCAGAGGGTCAGTACTGAGGGAGTGCCGCACTGTCAGAGGGTCAGTACTGAGGGAGCACCGCACTGTCAGAGAGTCAGTACTCAGGGAGTGCTGCACTGTCAGAGGGTCAGGACTGAGGGAGCGCTGCACTGTCAGATGGTCAGTACTGAGGGAGTGCTGCACTGTCAGAGGGTCAGTACTGAGGGAGCGCTGCACTGTCGGAGAGTCAGTACTGAGGGAGTGCTGCAGTGTTAGAGAGTCAGTACTGAGGGAGTGCTGCAGTGTTAAAGAGTCAGTACTGAGGGAGTGCTGCACTGTCGGAGTCAGTCCTGAGGGAATTTTGGCGAGTTTCAGTTGAGACATTAACATGATGCCCCACCCATTTTTCCTCGCAGGTTGCCCTGAACATTTGAAGTAAAAAACTCACCACCATTCTTAGAATTCCCCCTCTACCAAAAAGGGCAAATCTGATATTCCGAATGGTGAACACGGATTCTCACTACCTGACTCCGATGGAGGCTTCGGTGGGTGCTATTCAGGTCAAACTATATTTTCACGTTATCCACCGGTATAACCCATATCTTCATAGATGATTTCATTTGCTTACCACTTAGTAGCATCGATCCTGGGTGCCCGCATTGCTAAGTAAGTAAAGTAGACTTTGTAATAACCACTGTTTCGGGTTAAAACTTTAAGTTATTTTATTATTACATTTTTTTCTTTTGAAAGATGCAATCACTGCCTTTGCAGAACAGTAAAACAAGCTTGCTTCTGGATTCTCCTGGTTGGTTGAGAAGACCTTCAGGTCCACCTTGACAATCTCTCTTTATCTTTTGGTTTTCTCCTGATGGATTCGCTGTTCTGCTCGGTTTCTGTGTTCGATCCTTCCCATGATGAGCTATGAGAGCTGACTCTGCTGGCTGTCCCCGATTTAGGGTGTATATTCTCCTTCTAGCAGTTATTACATTTATGTAACATTATCGTTCAATGTACCTTCAATCTTAATTACTTCTAACACGACTATGTATTCATGTTGAGCATGACTTTAGCTCATTGAATTCTGATTACATTTTTTCCCTTGTGATGTTCAAAAGTGCTTTGATCCTCGAGGGGTGTTACATCTGGTTCCTGTCACTTCTAAAGTTGCTTAATTACCAAATAGTGCCCTTAGCTTGTCAGAACTCTGACTCCGATTTGGGGTTAACCTGTGTTCTCATGGACATGTCTCCAGCTTCCCATATTCAACTGGTGTCAGCAGGATTTCACACCTAAACATTTGTCACCGAATTCAACTGAAGAGCCTGGCAATTCTTTTTTAGCTGCTGACTAAAATAATTAACTTCAAAGAAGGTGCAAAATATTGTTTTTTTTTCATGTAGTTAAAAGTTCAATCTGCTTTGACTTGAAAGACATGCGTCAGTTTTACAGCTTGAGCAGGCACAAGCTGTTTTCTTAACGCCTGTTTGATAGAGGCTATCTGCAGTTCAAAATCTTCTTTTGCAGCTGCTGTTAATCCTTCGTGGGCTTTTTCCCGACATTTTCCCATGTACCCTCAGGTCAGGTTTTGCTAGACTTCCATGCTTCAAATGACATATTTTCCCATTTTTACTTTACACATTATTTTGAATAATTATGGAGTTTTACGCGGTGTTAATATTTTGCCCATACCCAACATCACTGAAACAAACGACCTGATTTCTCTCACCTTGTTTCTTTTGGAATCTTACTGTGTAGAATTTTGTCGGCATCTTTTCTACATTGCAACAATTATTACACTTGAAATACTATTTGACTCTCTGTTAAACACTCTGCAATGTCCTTTGGCTATTTGCCCGTGTTTCTTTTATTGCTGATTAATTCTGTTCTTTGTTAACTAATTCTCTGGGACTCATTTTGTCAAATTCAATTTTTGATATGCAGCCCTGTCCGGGAATGTGAGCATCCAACAATGGACAAAATAATATTTGGAATTCAAGGTGCAACGCTTGAAGTAATAAACAAACAACGTTTAAAAATGAATAAAGCTACTCATGTCTGAAATTTATTCGAGTAATATATAACGCTGTCACAGTACAGACAATGATCTTGTTATTGAGATTTAATTGATTATGGCTGCTCACACACCTCTGAATCTCCAACTATTTCCCGACCTTTGATTTATGAGTGTGAAGCATATTTCAAAGTCATGCTTGTGAAGTGTGGCATTGCATTTAAAATCACAAGGTTAGAAAACTTAGATCCAAATCTAACAGGATTTTGGGGGCACCCAAGATGTGGAAGGATGGCAATGATGGCGGGGGTTAGGGGTGGGTGGGATGATGTCCTAATGCCAGCAATGATGAGAGGTTCGGGTCAGCCTGATGTCTGAATGCTGTGGGGGTGACCCATATATTGAATGGTGGGGGGGGGGGGGGGGGGGGCGTTGCCCCTCTGTCTTGTAGGATTGGGGTGTTTCCCTTATTTGACAAAGGTCCGAATATCAGTGCTGGGGTGGGGAGTGGGGTGGGGAGCCTTTACTTTCACTTTGAGATGTGGAGCCGGGCTTGCCAGCTCTATCAGACCCCACTCACAAAACACGTCCCTGCCTTTTCTTGAAAAACGTCAGCAGATTTGGAGTGAAAACCTGGCGGTGTTTATGGAGAGAAACAGTCCCATGTTCAATCAGAACCGGACACTCCACCATTTATGAGGAAAATTCAACCCAGAGTTTCAGTGAAGCTCACAGTGTGACACACATTTAATTAGGTTGTTGAGAAATCCATGAAATCTGTTTAGATCACATATACCATTTACTCTGGAGTGTGGTGTGTCTATTCACAGATCACCAATTTATTCAAATTTATCCCGGATATTAGAATGTGAGATAGATACGGCAAATTTGTTCACCTTTCCAAACTTGTATGTGTCTCTAAATACGTAGCTGGAGTGAAGGAATACTGAATATTTGAATACTTTTCTTGTGTTTGTATATAGATACTTATAACCTTTTTTGTCTGGTATAATATCATTCATTTTCCTTTTCAATAATTTTTTTATTCTTTGTGTTAAAAGTTAATTGTCAGACCTCTGTGAAATTGTTCAGTAACTTACCTCCATGGTTTCTAAAAAAGAAATTAGGATCTATCAAGCCAGGTTTCACTCTGGGATCTGACTTGCCCAGCAGTAACATAAGCTGGGATCGTAACAAATTCCAACAAAAGTTCAAAATGTATACGGTTCAGTGTCCTTTGGTTTACCTTTCAGTGTAGATTATTAAACATTGCAGCCAATTTGGATTACCTAGTTGTATGGAGATTTGCAATTATTATGAGATTTAAGTTTTCTGGTAGATTTTGCATAACGTTGGCTTCTGAACCGAGTAATAAAGAGAGAGATGGAGAGAGCCCATATCTCAGCCTATTTCCTCTGCTGGAAACCTCCTCACAAACTCTCTCTACAGTGGCTGCAGCTGGCCTGAAATACTTCACCCATTGTGTATTACAAAGAGATTTTCTGGCAATCTGAGGCAGGCATTTTTTCCAATCCAGCACTTTGCATTTTAAATGTCTCTTCTTTAATAACATACTGTGCTCAAATTGCCCGCCAGTTCTGCTGTAAGTAATGTAAAGTCACCATCGTCCTCGATGACCATAGGCTGCTTACCCCTTTGCGGGGGAGAGTTGACTGGTGGATGATTTAATCTGAGGGCCGCCACACCTCAGGTGAGGGGCAAGGTTGATATGATGGGTCCTTCATGAATAACCTCAGCCAGTACGGGAATTGAACCCACACTGCTGGTTTCGCTCTGCATCACAAACCTGCTGTCCAGCCAACTGAGCTAAACCTTCCCCCTGTGCTCCTGTAATATAGCAGTGACCACACTTCAAAAGTAGTTACTTGGCTGTGCTTGGGGGTTCATCTTACCTAAATCTTTCCCCATTTGTGGATGTGGTTCAATGGTTGATGCCAACCAGGCACCCTGGCAGTGTCAAGGTGCAACGGTGCTAGAGCAAGCACGGGCGTACAACTCTGCCCTGTCTCCGACCACCCGGGGGGGGGGGGGCTCCAACAGCCTGTGGGACCCCCTCCCCCCCTTCCCCCTCCGACAAGATGTGCCCCCACCTTCTCCCACCCTCTGCCAAGATGTGCCATCACGCCTGGTTCAGGCCTCACAGGCATGGCCGTCCCCGGCGCTGGGTGAATATGGCGTCGGGATATTTAAATGTGCCTAATGGGCATGATCCAGATGGTGCCAGGCGCCGCACGTCAAGTGCCCCACGCAAAGTTCCGTGCCCAGTGCTAAGTGGGGCTCTCCCCACGGCACGGTAGCACAGTGGTTAGCACTGTTGCTTCACAGTGCCAGGGTCCCAGCTTGGGTCACTGTCTGTGCGGAGTCTGCATGTTCTCCCCGTGTCTGCGTGGGTTTCCTCCGGGTGCTCCGGTTTCCTCCCACAGTCCAAAGATGTGCAGGGTAGGTGGATCGGCCATGATAAATTGCCCTTACTTTCCAAAAACGTAAAGTGGGGGTTAGTGGGTTACAGGGATAGGGTGGAGGCCTGGGCTTGAGCAGGGTATTCTTTCCAAGGATTGGTGCACATTCGATGGGTCAAATGGTCTCCTTCTGCACTGTAAATTCTATGATTCTATGAAAAGGTTTACCCCTTATCCTCAAACTATGACCCCTGGTTCTGGACTCCCCCACCATCGGGAACATTATTTCTGAATCTACCCTGTCTAATCCTGTTAGAATTTTGTAAGTTTCTACGAGATCCCCTCTCACTCTTCTAAACTCCAGTGAATATAATCCTAACCGACTTAGTCTCACCTCATATGACAGTCCCGCCATCCCAGGAATCAGCCTGGTAAACCTTCGCTGCGCAAGAACATCCTTCCTCAGATAAGGACACCAGAATTGCACACAATCGATACTCCACTCACCAATGCCCTGTACAATTGCAGTAAAACATCCCTATTCCTATACTCAAAAGCTCTCGCTATGAAGGCCAACATACCATTTCCCTTCTTTCCTGCCTGCTGTACCTGCGCGCTTACTTTCAGCGACTGATGCACGAGGACACCAAGGTCTCGCTGAGTATCCACCTCTCGTACCAGCTCCCGTACCAGCCTCCCCGGACAGGCGCCGGAATGTGGCGACTAGGGGCTTTTCACAGTAACTTCATTGAAGCCTACTCGTGACAATAAGCGATTTTCATTTTTCATTTTCTCAATTTACACCCGTTCAAATAATAATCTGCCTTCCTATTTTGGCTACCAAAGCGGATAACCTCCCATTTACCCACATTATACTGCATCTGCCATGCATGCACCCACTCACTCAGCCTGTCCAAATCCCGCTGAAGCATCTCTGCATCCTCCTCACAGCTCACCCTCCCACCCAACTTTGTATCATCTGCAAATTTGGAGTTTGTTTGCTTGTCCAAATCATTAATATATAATGTGAACAGTTGGGGTCCGAGCACAGATCCCTGCGGTACTCCACTAGTCACTGCCTGCCAATCGAAAAAAGATTCATTTATTCCAAATTTTTGCTTCCTGTCTGCTAACCAGCTTTCTATCCATCTCCAGATACGATCCACAATCCCATGTGCTTTAACTTTCCACAGTAATCTGCTATGTGAGATCTTGTTGAAAGCCTTCTAAATAAACCACATCCACCGGTTATCCCTGATCAACTCTACTAGTTGCATCTTCAAAGAATTCTAGTGTGTGCAGCACAGTAGCATAGTGGTTAGCACTGTTTTTTTCACAGCTCCAGGGTCCCTGGTTCAATTCCCGCCTTGGGTCACCGTCAGTGTGGAGTCTGCACGTTCTCCCTGCATCTCCGTGGGTTTCCTCCGGGTGCTCTGGTTTCCTCCCACAAGTCCCGAAAGACGTGCTGATTTGGACATTCTGAGTTCTCCCTCTGTGTACCCGAACAGGCGCCAGAACGTGGCAACTCGGGGCTTTTCACAATAACTTTGTTGCAGTGTTAATGTAAGCCTACTTGTGACAATAAAGATTATTATTAGTAGTAAATTTGCCAAGCATGATTTTCCTTTTGTAAATCCATATTGACTTTGTCTAATTACATCACTGATTTCCAAATGCTGTGCTATGAAATCCTTGAGAATGGACTCGAGCAACTTCCCTACTACTGACATCAGGCTCACTGGTCTATAGTTCCCTGTTTTCTCTCTTTCCCTTTGTGAATAGTGGGGTTATATTAGCTATCCTCCAATCTGTAGGAACCATTCCACACTCCAAAGAATTTTGAAAAATTACTGCCGATGGATCTCCTATTTCTGGGGCCACTTCCTTAAGTACTCTGGGATGAAGATTATCAGGTCCTGGAGATTTATCCACCTTCAATCTCATTAATTTCTCTAAAACCATTTCTCTGCTAATTCTAATTTCCTTCAGCTCCTCACGAAAACATGTGTTTCTTTATACCTCCAGTACATTATTCATGTCTTCCTTTATGAAGACAGAAGCACAAATTTAGTTCCTCAGCCATTTCTTTGTTCCCTGTTATGAATTCCTGGGCTCTGACTGTAAGGGGACTACATTAGATTTTATTAATCTTTTTCTCTTTACATACCTATAGAAACTTCCGCAGTCAGTTTTATGTTCCCCGCTAGATTACTTTCAAATTGTATTTTCCCGTCTTAATCAATCCCTTGGTCTGCCTTTGCTGAATTTTAAACTGTTCCCAATCCTCAGGTTTATTGCTTTTTCTTTGAGTCTAATACTGTCTCTAATTTCCCTGATTCACCTGAGGAAGGAGCTGCGCTCCAAAAGCTAGTGATTTGAAACAAACCTGTTGAACTTTAACCTGTTAACATAGAACATACAGTGCAGAAGGAGGCCATTTGGCCCATCGAGTCTGCACCGACCCACTTAAGCCCTCACTTCCACCCCATTGCAGTAACCCAATAACCCCTCCTAAACTTTTTAGTCACTAAGGGCAATTTATCATGACCAATCCACCTTACCTGCATGTCTTTGGATTGTGGGAGGAAACCGGAGGATCCGGAGGAAACCCACGCAGACACGGGGAGAACGTGCAGACTCCGCACAGACAGTGATGAAGCGGGGAATCGAACCTGGGACCCTGGCGCTGTGAAGCCACAGTGCTATCCACTTGTGCTACCGTGCTGCCCTAACACAACAACGTGTTGTTGTAAGACTTCTTACTGTGCTCACACCAGTCCACTGCCGGCATCGCCACATCATGGCTAATTTGAAGTCATAGTTTGGCCACAGTTCCCTTTCTACTCTTGCACCAATAGGAATAGACAACTTTTGGAGTTCACCTATTCGTACAAAAGCAGTTTCTTCCCCACTGTTACTAGACTGCTAAATGACCCTTTATGGACTGAGCTCATTAACACTACACCCTGTATGCTTCACCCGATGCCGATCCTTATGTAGTTACATTGTATACCTTTGTGTTGCCCTATTATGTATTTTCTTTTATTCCCTTTTCTTCCCATGTATTTAATGATCTGTTGAGCTGCTTGCAGAAAAATACTTTTCACTGTACCTCGGTACACGTGACAATAAACAAATCCAATCAAATCCAATCCAAATCCAAATCGTTCCTTGAATGCCTGCCATTGCCTGTCTGCTGTCCTTCCTTTCAGTAATGTTTCCCAGTCCATCATAGCCTATGGACAGGGGAGCTAGTTTCGGCTCCCAACCCTGCACGGCGTGCTTTTTAAATGCTAATTGCAATTACAGCTGATGGAGTGGCTGGCAGTCCAATCAGGAACTGTAGGTGCTCTCTCATTGTGGGAGGACCAATGGTTGGAAACACTGGTCAGTGTCGATAGCTGTGGCCCGCGTCTCTTTTGTGTCCATGGGGGAGCTCTCCCCCCCCCCCCCCCCCCCCCCCCCCCCTCCCCCACCACCCACCCACAAGCCCTCCTCCTCATAGTCCCCTGCTGACTGGAAATAGGCCAAATCATTCATTGTTACTTGGTGTCCCACTGCTGGACAGCCAAGCCAGCCTTGCGTCAGCCTCTTTCGAAAGCGGCATGAAGTCAAAGTGTGTGCCCACCCACCTGCCTCTGATCTGGACCCCGGCCAGTTTTAAAAATCCAGCCCTTTGCATCTCCATAAACAAATTTTCCATCACAGGCTCTTCGGTTTGAGTGCTCCGGCGAATCCACATTTCAGGAATCAGGCAGGAAGGGCAGCGTGTCCATTCATGAAAATCACGCCGAGGTTCTTTGAGGGGCGGCATGGTGACACAGTGGTTAGCACTGCTGCATCACAGTGCCAGGGACCCAGGTTCGATTCTGACATTGGGTGATTGTCTGTGTGGAGTTTGTACATTCTCCCCGTGTCTGCGTGGGTTTCCTCCGGGTGGTCCGATTTCCTCCCACAGTCCAAAGATGTGCAGGTTAGGTGGATTGGCCATGATAAAAAAAGAACTTGCCCCTTAGTGTCTATCGATGTACAGGTTAGGGGGGGTTATGGATTGGATTGGATTTGTTTATTATCACGTGTACCAAGGTACAGTGAAAAGTATTGTTCTGCGTACAGTTCAGGCAGATCATTCCAGGCATGAAAAGAAAATACATAAAACACACAATGTAAATAAATAGACACAGGCATCGGGTGAAGCATACAGGGGTGTAGTACTACTCAGTCAAGAAGATGCGTGAAGAGATCAGTTCAGTCCATAAGACGGTCATTTCGGAGTCTGGTACCAATGGAAAATAAACTGGTTTTGAACCTGTTAGTGTGTGTTCTCAGGCCTCTACAGCTCCTGCCTGATGGAAGAAGTTGAAAGTGTGAGTAAGCCGGGTGGGAGGGGTCTTTGATTATGCTGCCCGCTTTCCCCAGGCAGCAGGAGATGTAGACAGAGTTAATGGATGGGAGGCGGTTTTGCGTGATGGACTGGGCGGTGTTCATGACTCTGTAATTTCTTACGGTCTTGGGCCGAGCAGTTGCCATACCAGGCTGTGATGCAGCCAGATAGGATGCTTTCTATGGTGCATCAGTAAAAGTTGGTAAAAGCCAATGTGGACATGCCGAATTTCCTTAGTTTCCTGAGTAAGTATGTGGTGAATGTGTAACCACTATAAATTCACACTGTACATTACTGTGTCCCTGTGGGCTCCATCTGTGAGCCATTGCCCGGCTCTGCCCACAGGGGGAGACGCAGAGCATGTACAGGGATCCGCCCTTGGCTCCGCCTCCAGCAGGAAGTATAAGTGCTGCGGTCCTGCGAGTCCGCCCTCAGTTCAGCATAGTCGCAGGCAGGCTCAGTTGTAAGCCGATTAAAGCCACAGTTTACTTCAACTCGTGTCTCTGAATGAATTGCTGGTCGCATCAAAGTATAGGCGCTGTTGTGTATTGTTGGTGGGAGCGCGACGTGGGTGGACCAGGACAGATTGTTGGTGATGTGCACACCTATGAATTTGAAGCTGTCAACCATCTCCACCTTGGCCCGTTGATGCAGGCAGGGGTATGTACGATACTTTGATTCCTGAAGTCAATGACCAGCTCTTTAGTTTTATTGACATTGATTATGGGGTTACGGGGATGGGACAGGGGAGTGGGCCAAGGTGGGCTTTCGGTGGACCAGTGAAGACTCAATAGGATGAATAGCCTCCTTCTGCACCGTAGGGATTTTATGGATTCTATCAAACACATTGGCCAGTCTCCTGGCATATGACCCATTTGGGGGATATTGGGAACCCCAAGTCCCAACATTTGTATTCTGGAGCCAAGGTAACATTCATCTCAATATTTTGGCCCAGATTTGAACCTATCCCTCAGTGAGATAGTTTGCCACAGGTAGTGATTCTACATATAACCAAGATAGACCCTCCCTTTCTTTGCCTGAATGCCGTGGGAATATCCATTTTCCTTCATGACAGGTTTAAGAATAAAACAACTTTCCCTGCTGAGTAGTCCCTACTCAGTAGCAGACCTGAAGGCAATTCAAGACATTACTAGGCAATAATTTATTCCCTTGTCGTCTTGTGCAAATAACCTGAAAGTTCAAATAAATACAATTAAGATAAAACGATGGAATATATAGCACTCATACTCCTGGGCCAGGAGCTGAGGCCACAAGATCAAGTTACATGTGGTTTATTGAAACAAAATAATCCTTGTGCCCAATTGTGAAGTTTGATGAATAGCAGATCAACATTCATTAAAGAAAGGTGATCCTTAGTTTACATTTCACAAAACATTTGAAGAAACCTCTACTGAAACCTTCATGAGATTTATACATTCTGTTAAATTAATGTAGAAACCATTTGCGTAAATCACAATAAAAGCATCTGTCTTATGACATTAATGGCCTGAAAGACACTTTCAGGACTATGGAAGGGTTTGATGGAGTGGAACTAGAGGTGATCTAGTGGGCAGCATGGTAGCACAGTGGTTAGCACAGTTGCTTCACAGCTCCAGGGTCCCAGGTTCGATTCCCGGCTTGGGTCACTGTCTGTGCGGAGTCTGCACGTTCTCCCCGTGTGTGCGTGGGTTTCCTCCGGGTGCTCCGGTTTCCTCCCACAGTCCAAAGATGTGCAGGTTAGGTGGATTGGCCATGCTAAATTGCCCTTAGTGTCCAAAAAGGTTAGGTGGGGTTATGGGGATAGGATGGAGGAGTGAGCTTAAGTAGGGTGCTCTTTCCAAGGGCTGGTGCAGACTCAATGGGCCAAATGGCATCTTTCCGCACTGTAAATTCTATGATCAGCCATAAGCATAATGGATGGTGGAGCAGGCTCGAAGAGCTGAATGGCCTCCTTGTGCTCCCATTTCCTGTGTTTTCTATGATGGGCTGATTAATACGGTGGTGGGGAGAGTAGATGGCTCCCCCCCCCCCCACCCCTCCCCCCCCCCCCCCCTTCACTCACACGACCCCGGTAACAGTGTTGGTGTGGAGACGACGTGCTCCACGCCCACCTGCCACACCGCCATTAACTGGAGCGGGAGGATTAACGAGGGCCAAATGGGACTTTCGCTCCACAGTGGGAAGGAATACTCGCCCTCCGGAGCTGCTGGTCAATTTGATAGGAAAGCCTCCGTGGTCGTTGCTGGGAACGCAGGATCAAGATCCATGGATCTGTGGAGCAGGAAAGTCTGGGACCTTGGGCCGAGAGGGTTTCAGTGAGAGAGAAAAAAGTCAGCTTTCCTGCTCCATCACAGCTGCTCAAAATGAATGTTTCTTGGTGTGGGCAGTATATGTTCAGGACCAATTGGCTTGATAACAAACTGAATTGAGCCTTTATTATTCATTTAAATATAACAGGCAGACAGCGGACTTTGGCACCCTTCCCCCCAACCCACCCTGGTATAATGAGGGTGAGATCATGGCTGGACGAGTAGGCTGTGGGATATGGCATTCCACTCTATTGCATGAAATTCCCCCCCCCCCCCCCCAAATCCCACCCACCCATGTTTCACATACCCACTGAAGGTGGATATAATTCAGCCCAGTGTTTCCACTTCAGGGTGATAGCAGAATTAAGCAGTCATCAATGTAAAATAGTCACAAAAAAATCCAGTTGGGAATTCAGGAGAAACGTCTTTACCAGAAAGTGGTTAGAATACGGTACTCACTCCCACAGGGAGTGATGAAAGTGAATGGTATAGGTGCATTTAAGGGGAAGTTAAATAAGGGGAAGAAGGGAATTATTAATAATAATCTTTATTAGTGTCACAAGTCAGCTTACATTAACACTGCAGTGAAGTTACTGTGAAAACCCCCTCATTGCCACATTCCAGCGCCTGATCAGGTACGCTGAGGGAGAATTCAGAATGTACAAATTACCTAACAGCGGCAGCACGGTGGCGCAGTGGTTGGTATTGCTGCCTCATGGCGCCGAGGTCCCAGGTTCGAACCCCGCTCGGGATCACTGTCCGTGTGGCGTTTGCACATAATAATAATCTTTTATTGTCACAAGTATGAAGTTACTGTGAAAAGCCCCTAGTCGCTACATACTGGTGCCTGTTCGGATACACAGAGGGAGAATTCAGAATTCTCAGCTAGTATGGGAATTGAACCCGTGCTAATGGCCTTTTCATGCATTACAAACCAGCTGTCTAGCCCACTGAGCTAGACCAGCCATCCCCATGTTTGTGTGGGTTTTCCCCCCACAACCCAAAGATGTGCCGGGTAGATGGATTGGCCACGCTAAATTGCCCCTTAATTGGAAAAATGAATTGGGTACTCTAAATTTTTTTTAAATGTTTAAAAAAAAATTACTTAACAGCACGTCTTTCGGGACCTGTAGGAGGAGACTGGCGCACCCGGAGGAAACACACGCACATATACACAGACTCCGCACAGACCCAAGCCGGGAATCGGACCTGGGACCTTGGCACTATGAAGAAACAGTTGTTCTTGAAAATACAGAAAAATGTGTAATTTGAAACATGGAAGTCTGGCAATATCTGGTCTGAGAGAAACATGAGAGGATACAGGGAAAGATCCCACAAAAGGTTAATATCAGCTGCAAAGAGCAGAATTATAAAATGCAGATTCTTTCTCACAAGCAGGCTTAGCAAACACACAGGATTCATGTATGAAGCTAAAACAATGTCTCACATCTTCATTGAATGTAACCATCTTAGGAAGCATCTAGAAAAGCATGGATGAGAGTTTCATTTGAATTAAGTGACGCATGTTTAAAACAGGCAGGTCTTTCACGTCATAACCAAGTGAAACTTTAGCATACAGTTAAAAGCAAAGGTTTCACACCTTCATTGAAATTAACTCTCTTAGTAAACAGCTGAAAAGGATGGATGATGTTCAGTTGAATTTGGTGTCAATTCTAAGTATGTAATTCTACTAACATCAAGTAAATTAAAGAAAATTGGAGACAACCTGTCTATGAGAAACATAATTTAAAGTCAAAATCAAAGGCAAAGTTATGAGCTGGGGACAATTGGAAAATTGAACTATTCAAATGACAGAAATTAAAAGTAACACCTCTATTGAAACCAAAGCATTCTTTGAACATCACAAAGGACAATGTAATCAGATCTGAGAGGTGAGGTTATGCCCAAAATGAATATTTAGTTGTATTAGAATGTTTAGATCAAATATACTTTTTAACAATCAAAGTGAAATAAGTTAATTTACAATAAGGTAATAAAAACTTAATAATTGTTAGAAAGAGAATATAAACCCAGGGAGCTGAACCAGAAGGGAAGGGGAGTAGAACTCAGAGAGAGGAGAGAAGCATATTCAGCTTTCACAGCTCGGTCATGGGAAAGACAAGACAAGCAGCCGAGTTTAAACAGCTATACATCTAAGGAAGACTGGAATTTAAACAGGAGTCAGAGTCAGCTGAGAGATAGCTAGCAGAGCCAGCTCTTATAGCTCAGTACATGGGATCGACAAGACACAGCAACAGAGCTAACCAGCGAATATATCTCAAGAAGACCAGACTTTAAAGAAGATTGATTGTCAAGGTGGGCCTGAAGGTCCCTTCAACCAATCAGCAGGATCCAGAAGCAAGATCGTTTTACCTTTCTGTAAAGAAAGTGTTTGCAGCTTTTAAAAGATAAAATATAATAATAAAATAACTTAACCTGAAAAAGTGGTTATTCCTAAAGTCTACTTTACTTACTGAGTAATGCAGGACCCAGGACATCGATGCTACTAAGTGGTAAGTAGATAAAATCTTCGGTGAAGGTATGGCTTATACCGGGGGATAACTTGAAAATATAGTTTGACCTGAATAGCACCCACTGAAGCCTGCATCGGAGTCAGGGAGTGAGAATCCCTGTTCACCATTTAGAATATCGACCCTTTTTGGTATAGGGGGATTCTAAGAACATAGAACATAGAACGATACAGCGCAGTACAGGCCCTTCGGCCCTCGATGTTGCACCGACATGGAAAAAAACTAAAGGCCATCTAACCTACACTATGACCTTATCATCCATATGCTTATCCAATAAACTTTTAAATGCCCTCAATGTTGGCGAGTTCACTACTGTTGCAGGTAGGGCATTCCACGGCCTCACCACTCTTTGCGTAAAAAACCCACCTCTGACCTCTGTCCTATATCTATTACCCCTCAATTTAAGGCTATGTCCCCTCGTGCTAGCCACCTCCATCCGCGGGAGAAGGCTCTCGCTGTCCACCCTATCTAACCCTCTGATCATTTTGTATGCCTCTATTAAGTCACCTCTTAACCTTCTTCTCTCTAACGAAAACAACCTCAAGTCCATCAGCCTTTCCTCATAAGATTTTCCCTCCATACCAGGCAACATCCTGGTAAATCTCCTCTGCACCCGTTCCAAGGCTTCCACGTCCTTCCTATAATGAGGCGACCAGAACTGTACGCAATACTCCAAATGCGGCCGTACTAGAGTTTTGTACAACTGCAACATGACCTCATGGCTCCGGAACTCAATCCCTCTACCAATAAAGGCCAACACACCATAGGCCTTCTTCACAACCCTATCAACCTGGGTGGCAACTTTCAGGGATCTATGTACATGGACACCGAGATCCCTCTGCTCATCCACACTACCAAGAATTTTACCATTAGCCAAATATTCCGCATTCCTGTTATTCTTTCCAAAGTGAATCACCTCACACTTCTCCACATTAAACTCCATTTGCCACCTCTCAGCCCAGCTGTGCAGCTTATCTATGTCACTCTGTAACCTGCAACATCCTTCCGCACTGTCTACAACTCCACCGACTTTAGTGTCGTCTGCAAATTTACTCACCCATCCTTCTGCGCCCTCCTCTAGGTCATTTATAAAAATGACAAACAGCAACGGCCCCAGAACAGATCCTTGTGGTACGCCACTCGTAACTGAACTCCATTCTGAACATTTCCCATCAACTACCACTCTCTGTCTTCTTTCAACTAGCCAATTTCTGATCCACATCTCTAAATCACCCTCAATCCCCAGCCTCCGTATTTTCTGCAATAGCCGACCGTGGGGAACCTTATCAAACGCTTTACTGAAATCCATATACACCACATCAACTGCTCTACCCTCGTCTACCTGTTCAGTCACCTTCTCAAATAACTCGATAAGGTTTGTGAGGCATGACCTACCCTTCACAAAACCATGCTGACTATCCCTAATCATATTATTCCTATCTAGATGATTATAAATCGTATCTTTTATAATCCTCTCCAAGACCTTACCCACCACAGACGTTAGGCTCACCGGCCTATAGTTACCGGGGTTATCTCTACTCCCCTTCTTGAACAAAGGGACCACATTTGCTATCCTCCAGTCCTCTGGCACTATTCCTGTAGCCAATGATGACCTAAAAATCAAAGCCAAAGGCTCAGCAATCTCTTCCCTGGCTTCCCAGAGAATCCTAGGATAAATCCCATCCGGGGACTTATCTATTTTCACCTTGTCCAGAATTGCCAACACTTCTTCCCTACGCACCTCAATGCCATCTATTCTAATAGCCTGGGTCTCAGCATTCTCCTCCACAATATTATCTTTTTCTTGAGTGAATACTGACGAAAAGTATTCATTTAGTATCTCGCTTATCTCCTCAACCTCCACACACAACTTCCCACCACCGTCCTTGACTGGCCCTACTCTTACCCTAGTCATTCTTTTATTCCTGACATACCTATAGAAAGCTTTTGGGTTTTCCTTGATCCTACCTGCCAAAGACTTCTCATGTCCCCTCCTTGCTCGTCTCAGCTCTCTCTTTAGATCCTTCCTCGCTTCCTTGTAACTATCAAGCGCCCCAACTGAAACTTCACGCCTCATCTTCACATAGGCCTCCTTCTTCCTCTTAACAAGAGATTCCACTTCTTTGGTAAACTACGGTTCCCTCGCTCGACCCCTTCCTCCCTGCCTGACTGGTACGTACTTATCAAGAGCATGCAATAGCTGTTCCTTGAACAAGCTCCACATATCCAGTGTGCCCAACCCTTGCAGCCTACTTCTCCAACCAACACATCCTAAGTCATGTCTAATGGCATCATAATTCCCTTCCCCCAGCTATAACTCTTGCCCTGCGGGGTATACTTATCCCTTTCCATCACTAACGTAAAGAATAATGGTGAGTTTTCAAAATCACAGTGCTAACCACTAAGGGACGTTTTAGAGTAATAAGAGGGGTGGGAGAAAGCTCATGTGGAAATCCTGACATGGCCCACCGGGGGTGGGGGTGGATGGCCCTGTGTCCTTGTTGTAGGATCTCCATAACTCTATGCAATTTAAGCAGATGAAAAGGCAAGGTCAGCCCTGCCACTAATTTCTGATCAGCAGTCACTGCTTCTTGTGCATAGCAACTGATTGGGGAATGGATCCTGACACCCCTAAAATCAACCATTAGATTTTGATAGAGTTTGTGATGGTGACGAGACAGCACAGAGTCCCCGAGGATATCAGCAGTGATGTACTGCTGGCACACAGTGACTGAGTCATTAAAATTCATCAAGTTACAAGCGCGGCATGCTTAATGCATCAGCCACACCAGTAATGCTGAAGGATGAAGATTAATGGTCTTGGGACACACTGCCAACTCTCATTCAGGGTCCTGCTCACTGTCTCCACCTCGTTTCTTTCATGTTTTGCTTTTTGTGATGATAGAGATTCAGTGCAGAAGGAGGCCATTCGGCCCATCGAGTCTGCACCGAACCTTGGAAAGAGCACCCTACTTAAACCCACACCTCCACCCTATCCTCGTAACCCAGTAACCCCACCTGACACTTTTGGTCACTAAGGACAATTTATCACGGCCAATCCACCTAACCTGCACGTCTTTGGACTGTGGGAGGAAACCGGAGCACCCGGAGGAAACCCACGCTGACACGCGGAGAATGTGCAGGCTTTACACAGACTGTGACCCAAGCTGGGAATTGAACCTGCAACCCTGGAGCTGTGTAGCAACAGTGCTAACCACTGTGCTACCGTGCCGTTCATTAATATGGATTAATATAGCTCATAACCTCGAGTTTGTACGATCAAATTGCGCCATGAAAATGAATACAATAAATTACCAAATAATATCCAGATTGTCAAAAACATTTATGTCCACGGAAGGCGTGTCCTGGTCATTGTATTAAACATGGACTGTGCTCAGACAGAAGTTTCTGAGACTGTCTTTTTAAAAAAATGATCATGAACCAGGTGACTGCTAAGGGTCATGGTGTCGTTTGCAAATTACACAGACTACGTCAAGCTTCCGGAAAGTTCTTAATTGAAGCAGCCAGGATGGGGCACTCCCCCTGAATGGACACACCCTGACAGCACCAGCCTGTAGAATTCACAGTCACCATTGTTTCACAGTTTATTCCTAACTCGGGTTCGAGTCTCCATGACCCAGATTTTCCCCCACACATCACGAGTACGGAGCTTGGCGTCTGATGTTGGTGTGCCACCCTGTTCTTCGCACTGCCCATTGGATGTGCCAGGGACAGGAGGGGAGGAGTCTGAGGCACTGCGTTTCCCAGCACCTCCGGCCCAGGCCCCATCGCGTCTCCTACCTTGAGGTGTCTGTAGGCCTCCTTGGGACAGGGCAGTGGCTGGAGAAAGCTCCTGGCTCCTGGCCATCTACGCGCTGCCAGTCATGGAGGCACACTCTTGTCTCCGCCAGGATCTCAATGCTCACGATCATGGGGCATAGGGACTGGGCCACTTCCCTCTGTGACTGGTTCAGGTCAGCCAACACCTGGGCAACGCCATCAGCGCCCACAACCGTGACCCGTTGTGGCTGGGCTAAACTCTGGCGCACCGCGGCAATTTCCAGGGGTCCTGCCTGTGACAGGGCAGCCCTATCATCTGCCTCAGCCACCGCCTGCACAGATGCCTTGGACATCTTGCCAATGGCCGGTGCCATCGCCCCCAAGGCATCCACCACGGATGCCACCCGTTCAGTGCTGGATTGGGTAGCATGCCGGTTGGCACTGCCTCCTGCCCCTGCAACTGCACCTGCAGGTGCTGGATGGTTGCTGACAAATCCTCCTGCAGTCCTTAACTCTGTGTCTACATCTCCAGCACCAATGGGACCTCCCCTTCCAGAGGCCTGAGACCGGTCTGAACTGCAGTCCCTGGGGTCGGGCCGCCCTCCGACCATCTGCTCCTCGGGGGTTCCTACCTTCACCTGATGTGCCAGAGCCTGTGTATGGTGCGCACCAGAGTGTATCCCAGGAGCCTCTTCACTGTAATGGCCAACCGAGAGTGAGCATCTCTGGGACGGTGGAGGGTGTTGGGGACAGCTGTGATGGGAAGTTGTTGTGATCCCCGGATTGGTGCTCCGGGGTCTAATGCAGGAGCTTGCGGGCTCGAATCGCTGTCCAATCCCTCCTCGGCGCTCGATGTGTCCTGGGATTGTGGCCGTGAGAGGGTGACGCCAGAAGGGCACAGCTGATCATGCAAGACACAAGACATGACACATGATTGGGCCGTGGGTGGGGGTGGTGCTGGGATGGGCAGGGTGCAGGGTGGAGGGGTGGTGTGGAGGCGGTGGGTGTTAGATAGGGGGGGTGGTGTGGAGGTTGTGCAACGCATGCACAGGGACACCACAACTCAGCAGAGGCTCACTTGGTTCCCCGATGCCGACGTCCGCCTCAGCGACTGACTGCTCACCGGGCCCACCGACCAGAGCCAATGCTCCCCCTCCAAGACGATGAGGGGCAATAGGTCCTGCAGCTTTTTACGGCACTGCCGGCTCTGTTAGTGGGGCCCATGGCGCTCACAGCTTCTGCCGCCTGCACCCAGGCTCGGTGTACGGTGGCAGCCTCTTTCTCACCCCAGGGTGCCCGTCTCTCCTTGGCATTCAGCAGGGTCTCAAGCTCGGCAAAACTGGGTGCCTCTCTTCGGGTTTCCATCTTGTTGGCTGGAATGAGTGTGTGTAGGGATTGCAGTGCTTATATGTGGCTGCAGCTTGTCAGCCTCTTGAGTGGAAATCCCGACCCCGGCGAATCGGACCTCGTTCTGCATTAGAATTGCACTAGTCCCATGTGGCGTCAGTGCTAGCCCATGAACGGATCCTGAATTGCTCCAGGACCAGCGCCGCTTTCGTGGCCGTAGAACTCCACCGATTCAGTTTCGGCATCTCACCTTCCAGTTAAGTACAGTACAGCCTTCCGGTCTCAACATCGAATTCAACAACTTCAGATGATCAGCTCTACCCCACCTCGACCCATTTGTTTTCATCCCGTTTCATTTTAACTGTCTTTTACCATTTCTTTCTTTCTTGTCTTTCTACATACAAGCCTATCTTATCCTCCTTTCCTTAACTTTTCTCCCCTTTGCTTCTCCCTTCCCCTCCCCCCACATCTACATCTGTCTCAGTTGACCCTCTGATGTTAGTTTCTCTACTGTTTGGCCTTTCACACCTTTTGTTCTCTCTGGGGACTGCCATTAGCACCCTTTCCCCATGGTGTTTGTGGCTATTAGCACCCTGTTCCCTTGGTTTCTGTGGCTCTGACTCATCTTTCATTCTCTCAATCCACCGTATAAATATTTCCCACTTTCTCTGTCTTTTAGCTTTGACAAAGGGTCATCTGGACTCAAAACATTTTCTCTCCCAACAGATGCTGCCAGACCTGCTGAGATTTTCCAGTATTTTCTCTTTGGTTTCAGATTCCAGCATTTGCTTTCATGAAGATTGTATAGCAATAGCTTTTAGCATTAAGCCATTGTGTGTGGCCAATAGTAGTGAATCATGTGTCCAGAACTGGCTTCAGATACCAACATCCGTTGTAATCTGAAGATCCTGAGAGATCTGGGCAGTCTGCAGTGAAGATCGCAAGCAGCAGCAGCTGCAGGAAAAGGCTGAGTACCATTAATAATCTGTAATCTGTCAAATCTGAGAAAGCCTCTTCGCCTGATTCCTAAATCCGAATCCACACAAAGATATTGTATAGTCATCTCTTCAAAGGAATCCTGTAATAATCCTGATTCCACAACTTCAGCTCCTCGATCACATCTAAACTCCAACGCAACAGAGGACAAAACCCCATTCCTAACCCTGCGGCAACTATTCTCCTACAATAAGCTAGACATGTAAACCATGAGCAATTCTTTTTCCAACTTGTAAAAGTACACTATTGTCTCTAACTTTATTTTTTTCTCAAGCTTTGTGTGTTTGTGAGGTGCTGAGTGATTGGTGCAGTGTTTAGATTTTTGGGATGAATGCACTTTCTTTGTTTGAACCCACAAAAGCCCACGCTATCTTCCACGTGAGTTCACTTCGGCCATTATCACAGCGGTCTACATCCCACCCCAGGCAGAAGTGAGGAAGGCGCTGGACGAACTGTACACAGTTATAAACAAACACCTGGAGGCCGTGTTCATTGTGGCCGGAGACTTCAACAAGGCCAACCTCAAGAATGTACTGCCAAAATTCCACCAGCATATCTCCAGTCCCACCACCGGCGACAACATTTTCAACCACTGCTACTCAAAAATGAAGGGTGCCTACCGTTCCATCCCCCGCCCGCACTTTGGGAAATCAGACCATAAGACTGTGCTCCTTCTCCCGGCTTACAAGCAGAAACTCAAACAGGAGAATCTAGCTAAGAAGGTTGTGCAGTGCTGGTCCGAGGAGACAGAAGAGCTCTTACGTGACTGCTTAGAGACAGTGGATTGGTCCATATTTAAAAACTCAGCGACCAACTTAAATGAGTATGCCACCACCGTCACAGACTTCATCAGCAAATGTGTGGACGACTGCGTCCCAAAGAAAGCAGTACGTAGGTTCCCAAACCGGAAACCATGGCTCAACCACGAGATTGACTCCCTACAGGACTGGTCTGAGGCATTCAAGACAGACGACCCTGACCGATACAAGAAATCCAGATACGACCTCCGCAAGGCCATCCGAGATGCCAAGAGAGAATATCAGACCAAGCTAGAGTCACAGACAGACTCTCGGCAGTTGTGGCAAGGACTAAACAACATAACGGGCTACAAAGCAAAGCCGAGCAGTATCTCTGGCAGCAGCGCACCCTCCCCAATGAACTCAATGCATTCTATGCTCGGTTCGAGCAGGTAACCAACAATCCGCTGTCGAGTGCCCCAGCAGCCCATAATTCACCCATACCCACCATCACAGCTTCCGAAGTCAGATCGGCCTTCCTGAAAGTGAACCCACGGAAGGCGACGGGACCGGACAGGATCCCTGGTTGTGCACTCAGAGCCTGCGCGGACCAGATGGCAGAGGTATTCGCGGACATCTTTAACCTGTCCCTACTCCACTCCGAGGTCCCCACCTGCTTCATGAAGACCACCATCATACCGGTACCAAAGAAGAACCAGGCAACGTGCCTCAATGACTACCGTCTGGTGGCCCTGACTTCAGTCGTAATGAAGTGCTTCGAAAGGTTGGTCATGGAATGCAACAACTCCATACTCCCAGAACACCTTGAGCCACTGCAATTTGCATACTGCTGCAACCAGTCCAAAGCAGATGCCATCTCCCTGGCCCTACACTCATCCCTCGAGCATCTCAACAACAAGGACTCTTACATCAGACTCCTATTCATTAACTACAGCTCCGCCTTCAACACCATGATCCCAGCCAAGCTCATATAAAAGCTCCAAAATCTAGGACTTGGCTCCTCACTCTGCAACTGGATCCTCGACTTTCTGACCCGCAAACCACAATCAGTAAGGGTGAACAACAACACCTCCTCCACAATAGTCCTCATTACCGGGGCCCCACAAGGCTGCGTACTTAGCCCCCTACTCTACTTCCTGTACACACACGACTGCGTGGCAAAATTTACTTCCAACTCCATCTACAAGTTTGCTGACGATACGACCATAGTGGGCCGGATCTTGAATAACGACAAGTCAGAATACAGGAGGGAGATACTCACTCTTCCAACTTCTTCCATCGGGCAGGAGATTCAGAAGTCTGAGGACACGCACGAACAGACTCAAAAACAGCTTCTTCCCCACTGTTACCAGACTCCTAAATGACCCTCTGGACTGACCTCATTAACACTGCACCCTGTATGCTTCATCCAATGCTGGTGTTATGTAGTTACATTGTATATCTTGTGTTGTCCTATTATGTATTTTCTGTTTTTCCCTTTTCTTCCCACATACTTAATGATCTGTTGAGCTGCTCGCAGAAAAATACTTTTCACTGTACCTCGGTACACGTGACAATAAACAAATCCACATCCAAAAGCTTGCTGCTATTATGTAAATCAACCATACACACTGGCGGGGGGGGGAGGGGGCGGGGGGGGGGGGGGGGAAGGAACACACATCCTGCTCTCCCAAATCCACACTGATTATGAGCAGTAAGGGGAATGGACAAGGGTCCATTTTGACGTGGTCTGATCTGCACCTGACTCACTCTGAAAGAACTCAGAAAATCATTTGGTTATTGTGGGCGATAAATGTGGCTTTCGTGCAGTTACACACATCTTTAGAATTTAAATAATCATAAACACAGATTAAACTACCTATTGGAATGTTTTCACTTGCCCAGGTATTGCAATACCAATGATAAGATGCATTTGACAGTAAGAAATTCCAAGTTGTTTCACAGCAGTATAAATCAGGTAAACATTATCACTGAAAGACACAAGGATTTATTAGGATGCGGACTAAAAGAGGATCGCCTTAAAGGAGGAGAGGAAGGCAGAGAGGTTGGGAGGCTCAGGGAGGAAACTGCAGGGTTCTGGGCCGAGAATCTGAAAGGTATGACTGCCAAATCCACAATCTGCAGTGGGGCAGAATTAAAGGAACTCGACACAGAATCTTGATGGATTGTAATGCGGGAGGAGATAGTGAGGGGCAAGGCCATGTTGGCGTTTGGTAATGGGTATTGGTGTCAGTGAGCAGGAATGATGGGTGCTTGTCAGGATTCAGCAGCAGAGTTTTTATTGAACTCATGTTCCTGGGGGTGCAAGGGGATGATCCGGACCAGAGAGTTTTGAAGTAAAGTTGCAACGCACTCAGGGATTGAACAGAAAATTATTTCAAATTAACTTTTGGGGCTGATTTTGCACCAGGCCCTTCATGATCCCTCCTGTGTTCTGAAGATGGCAGTAACACAACATTAGACTTTATTTAATCGCAAAACAGTGAATGTGTTACAGTGGTGAACCAACAGCCTGGCATTTAGGCTTGACAAGCCCATTTCTCCGGCATTAAACAGATTCATGAAGCTCCAGCGTGGTGAGCAGGAAGCACACATTTGAAACTGGAATGCGCCTCCCACCATATTGCTAAAGACCAAAAGATTGACATCAGCTCATCGCCACATTCACAAGGACAATTAGAGATGGCAACAAATGTTCACACCATGAATGAATAAAGAAATTCTGAAACTGGTCTCAGCCCCTCACTTTTATTTACAGTGGGGTTAACAGTGTTTTGGGCATCACAGCAAGATGGTTTTTATTGTGAGGCACCAATGCCGACAGCACTCAGGGTCTACAGGTGGTCGAAAGGAGGTCCTGAAGGGGGGCTCCACAGGAAGGTAAGTATTTCTAATATACTAATTGGAAAATAGAACTGGGAAGAATGGGCAGTTTCTGGATTCAGCTCTCCCCCTGCCCATCATTGCTGCTCCTCTCAAAGACACTCCACCCGATCGTCATGGCTCCCCTTGAATTCTGCTACTCCCAATTCCATCACTCCAGCTGCCTCACTAAGACGATCTTCGATGCCTCTACTTTCCGTAGCTCTCAAACTCAATGAAACTGAAATCAAAGAAGGTGGAAGCTTTGGACCCAATGATTTAGGTTCAGGGATTGAGCCCCCTCAAGCCCCCACATGTCCAAGAATGAATGAGCCCTAATTTCTGGGCCAACATTTTTATGATTGTTGCTAATTTTGGAAAGGTCTTCTTCCAACAAGAGTAATGAAGCATGGTAGCACAGTGGTTACAGCACCAGGGTCCTGGCTTGGGTCACTGTCTGTGCGGAGTCTACATGTTCTCCCCGTGTCTGAGTGGGTTTCCTCTGGGTGCTCCAGTTTCCTCCCACAAGTCCTGAAAGATGTGCTGTTAGGTAATTTGGACTTTCTGAATTCTCCCTCAGTGAACAAAGAACAAAGAAATCTACTGCATAGGAACAGGCCCTTTGGCCCTCCAAGCCTGTGCCGACCATGCTGCCCATCTAAACTAAATCTTCTGCAATTCCGGGTCCGTATCCCTCTATTCCCATCTTATTCATGTATTTGTCAAGATGCCCCTTAAATGTCACAAACGTCCCTGCTTCCACCACCTCCTCCGGCAGCGAGTTCCAGGCACCCACTACCCTCTGTGTTTAAAAACTTGCCTCGTACATCTCCTCTAAACCTTGCCCCTCGCACCTTAAACCTATGCCCCCCAGTAATTGACTACTCTACCCTAGGAAAAAGCCTCTGACTATCCACTCTGTCGATGCCCCTCATAATTTTTGTGGACCTCTATCATCCGTCGTTCCAGTGAGAACAAACCGAGTTTATTAAACCTCTCCTCATAGCTAATGCCCTCCATACCAGGCAACATCCTTGTAAATCTCTTCTGCACCATCTCTAAAGCCTCCACATCCTAGTGTGGTAACCAGAATTGAACACTATACTCCAAGCGTGGTCTAACTAAGGTTCTATACAGCTGCAACATGACTTGCCAATTATTTTACTGAATGCCCCGGCCAATGAAGGCAAGCATGCTGTATGCCTTCTTGACTACCTTCTCCGCCTGTGTTGCCCCTTTCAGTGACCTGTGGACCTGTACACCTAGATCTCTTCCACTGTCAATCCCTTGAGGGTTCTACCATTCACTGTATATTCCCTACCTGCATTTGACCTTCCAAAATGCATTACCTCATATTTGTCCAGATTAAACTCCATCTGCCATCTCTCCGCCCAAGTCTCCAAACGATCTAAATCCTGTTGTATCCTCTGACAGTCCTCATCGCTATCTGCAATTCCACAACCTTTGTGTCATCTGCAAACTTACTAATCGGACCAGTTACATTTTCCTCCAAATCATTTATATATACTACGAACAGCAAAGGTCCCAGCACTGATCCCTGTGGAACACCACTAGTCACAGCCCTCCAATCAGAAAAGCATCCTTCCATTGCTACTCTCTGCCTTCTATGACCTAGCCAGTTCTGTATCCACCTTACTAGCTCACCCCTGATCCCGTGTGACTTCACCTTTTGTACCAGTCTGCCATGAGGACCTTGTCAAAGGCCTTGCTGAAGTCCATATAGACAACATCCACTGCCCTACCTGCATCAATCATCTTTGTGACCTCCTCGAAAAACTCTATCAAGTTAGTGAGACACAACCTCCCCTTCACAAAACCGCGCTGCCTCTTGCTAATACGTCCATTTGCTTCCAAATGGGAGTAGATCCTGTCTTGAAGAATTCTCTCCAGTAATTTCCCTACCACTGATGTAAGGCTCACTGGCCTGTAGTTCCCTGGATTATCCTTGCTACCCTTCTTAAACAAAGGAACAATATTGGCTATTCTCCAGTCCTCTGGGACATCACCTGAAGACAGTGAGGATCCAAAGATTTCTGTCAAGGCCTCAGCAATTTCCTCTCTAGCCTCCTTCAATATTCTGGGGTAGATCCCATCAGGCCCTTAGGACATATCTACCTTAATATTTTTCAAGACGCCCAACACCTCTTCTTTTTGGATCTCAATGTGACCCAGGCTATCTACACACCCTTCTCCAGACTCAACATCCACCAATTCCTTTTCTTTGGTGAATACTGATGCAAAGTATTCATTTAGTATCTCGCCCATTTCCTCTGGCTCCACACATAGATTCCCTTGCCTGTCCTTCAGTGGACCCACACTTTCCCTGGCTACCCTCTTGCTTTTTTTGTATGTGTAAAAAGCCTTGGGATTTTCCTTAACCCTATTTGCCAATTACTTTTCGTGACCCCTTTTAGCCCTCCTGACTCCTTAAGTTCCTTCCTACTTTCCTTATATTCCACACAGGGTTTGTCTGTTCCCAGCCTTCTCACCCTGACAAATGTCTCCGATTTCTTTTTGACGAGGCCTACAATATCTCTCGTTATCCAGGGTTCCAGAAATTTGCATATTTATCCTTCTTCCTAACAGGAACATGCTGGCCCTGAATTCCTTTCAACTGACATTTGAAAGCCTCCCACATGTCAGATGTTGATTTACTCTCAAACATCCGCCCCCAATCTAGGTTGTTCAGTTCCAGCCTAATATTGTTACAATTAGCCTTCCCCCAATTTAGCATATTCACCTGAGGACCACTCTTATCCTTGTCCACCAGCACTTTAAAACATACTGAATTGTGGTCACTGTTTCGGGGAAATGCTCCCCGACTGAAACTTCTACCCCCTGGCCGGGCTCATTCCCCAATACCAGGTCCAGTACAGCCCCTTCCCTAGTTGGACTATCTACATATTGTTCAAGAAGCCCTCCTGGATGGTCCTTACAAACTCTGCCCCATCCAGGCCCCTAGCACTAAGTGAGTCCCAGTCAATATTGGGGAAGTTGAAGTCTCCCATCACAACAACCCTATTGATTTTACTCCTTTCCACAATCTGTCTACCTATCTGCTCCTCTATCTCCCGCTGGCTGTTGGATGGCCTGCAGTAAACCCCCAGCATTGTGACTGCAACCTTCTTATTCCTGATCTCTACCCATAGCCTCACTGCCCTCTGAGGTGTCCTCCCGCAGTACAGCTGTGATATTCTCCCTAACCAGTAGCGCAACTCCTCCACCCCTTTTACATCACCCTCTATCCCGCCTGAAACATCTAAATCCTGGAACGTTTAGCTGCCAATCCTGTTCAGTGTGCCTGAACAGGTGCCAGAATGTGGCGGCTAGGGACTTTTCACAGTAACTTCATTGCAGTGTTAATGTAAACCTACTTGTGATGCTAATAAAGATTATTATTATTAGTTCAAAGCAACTCTGGGTCATTGATTATTTTGATTGATACAGTACAGAAGAGGCCCCTCGCCCAATCAGGTCAGGACCGAGAAAACTTCACCAGCACTTGGCCCAGAGCTTTGAATGTTATGACATTTCAAGTGCTCATCCATGTCGCTTTTAAAGGTTGTGAGGTTTCCTCCTTCTACTCCCCTCACAGGCAGTGCATTGCAGACTCTCACCACCCTCTGGGTGAAATTTCGTTCCTGAAATCCCCCTAATCCTCTTCCCCTGTACCTTACAATTATCCCACCTCATTATTGACCCTTCAGCTGAAGGGAACAACTTCTTCCTGTCCACGCTGCCCATGCTCCTCATAATGTCTACACCTCAATCAGGTCCTGCCTCAGTCTTCTCTGCTCCAAAGAAAACAACCAGAGCCTATCCAACCTCTCTTCATAGCACAAATGCTCCACACCAGACACATCCTGGTGAATCTCCTCTGCAGGTGAATCCCTCCAGTGAAATCACATCCTTCCTATTGTGAGGTGACCGGAACTGCACACAGCACTCCTGGAATGTCCTAACCATAGTTTTGTACCGCTGCATCATAACCTCTCTGCTCTTATAATCTGTGCTGTGACTGATAAAGGCAATTGTCCTGCATACCTTCTTAATTACCCTATTAACCTGTCCTACTGCCTTCAGGGATCTGTGGACAAGTACCTCAAGATCCCTCTGTTCATCTGAGCTTCCTAGTGTCCTGACATTCATTGAGTACTCCCTTGTTATGTTACTCCTTCCAAAGTTCAACACTTCACACTTTTCAGGGTTAAATTGCATCTGCCACTGGTCTGCCATCTGACCAACCTGTCTATATCCTCCTGCACCTTAAGACCATCTTCCTATTAACCACCATGCCAATCTTCATGCCACCGCTAACTTACATAACATCACCCCACATTCTCATCTACATTGTTCATATATATCACAATCATAGTGCAGGACACCATTCCAACCTGCTTCATTGTAACGCTGACTGCAGGACACCCTTCCAACCTGCTTCAGTGTGATGCTGACTGCAGGACACCATTCCAACCTGCTTCACCGTGACGCTGACTGCAGGACACTGTTTAAAGTCTGTTTCACTGCAATGCTGACTGCAGGTCACTGTTCAATTATGACATTAGCTGACTTCCGGTGTGCACCATGGAGTGAGTGGTCACACACACACAGCAGCTCCTGCTACGATCACAGAAAAGAGCTATTTTTTAAGCAATATGGAGGGGAATTTTTATGAAAATGTATAGGTGAATGTAGGAGTTTTTCCCCCCAGGAATGATATGTTTCTTGGTTTCCAGTCCCGCAGAAACAGTGAAGGATTTGGCTGGGACTGCAGCAGAGAGACAAAAGCCTATTCAGCATGCAGGCGGGGGAAGGGCTGTGTTAGAGGCTTTAAGTTGACCTGAGGGCCCTTGTGAAAGCTGGATTCTAGCAGCAAAGGGAACAACTGGAAAAGATCTCACCAAGGGCTCTTTTAAGGGCCCGCAACGGCGCTGATTTGACTTTTCCCCAGGTGGGAACGCAGCCTCTGTGCTTGGCGGCCGGTGGATGGGCTGGACTAGAAGTAGAGCGACCAGAAAATCAACTTTGCAGCAGAAGAAGGTGCGAGGCAAAAAGGACGAGATGGCGGTGGGCGGGGAACCGGCAGCGTGGCAGCAGTGGGCGAGGGAGCAGCGGGAGCTCCTGCTGCGCTCCTTCCAGGAACTAAAAGCTGAGATCCTGGAGCTGTTTAGGGCATCGCTGGACAGGCTCGGGGTGACTCAGACGGCTGAGGCGCCGGAGATTCGGGAGCTGCAGCAAAAGGCTTCAGAGAACGAGGACAAACTACTGGGCTGGCGGTGAAGGTGGAGTCGCACGAGGCGCTTCACAGGAAATGGTTGGCAAGGATGGAGGAGATGGAGAACCGCTCCCGCTGGAAGAATCTGTGGATTTTGGGCTTCCCGGAGGGGCTGGATGGTTCGGATTTGGGCGCCTACGTGGTCCTGATGCTGAACTCGCTGATGGGCGCGGGGTCGTTCCGGGGACCCCTGGAGCTGGAGGGTGCCCATCGGGTGCTGCTGCGGAAGCCCGGGCCGAACGAGCCGCCCAGGGCGGTGCTGGTCCGATTTCAACGCTTGGTCGACCGTGAGTGTGTGCTGTGTTGGGCGAAGAAGGAGAGGAGTCGTAAGTGGGAGAATACGGAGATCAGGATTTACCAGGACTGGAGTGCGGAGGTGACGAAGAGAAGGGCTGGGTTTAACCGGGCGAAGGCAGTGCTCCACAAGAAGGGGGTCAAATTTGGCCTGTTACAGCCGGCACACCTGTGGGTCACTTATAAAGACCGTCAACTTTACTTTGACTCCCTGGAGGAGGCCTGGACTTGGAACTGAGGACTGGGAGCTGGGGAACGTTGTACGCAGCCCAGAGGCTTTGTCCTCCTTGGTATCCTTTCGCTCTTTTTGGTTGTATTGGACGATGTTTTTTTTTGTTTTTTGCTGTCTTGCCTTTTCTTTTCTGCTTTTCGGGACTGTTATCTGTTTACTTGGGTGTTTTATCATATCATGTTGGGATTTTTATTATTTCACTGGTTACGGGTTTGGGTGGGATTCTGTTGGGTCATGTGCCTGTCTTCCCGCGGTTTGGGTCGTGGGGGCGGGGCTTGGGATGGGGGCGCGGGCTTCTCTCCCGCACTGGAGAAGCAGGGGGCGGGGTCGGCATTGGGGGAATGGTTGGGGGACACTGGGGAGGGTAATTGGGGTGGCGGGAGCAGCCGGGGTCAGCAGGAGTCGGCTGACTTACGGAAGTACAATGACCGGAGTTACGCAGCTAGGGGGGCCCTAGCTTGGGGGGGGGGGGAGGGGGGGAGATGGGGAGGGTTGGGGGGAGGGGGAAGAGGGGGGGGGGGATACCGGGCTGCTGGAATGGCCAAGAAGGAGCTGGAGCATGCAGAGGGGATCAGGATGGCAGTCCGTCGCTGTGGGGAACGGGCTGAGCGGGGGGCGCGGGCACGTGGCGGATTACGGAAGGGTGATGCAAAAAACCGGGGGTGGCGATCCTGGTGGGGAAGAGGGTGTTGTTTGAGGCGTCGAGTGTGGTGGCAGACAGCGGCGGGAGGTACGTGATGGTGAGTGGCAAGCTGCAAGGGGAGCGGGTGGTGCTGGTCAATGTATATGCCCCCAATCGGGATGATGCGGGTTTCATGCGGCGCATGTTGGGCTGGATTCCAGATTTGGAGGTGGGAGGCCTGATAATGGGGGGGGAATTTCAACACATTGCTGGATCCGCCACTGGATCGATCCAGTTCTAGGACGGGTAGTAGGACGGGTGCTGAGGGGGTTTATGGACCAGATGGGAGGGGTGGATCCATGGAGGTTCGCGAGGCCGAGGGCCAGGGAATTTTCATACTTCTCCCATGTGCATAAGGCCTACTCCCGTATCGACTTCTTTGTTTTGAGTAGGGTGCTGATTGCGGGGGTAGTAGACGCTGAGTACTCGGTGGTTCGGGGGGAGTTGATCTCCATTCGGGCCCACAGGGAGAGAGGGGAGCAGAGAGAAAGGGAGAGATTGGTGGGGGAGATGGTGAGGGTGGACAGGAGGTACGCGGAGGCCCCAGAGGAGGGATTGCGGAGGGAGCGGCGCAGCCTTCGTGCTGAGTTTGACTTGTTGACCACCAGAAAGGCGGAGACTTAATGGAGAAAGGCTCAGGGTGCGGTGTATGAGTATGGGGACAAGGCGAGTAGGATGCTGGCACACCAGCTCCGTAAGCGGGATGCAGCCAGGGAGATTGGTGGAGTTAAGGACCGGGGAGGAAATGTGGTGCAGAGGGGGGTAGACATTAATGGGGTCTTCAGGGGCTTTTATGAGAGACTATATCGGTCTGAACCTCCGGCGGAGAAGGGGGGGATGGGGCGCTTTTTGGACCGGCTGAGATTCCCGAGGGTGGAGGAGGGACGGGTGGAGGGTCTGGGGGCACCAGTTGAGCTTGAGGAGCTGGTTAAAGGGATAGGGAGCATGCAGTCGGGGAAAGCGCCGGGGCCGGATGGGTTCCCGGTTGAATTTTACAAGGCGTGTGCAGACCTGCTGGGCCCCCTGTTGGTTAGGACCTTCAACGACGCGAGGGAGGGGGGGCTTTGCCCCTGACGATGTCTCGGGCGCTGATCT
The DNA here is from genome assembly GCF_902713615.1 of Scyliorhinus canicula. NCBI lineage: Eukaryota > Metazoa > Chordata > Chondrichthyes > Carcharhiniformes > Scyliorhinidae > Scyliorhinus > Scyliorhinus canicula. The sequence goes on from NC_052162.1 coordinate 3,484,567, forward strand.
CCTTGATCCTTAAGCGAGACAAGGATCCCCTGCAGTGTGGGTCATACAGGCCGATCTCACTCCTGAATGTGGACGCCAAGTTGTTGGCAAAGATCTTAGCCACGAGGATAGAAGATTGTGTGCCGCAGGTTATCCACGAGGATCAAACGGGGTATGTGAAGGGGAGGCAGCTGAACACTAATATACGGAGGCTCTTGAACGTTATTATGATGCCGGCGGTGGAAGGGGAGGCGGAGATAGTGGTGGCACTGGACGCGGAGAAGGCCTTTGATAGGGTCGAGTGGGGGTACTTGTGGGAGGTGCTGGAGAGGTTCGGGTTTGGGGAGGGGTTTGTCAGTTGGGTGAGGCTGTTGTATGAGGCCCCGATGGCGAGTGTGGCCATGAATAAGAGGAGGTCGGAGTATTTTCGACTATACCAAGGGATGAGGCAGGGGTGTCCCTTGTCCCCCCTACATTTTGCGCTGGCAATTGAACCCCTGGCTATGGCGCTGAGGGAGTCGGGGGATTGGAGGGGGCTGGTCCGGGCTGGGGAGGAGCACCGAGTGTCGCTCTATGCGGATGACCTATTGTTGTATGTGGCGGACCCGGTGGGGGGAATGCCGGTGGTGATGGGGATTCTCCGGGAATTTGGGGATTTCTCAGGGTATAAGCTTAACTTTGGGAAAAGCGAGCTGTTTGTGGTACACCCGGGGGACCAGGATTGGGAGGCTCCCACTGAAAAGGGCGGAGAGGAGCTTCAGGTACTTGGGGGTTCAGGTGGCCAGGAACTGGGGGGCCTTGCATAAACTAAACCTCACAAGGCTGGTGGAGCAAATGGAGGAGGAGTTTAAGAGGTGGGACATGCTGCCGCTGTCTTTGGCGGTTAGGGTGCAGTCAATCAAGATGACGGTGCTTCCGAGGTTTCGGTTCCTGTCCAGTGCCTCCCCATCCTTATCCCGAAGGCCTTTTTCAGGCGGGTTAACAGGAGCATTACGGGGTTTGTGTGGGCACACGGAACGCCAAGGGTGAGACGGGTGTTCTTGGAGTGGGGCAGGGATGGGGGGGGGGCTGGCGTTGCCCAACCTCTATGGGTATTATTGGACTGCCAACGCAGCGATGGTGCGTAAGTGGGTAATGGGTGGGGAGGGGGCGGCATGGAAGAGGCTGGAGATGGCATCCTGTGTGGGTATGAGCCTGGAAGCGCTTGCAACGGCGCCACTGCCGCTCCCTCCGATGAGGTATACCACGAGCCCGGTGGTGGCAGCACCCTCAAGATTTGGGGGCAATGGAGGCGGCACAGGGGGGAGGTGGGGGCCTCGATGGGGTCCCCGATACGGGGGAACCACCGATTTGTTCCGGGGAGAATTGATAGAATTGATGGCGGGTTCCTGAGTTGGCACAGGGCAGGTGTCAGGAGGCTGGGGGACCTGTTCATAGTTGGGAAGTTTGCGAGCCTGGGTGAGCTGGAAGGGAAGTTCAGGCTCCCCCCGGGGAACACCTTTAGGTACATGCAAGTAAGGGGGTTTGTCAGGCGGCAGGTGGCGGGGTTCTCCCTGCTGCCGCCGCGTGGGGTCCAGGACAGGGTGCTCTCGGGGCTATGGGTTGGAGAGGGGAGTATCTCGGCAACGTACCAAGTGATGCAGGAGGTAGACGAGGCCTCGGTGGAGGAGCTGAAAGATAAATGGGAGGAGGAGTTGGGTGAGAGATTGAGGAGGGGACGTGGGCGGATGCCCTAGAAAGGGTGAACTCCTCCTCTCCGTGTGCGAGGCTCAGCCTCATACATTTTAAGGTACTACATAGGGCTCATATGATCAGGACAAGGATGAGCCGATTTTTTAGGACCAAGGACAGGTGTATTAGGTGCTCAGGGAGCCCAGCAAACCATGTCCACATGTTCTGGGCATGCCCAGCGCTGGGGGAATTTTGGAAGGGTGTAGCAAGGACGGTATCGAGGGTGGTAGGATCCAGGGTCAATCCATGCTGGGGACTCGCAATATTTGGGGTTAGAACATAGAACATAGAACAGTACAGCACAGAACAGGCCCTTCGGCCCTCGATGTTGTGCTGAGCAATGATCACCCCACTTAAACCCAGTGGAGCCGGGAGTGCAGGAGGCGAAAGAGGCTGGTGTTCTGGCCTTTGCGTCCCTAGTAGCCCGGCGGAGGATTCTTCTTCAGTGGAAGGATGCGAGGCCCCCAAGCGTGGAGGCCTGGGTCAAAGATATGGCGGGGTTTATTAAATTGGAGAGGGTGAAATTTGCCCTAAGGGGGTCAGTGCAGGGGTTTTCCAGGAGGTGGCAACCATTCCTAGATCTCCTGGCAGAACGGTAAAAACAAAAGGTCAGCAGCAGCAGCAACGGGGGGTGGGGGGGTGGGGCTGGGGTGGTTGTCTCTTTGTTTTTGTTTTGGGTTGAATATCTGTTTTTTGCCAATGATGGGCGTTTATTTATTGTTTCTCTTTTGTATTTACAGCGGGGAGGGGTTCTGTTTTTTTTTTGTTCTTAGAATTTTCTGTTATTGTTTTCTTTTTGTGAAAATGTGAAAATTAGAATCAAAATTATTTTTTTTTTAAATTATGACATTAGCTGTCATGTAAAAAGCAAGTTTCGTGTTTTCTTTGTATTGTCATGGAGAATGATCAATTTTGTGATGAAGAGGTAGTTGAGGCCAAACTGATGTTTTGGTCTCTTTGCCATGCATCCAATCCCATTCTCTCACGGCTGATATTCGCGTTTAAGGGCGGGTCTGTCCGGTGCCCCAGCTGCTGTTTCTTGGCAGCGAGCCATTTGCTGGCTGTCGGATTCTCTCTTCCCGCTGCTTGTCCCTTGCAGCTCCCCCATGCGGCCAGGAAACCTGCAGGTGGGGTTGCACTGTCAGCGGGGAAAGTGATTCCCAATGGCGAGAGAAGGCCAGCCTATCTACATCCTCCATTTATTCAGTATTCCATCGCCCCTGACAACAGGTACCCCGGGGAAAATAGTTGGGGCCCATCAGTCCACCACAGGGAAATTCCCCAGGAATTCTCCACAGCTTCGGCTGACAATCATGGAAACCTTTGATACACTGTGAAAACAATGGGTGGGATTTTCTGACCTTCCCCCACACCCCCTCCTCCCCGCCCACCACCACCATGGGTGGCCCAGAGTGTGTGACCAATGGGAAACCCCGTTTCAAGAGCCAGAGGCAACCTCTCTGCAAATTCATGCCATGAGCTTAAACTGTAATACTTGCACTTGCATAGCGACTTTCACAACTTTAGGACACCTGTAGACAATTTGAGTCGTCGCTGGTGTAATTTAGGAAATGTGTGAGCCAATCTGCACACAGCAAAGACTCACAAACAGCAGATGAGGACCAGATAACTTGTTCTTTTAGTGATTCAGGTAGTTGATTGAGTGATTGAGGGAAATATTGGCCAGGAGCAGCTGTGGGAGAACTCCCATGCTCTTCTTTAAACTAGTGCCAGGGAACCATTGACCTTGACATGAGAGAGAAGACAGGCCTCATCATTTCTCGCTCAACGGAGAGAAATGGGAAATTAATTTCTCTTGGCTATGAGATTTCACAGAGATTCTACGATATGGTGACTCAGCAACAAGCCAGCTGGCCTCGTTGTCATCCAAATGACCTCCAATCTTTCTTTCAATCTCAGCCAAGTATTTTCCTCAGGTCTTCTAACAAAGAGATAATCCAGCCCCCTGCCCCCACCACCCCACTCTGCTCTGCTACTTTTCACAGAGCTGCACCAACTGATAACACCAGAGATCTGACCTAACCCTGATTCATGAAGACCCTTTCACAGGTTTCGCTCATCAAGAACAGGTTTGTGTTTCTCAGTTCTCAGGAATATCTGAAAGAAAATGCTTGGATTGCACACGAACCTCCTCCCAGCCTCATATTGCTGTTTTTGTTACATTGCAGCATATTATCCATTAACTGCATTGTTGGGCTGGATTCTCCGCTCTGCGACACTGGCAATGTGGACCGTGACTGGGCGGAGCATCGGGCGTCTGGCCAAAATCAAGGTTCGCGTTGGGCGCTGAACTGACCGCTATGTTCTGGTGCGTGGGCTTGAACCCCGATTCCTGCCACCAGCGGGAGGCTGATAATAGGCCGGGAATCACGTGGGCGAGGATCACTACGGGTATCCCCCAAGATAGGTAGATCCCCCCTAGAGATCCCTTAGATAGGGAGACCTCCTACAAAACCCCTAGAAAGGAAGATCCCCCAAGAGATCCCCTAGATGGATGGACTCCCCAAAGACCCCTGATTAAAGGATGCCCCACAAAGGCCCTTCGAATAAGGGGATCCCACAGAAACCCCCAAACTAAAAAGATCCCCCCCAGAGACCCCTGAGATAGGGAGACCTCCCACAGAGACCCCCCTAACTAAAGGCACCTCCCAGAGACCCCCGTGTTGATATCCCCCTCTGAGAGACCCCCTAACTACTGGGGTCCCCAGAAAAGAGACCCCTGCCTGGAAGTTAGAGAGCTGCACTACAATGTGGTGAGAGGGGGAGGGGTGGTGCGATGACCAGCCACAGGACCTCACCATTTTCAGAGGGATCCCGAATTGCTTCAGGTGCAAATCAGTTTCAATTCACCTCCCACGAGTGAACATTTCCCAATAGAGAGTCCCGGCCATGAGCTCTGACCTCCAGAGTTGACTATTCCACCGCTCCCCCGACCAGCCACCCAGCTTCAACCCTCTGCAAAGTAGAACTCACCCAAACCTCTGTGTTTTAACTGGCACCAAGTCCCCTTCATCCATCACCTCTGTGGCTCCAACTCAATTTTAAAATTCTCATTCATCTTTTCAAATCCCTCCACGACCTCACTCCTCCCTATCTCCGTAAACTCTGCCAACAGCCCCGACCCTCCAAGATATCCACGGCCCTCTCATTCCAGCCGTTTTTACACCCCTGCACAGCAATGCAGCCACACAGCCTGAGCCCAAAGCTTTGCAATTCCCTCCCTAAAGCTCTGACATCTCCACCTTTCACTTTGCCTCGAGGACCCTCCTTAAACCGTTCCTCTTTGACAAAGCATTTAGTCACCCACTTGATGAAGGATATACAATTGTGGAAATGCACAGACAGTGCACATCAAGAATGTTTGTCCTGATGCTGTGTTAGAAGGGTGCGGTGATTATAATGTTGCAACACCCTGGGCGAGTGTGCGGTCCGTTCCAGCCCCACAGATCCCAGAGTCCCAACGTAAGTGAGTTAACTAATAATTTGTGGTTTTTTCTGAGATCTTTAACCTTGACTGCTCCAATGAGCTACAGGCACCAGAGATATAAGTAAAACATTCTAAAAATGTTTATTTATAATAAGGAAAAGGTGCCTTTATAATGGTAATAATGGAACAATGGTCTGCTAATCCAACTATTTTCCAAACCTCGCCCCACCATCCACCCAGGCCCAGAAAAGCAGACACACGGTGGAGGGGGTTGGAAAGGTTAAAAAATAATAGGGATTAAGAGGTATGAGAGATTTGGGATCTCTTCAGAATGCAAAGTGTTAACTGTTGGTTCGTTTAGATCTTCAAGCGAGGCCACTCAGACCGGATACTCAGGCTGCGGGATCCCCTCTCAAGACGCACTTCAAATTGTGTTGAGCTGAGCCTTGCGCACGGAAGATGCACTTCAGGTCTACTCAGTTTCTGATATGTGGTCAGCTTCAGCAGACTCACCAACAGCTTGTCTCAGTTAAACAGAATATCACAGCACTTTTCGTGAGGCCTTTAATGGGAGAGGAATCCAGTTGGGTCCCCTTCCCCAGCTCTATCTTCAAGCTTTGAATACTCAACTGCTCTGTGTACCTGAAGGGGGTTCCAGCTCAGATTTGAGAGAGGGGTCCCTCTTCTGGGAGGGAGATTAAAAAGGATTTTACTTAGCTCTGCAGTTCCAATCAAAACCAACTTGGAGAAACAACGGATGCCTGCCAGCTCAGCTGAGGGGAAAACATAGCCTCCGACTGGGGTTTTGAAAGGATTCCACCCCTTCAGGGAGAGGGAACTTGATTCCTCCTTCAGCTCTGTCCCAAAATGAACTCAGTAAGAAGTCTTACAACACCAGGTTAAAGTCCAACAGGTTTGTTTCAAACACGAGCTTTCGGAGCACGGCTCCTTCTTCAGGTGAATGGAAAGGCTTGTTCCAGAAATGTTTATATAGACACAGTCAGAGATGCCCCGGAATGCGAGCACCTGCAGGCAATCAAATCATCAAAGATGCAGAGAGAGAGGTAACTCCAGGTTAAAGAGGTGTGAATTGTCCCAAGCCAGTTCAGTCGGTAGGCCTCTGCAAGTCCAGGCTTGTTGGTGGGGGCCGAATGTAATGCGACATGAATCCCAGATCCCAGATCACAATGGATGTCTCGGCACTCTACACCAGCATCCCCCATGACGACGGCATTGCTGCAACAGCCTCAGTCCTCAACACCGACAACTGCCAATCTCCAGACGCAATTCTGCAACTCATCCGTTTCATTCTAGACCACAACGTCTTCACCTTCGACAACAAATTCTTCATCCAGACGCACGGAACAGCCATGGGGACCAAATTTGCACCTCAATATGCCAACATCTTCATGCACAAGTTTGAACAGGACTTCCTCACCACACAGGACTTTCAACCGATGCTATACACCAGATACATCAATGACATTTTTTTCCTTTGGACCCACGGCGAGACATCACTGAAACGACTACACGATGACATCAATAAGTTCCATCCCACCATCAAACTCACCATGGACTATTCTCCAAATTCAGTTCCATTCTTGGACACACTCGTCTCCATCAAGGACGGTCACCTCAGCACCTCGCTTTACCGCAAGCCCACAGATAATCTCACGATGCTCCACTTCTCCAGCTTTCACCCGAAACACATTAAAGAAGCCATCCCCTATGGACAAGCCCTCCGTATACACAGGATCTGCTCAGACAAGGAGGAGCGCAACAGACACCTACAGATGCTGAAAGATGCCCTCGTACGAACGGGATATGGCGCTCGACTCATTGATCGACAGTTCCACCGCGCCACAGCAAAAAACCGCACCGACCTCCTCAGAAGACAAACACGGGACACCACTGACAGAGTACCCTTCGTCGTCCAGTACTTTCCTGGGGCGGAGAAACTACGACATCTTCTTCGCAGCCTCCAACACATCATCAGCGAGGATGGACATCTTGCCAAGGTCATCCCCACACCCCCACTACTGGCCTTCAAACAACCGCGCAACCTCAAACAAACCATTGTTTGCAGCAAATTACCCAGCCTTCAGAACAGCAACCACAACACCACAAAACCCTGCCAGGGTAATCTCTGCAAGACATGCCAGATCATCGACATGGACACCACCATTACACGTGGAAACACCACCCACCAGGTACGCGGCGCATACTCGTGCGACTCGACCAATGTAGTCTACCTCATACGCTGCAGGAAAGGATGTCCCGAAGCGTGGTACATTGGCGAGACCATGCAGACACTGCGACAACGAATAAACGGGCATCGTGCGACTATCAACAGGCAGGACTGTTCCCTTCCAGTTGGGGAACACTTCAGCAGTCAAGGACATTCAGCCTCTGATCTCCGGGTCAGCATTCTACAAGGAGGCCTTCAGGAGACGCGACAACGCAAAATTGCTGAGCAAAAACTTATAGCTAAGTTCCGCACGCATGAATGCGGACTCAACCGGGATCTGGGATTCATGTCGCATTACATTCGGCCCCCACCAACAAGCCTGGACTTGCAGAGGCCTACCGACTGAACTGGCTTGGGACAATTCACACCTCTTTAACCTGGAGTTACCTCTCTCTCTGCATCTTTGATGATTTGATTGCCTGCAGGTGCTCGCATTCCGGGGCATCTCTGACTGTGTCTATATAAACATTTCTGGAACAAGCCTTTCCATTCACCTGAAGAAGGAGCCGTGCTCCGAAAGCTCGTGTTTGAAACAAACCTGTTGGACTTTAACCTGGTGTTGTAAGACTTCTTACTGTGCTCACCCCAGTCCAACGCCGGCATCTCCACATCATGGCTACCAAAATGAACTGAAACCTGAAGGCCGACCTACTTGTCTAGAAGCTTCTGAAGGGTTCCACCAAACGCAATCGACAGCAGCGGGTTGTCCCAGAATTCGAGTGGAGCTGATTGGCTGCTTGCCAAGTCCATCAAAATGATATCCTGGGCCTTGCTGCAGAGCATACTGACTCAAAGGGGTCTGCCGGATCAGTCCAAATAGCAGCTTGTGGGGGGGGGGGGGGGGGGGGGTGTTTCAGCTCAAAACCAAAAGCCTACAATTTAAAACAAATTGCAATATTGCAAGGACGGGAATTGAAAAGAGTAACACGAAACAGGGAAGGAATTGGCCACTTCCTTACAATAATATTAAAATTAGTTCCACCGGGTTAGGATAGCACAGGTCTATACTCAACTCTAAAGTGCAAGTGATATTGTTTTTCTTGTGATTTTTTCATTGACGCTAAGCAGACTGGAATGAGTATCAGAGCATCCGCAGCTCTGAGTAATTTGCCTTCGTGACAATAGTCACTGCACTTCAGAATGATTCATCATAGGCCCAGGGAGGATCCCAAATGTGCCTGAGGTCGTGAGAGTTCAATTTACAGAATTCTGAGATTTCCTATATTTCTTCACGTCTGCTGCTGTGGAGTCACAAGGGCTACTTGCTGCAACAACAGTAACGATCCTTTGGAATGAAAACAGGATAAAGGACTGAGAGATAAAGGAAGAGAATAAAATACTGGTAGGGTAGAAAGGCGGGATTTATATATCTCCTTTAACACAGTACGTCATCCCAAGGCATTTCCCAGGAGTATTATCCCAACAAAATTAGGATAGGGGAAAGAGATGAAGGGGTGGAGGGGGGAGGCCATGGGGGGTGGTTGAGGGAGGGAATTTCAGTATTTTGGTACCAGTGCACACACCCATCCAGTGGCGGGATGCTTTTTGTTGGGACTCCTTTGTGAAATTGGTCTTCCACATTGCCTGATTCACTACCCAGAGAGTAGTGGGGGCATGGAATGCACTGCCTGTGGTAGTAGTTGAGTCGGAAAATTTATGGACCTTCAAGCGGCTAGTGGATAGGTACTTGGATTAGGGTAGAATAAGGGAGTGTAGGTTAACTTCTTAAGGGCAGCACGGTAGCATTGTGGATAGCACAATTGCTTCACAGCTCCAGGGTCCCAAGTTCGATTTCGACATGGGTCACTGTCTGTGTGGACTCTGCACATCCTCCCCGTGACTGCGTGGGTTTCCTCCGGGTGCTCCGGTTTCCTCCCACAGTCCAAAGATGTGCAGGTTGGGTGGATTGGCCATGAAAAATTGTCCAAAATTCTATGATTAACCTAGGACAAAAGTTCGGCGCAACATCGTGGGCCGAAGGGCCTGTTCTGTGCTGTATTTCTCTATTCTATTCCCAGGATAAACATACACAGCAAATCTAGGAGTTAGCAGGTCAGCAAGAAGCCACGGAAATCCCATTTAAAAGGATTCTCCTCATCATCCATGTGCTCTGAGGCATCTCACCCGTCCTTTACACTATTTACAGCCATGTACGAGTGAATTTGAAATTTTGCTTTGTCCTGAATTTCATACCGATGCTTTGCAAACGGTGGTGAGGGTGTGTGTGTGTGTGTGTGTGTGCACATGGGCCTGATTAATCTTGGCTGTGACATCGGGAGGACCTCCCCTGCTCTTGAAGAAGTACCAAAGGCTCATTTATGTTCATTAGAAAGAGCCTTTAAGAGTTTAACACCTTGGAAAAACAGTAACTGATCTGGAGTTTGACTTGAATCTATAGACTGCTCTCCAATGAACTATTCTGACTATTAACCACATACCTGCCAAAGAAATAATGGACCGACAGCTTACCTCACTGCACATGACGTGGGTTAGAGCTGTGTTTTGATGGCTGTTGCTTACTGTAACATGCATCCCATTTAAAGTGTGGGAGCAACAGCCTCTTGATGCATTGTCACAATTAGAATCTTGCTGATGCGGTTAATGTGCCAACATCTGCGGCGGTTAAACTCATCGTTTGTGAGACAGATGGCTTGTCGTTTTGGCACAAATTGGGCAGAAAAGTGAGGTGTTGAACAAAACAAGAGGTGGAGATTCTGGCAGAAGTAGAGCTACATGGGTATGAGAAATAAAGTTGTGTGCATTGAGTGAGTAACATCCACCCCCGCGCGCACACACGACACATACACACACACGTGCACACACACACACACACACATGCATGCACACACATGACACATATACATGCATGCACACACACATATGCAGGCACACATGCACACGCACACACAAAAATGCACACACACATGCATGCTCACACGGACACACATGCACACACACATGCTCACACAGACACACACACACACAATCTCACAAAGACACACACAATCGGACACATGGAGAAGTTTACACAGATAGGGTTACTCCAGCATTTTCAAATTAAAACAAAATAATTAGATTTTTGTTGGGAAAATCATCTAAAGTCTACCCTATCTTAATTAAAGTTGACGATATAGAATCACAAAATGATGCAGCAGAAGAGGAGGGTACTCAGCCCATCCTGCTTGTACCAACTCAACAATGAAATGATCCAGTTAATCCCATTCACCCGTTCTTCCTCCATATCCTGGGACATGTTTTTCCGCTGCTACAACGATACTGTCAGGGGTAAATCTAAATCAACGATCTGATCATGTCAATTGTAGGGACTCTGCCCATTTTCAGAATGTGGGGCTGGTTTATATGATCCTCCACCAGCGGGTTTGAAGGTGTGTCGACACAGATACCCGCCAGTTACCCACCCATCCCTACACCCAGCAAAATTATATGTGTGGCGAGAGAACCTTCAGGCAACAACACATCTTTGGGCCGATCGCAGGCCTGGAGGCTATGGAGGACCCCCTGCAGTCTGACCCCCCCCCCCCCCCCCGCACCCCTCTGTCCCACCAGGTCGGACACCACAGCCGCGTGTCCGAGCCCCCGCCAGGTGGTACCAGGTTGGAACCACACCCGCAGGACTCAATGGGAATTTGGCTGGTCGACCGCGGAGAAATGCCGCGGGGGCCACTATCAGCGGCCCCCGGCCGGCGCCATGCCAACTGTGCTGGCGCGATTGGCACCGAGTCTTCAGGGGCTGGAGAATCGCGTCCTTGCGTTGGAGCAGCGTGGTGGGAATTTCCCGCGTCACCGGCGATTCTCCGACCCGGCGCGGGCTCGGAGAATCCCGGCCATTAACTCAGTTTCTCTTTCCACAGATACTGCCAGGCCTGCTGAGGGTTTCCAGAATTTTCTGTTTTTATTTCTTCCAGACATCATGCTGAACAGCCTGCCTCTAATTTTAAGAATTGCAAAGGAAGAGGCGCCCAAATAAACATTGTGAATATCGCTGATGAATTGATTTAATGTTTGCTGAGAGATCTGACCAATCTGCCATCTGATTCTGTGCAACTTGTTATTTCCCTTTAGTCACCTCCTGGCCTGAGCAACCAATTAGAAACTGGGGCGGGATTCTCCGTTTTGCCGGGGCCCGGGGATTTCCCAGCGGCCAGGGGCTGCCCACAATGGGAAACCCCATTGACCGGCTGGCGTAACGGAGGATTCGGCCGGCGGGTCGGGGCAAAAATGTGGCAGAGAATTATGCTGCTGATCTTTGGGAAAAGACGCCAATCAAAATAAGTGAAATCTTTCAATATTTAGGTTCGAGGGAGAGTCGCACGGACTCAAAATGTGGGGCGGAATTCTCCGCTCCCACGCGGCATCGGGAAGGCCGTCGTGAACTCGGCTGAGTTTCACGAGGGCCTCGGAGGCCGCTCCTCACACCCTATTCACCACTCCCCAGGGGGCTAGGAGCGGCGCTCCGTAAACCTCGGCCGCCAGGCCTTGACACTTGCGTCAAGGCGGCGCACCGAGAATGACGCGACGGTGGCGCCTAAGTGACGTCAGTCGTGCATGCGCAGGTTGGCCGGCTCCAACCCGCGCATACGTGGCTGATGTCATGACGGCTGCCGGCTCCAACCCGCGCATGCATGGTTGCCGCCTTCCCCTCCGCTGCCTCGCAAGACATGGCGGCTTGATCTTGTGGGGCGGCGGAGGGGAAAGAGTGCGTCTCCTGGAGACGCCGGCCCGACGATCAGTGGGCACCGTGTCCCCTCCCGAGCACGGCCGTGGTGCTCACTCCCCTCTCCGGCCCCCACAAGCCACAAACAAAACTTTGGCGCCATGTTCATGACGGTAGCGGCCAGGTGTGGTTGCCGCCGTCATGAACCGGTCGGGAACGTCAGGCCGCTTGGCCCATCCGGGCCGGAGAATCGCCGGTCACCGTGAAAAATGGCGAGCACCGATTCATCCGAGCGGGGGGGTGAGAGAATCGCGGGGGGAACCAGGGCGGAGTGTCGTGAGTCGCCTGGCCCTCCCGTGATTCTCCCACCCGGCGTGGGGAACGGAGAATCGCGCCCGTAAACTCTGTTTTTCTCGCCACAGATGCTGCTAGGCCTGCGGAGGATTTCCAGCATTTTCTGGTTTTATTACTGTCAGTATTTGTCCGTGATCAGTTGAACAGCCTAAATCACCACCTATAATGCCATTTGTGCATTGTTATAAATCCTCTTTTCCGATGATCATTCGTTAACGTGTATAATTGTCCTCCGAGGAATTATCCGTGGCACTGGTCATGGGTTCTGTGAACCCTTGAGCGTCTGATAAGCCCGACCTTACACCACATCCCAGACCGCACACTTGGCAGGTGTTTCCGGGAAGTGGGATCGATCCTTGGACTCTAGATCGCTGGTATTCCTTTCTCCAGCTCCTTTCCTGGGCCTCCTCTTGCTGTTGGGTGTCCTCGAAGAATTGTCTCTTCAAATAAGGTGGTTCCTCCAGGTAGGTTCCTTCTGAGCACGGGTTTCCCAGGTGTTGACATCTATGTTGCACTTCTTGAGGTAAGCCTTCAGAGTGTCTTTGAAGTGCTTCCTTTGTCCTCCTCTTGTTTGGGAGCCTCCCTTGAGTTGGGTAAAGAAGATTAGTTGGGACTCTGGCATCCTAAACATGTGGCCGGCCCAGCGGAGTTGGTTTCGGATGATCACGGTCTCAATGATAGCGCTCTTGGCTCCTTCGAGGAAGCTGACGTCAGTATGCCTGACCTCCCATAGATATTTCACCAAAGACATAACTGATCACACTGGAGCAGAGTTGACCAAATAACACAAACTCTGCTGAATAAACTTGTTGCACTCAGCAAAACCGTTCCATTACTGTTCCAGAAATCGTGTCAGTCAATCACAACATCAGGTCAACTTAATAAGTAGAAACTGTTCCCATTGGCCAAGAGGCTGGTAACCAGAAGAAGTAAGAGAAGAGTGATCAAGTAGATATGAGGAAAGGTATGGAGTCAGTAGTTAGGGAATAGAGTTTGGAGTGCAGAACTGAAAACCTCACAATATTTAATTGGGGACACGTCTGTTCACCTGGTTACTGCCTGACAGATCTCAGCACTTGGCAGCTGTGGGGGAGTTGAGAGAGGTGATGGTGAGGTAGAGCTATCATCAGTATACATGTGAAAGCTCATGCCAAGGGGCAGCACAGAATCCTTACAGTGCAGAATGAGGCCATTCAGGCCATCAGGTCTGCACCGAACCTATGAAAGAGCACCAAATCTAGGCCCTCTTCCCGCCAGTCTAGCCCTGTAACCCTAAACACTAAGGGACAATTTATCATGGCCAATCCACCTAACCTGCATATCTTTGGACTGTAGGAGAAAATCAGAGCACCCGGAGGAAACCCACGCAGACACAGGGAGAAAGGGCAAACTCCGCACAAACTGCCAACCAAGGTCAGAATCAAACCGAGGGCTCTGGCGCTGTGAGGCAGCAGTGCTAACACATTGTGTCATCGTGCCACATGTCGATCAGAAATAGGAGAAGGTTAAGGAGGACCCATGGGGAACATGAGTGTGTCTCTCAATTACAAATGTTGCTTTGAACTCTGTGTTTACCGAACTGCCTGAGAAGATTTCCCATATCTAGAGATGACGAGGCAGATAATGCACATGTTTCCGTCACTTGTTTTTCATAGAACACGTTATCAGACTGAAGCCAGACGCTACAGCATGGGGGCCGCCACCCTGCATCATGGCTGACCAGGACCTACTCTCACCAGCTGCTGTCGGTGTGTTAGAAGGATTGGCAGAGAGATTATCAACCTGGTTACGAATACGCCACCCATGGGTATCTAGTCCTGGAATGGGACTTGAACCTGGAGCTTCTCACTCAGAGGTAGGGACACCATCCATTCTGCCACAAGACATCCCTCTCGATACCTGAATAATATTCTCTTTGAATACTTGACTAACTGGGATTGAAACTGCACTACGAAGGCAATGAAGAGAATGTTTTCAAAGCACAATAACCATTACAAATAAACTGTGTTCTGACTAAGAGGGAACTTGAACTAAATTTACTTTTGGTTGCACTGGGAATTGTTTATTAAGAGACATTTGCAAGTCTCTCTTCCTAGGGCGGTACGGTAGCACAGTGGTTAGAACTGTTGCTTCACAGCTCCAGGGTCCCAGGTTCGATTCCCTGCTGAGTCATGGCTGTGAATAGAGGGATATGGACCCCGGAAGTGCAGAATATTTTAGTTTAGACGGGCAGCATGGTCGGCACAAGCATGGAGGGCCAAAGGGCCTGTTCCTGTGCTGTACCTTTCTTTGTTCTTTGTTACTGTCTGTGCGGAGTCTGCACGTTCTCCCCGTATCTGCGCGGGTTTCCTCCGGGTGCTCCGGTTTACTCCCACAGTTTAAAGATATGCAGGCTAAGTGGATTGGCCATGATAAATTGTCTTTAGTGTCCAAAAAGGTTAGTTGAGGTTACAGGGTTACAGGGATAGGGTGGGGGTGTAGGTTTAAGTAGGGTGCTCTTTCCAAGGGCCGGTGCAAACTCAAGGGGCAGAATGGCCTTCTTCTGCACTGTAAATTTTATGATTCTATGATAATACAAATGAATTTATACAGGAGCTTGATGCCGATGTTCATTCTCACATGAACCTGGGTGTGGGATCATGGTTGTGAAATAACTGCAGCAGCTCCTCATGGCTGACAGCTCTGATGGTAATAAAGTGCTCTGTCTCCGTGTGTCCATTCGGCACAGAGATAATGCTACACTGCAATAACATCATCTTCAGATAAGTAGATAACTGGGGAGCGCAGAGATTGATAGCAGTGTAATAACAGATAAGGGAATGGAACCTTCAGTTTTCAGCCTGTGTCAATGAACAGACTTTAATGGTTAGTAAATTGCTTGCCAAATCATTTTCACTCTTCAAATGCAGCCAAGCTGAACCGAAGCTTGGTGATGCTACAGAGAATAGGATGACAAAATGCAAAAGTGAGGGGTAATAGGACAAGTAAAAGGTACAAAAGGGACGACTGCTTTGTGCAGTCATCCCTCCTCACGTTTCATAATCGTGCCCTCCACTTTCTACCCTTTTGTTCTTTTCTGCCATTTCCCCCGCCCCAATATTTGTTTCTAGTTTATTCCAGGGATGCTGTTTTCCTTCGAGGCTTTGACCAGAATTCTCCATCCGGTGGGTGGGATTCCCTGGTCCCATTGTGGTGAATGGAGTTTCAGCTGACGGCCAAATTCACTGTTCCCACTGGCAGCAATGGCGGGGCGGATTCGGATCGGAAAATCCCGGCCTTTCTTTCTGAAATACCAAGCAGAAATACGAGCCTTTTTGTCACCCATTCTTGCCCTCATTTTGCCCCAAATCCCCCCCCCCATTTGTGAGAAATTAGTACATTTGTAAAGTAATCACTTGCAATGAAGAAGCTCGTCAAAAGGAATACTTTCATCCTGTTCGATCCAGATTTCTGATTGAACCCCAATAGTTTCCAAAGAGGACAGTCACTGTTGCTTTAATATTTACTGGGACAGTAGTTCTCCCAAAGGCAGAGTGGGTCAAGAGATCCGACAGCATCTTCAGGAAAGTTTTCAACCGCAGTATGTTTACCATCAATTAAAACATAGAGTGCAGAAGGAGGCCATTCGGACCATCAAGTCTGGACTTACCCATTTAAGCCCTCACTTCCACCCTATCCCTGTAACCTAATAACCCAATAACCCCTCCTAACCTTTTTGGTCACTAAGGACAATTTATCATGGCCAATCCACCTAACCTGCACGTCTTTGGACTGTGGGAGGAAACCGGAGGAAACCCATGCAGACACGGGGAGAAAGTGCAGACTCCACACAGACAGTGATCCAGCGGGGAATCGAACCTGGGACACTGGCGCTGTGAAGCAACAGTGCTATCCACTTGCACTACCGTGCTGCCCTTTTATTAATCTCCCATTACCATTGACCAGAAACTGAGCTGGACAAGCGATACAAATACTGTGGCTGCAAGAGCAGGTCAGAGGCTCGGAATCCTGTGGCAAGTAACTTACCTCCTGCCTCCTCAAAGCCTATCTACCACCTAAAAGGCTCAAGTCGGGAGTGTGATAGAATAATCCCATACAGGAACTCACCAAGGCTCCTTCGACAGCACCTTCAAAATCTATAATCACTTTGATCGAGAAGCATAAGGACAACAAATGCATGCAAACACCACCACTTGGAAGTTCCTCTCCAAGTCACTCACCATACTGACTTGGAAATTTATCACCATTCATTCACTGTCACTGGATCAAAATCCTGCAACTTCCTCCTTCACAGCACGATGTGTGTACCTGCACCTGATGGATTGCAGCGGCTCAGGATGAATACTCAACAACACCTTCAAGGGCAATGAGGGACAGGCAATAAATGTTGAACTTGCCAACGATACCCACATGCAGTAAATTAATTTTTAACAATACCCAGTACTCTACATTGTACTATCATACCCAGCAAACTATTATACCCGATACACGATCCAACCCGATACAACTACCCAGTACACTACCCAACCCAGTACACTACCCAACCCAGTACACTACCCAACCCAGTGCACTACCCAACCAATACACTACCCAACCCAATACACTACCCAACCCAATACACTACCCAACCCAATACACTACCCAACCCAATACACTACCCAACCCAATACACTATCCAACCCAATACACTATCCAACCCAATACACTACCCAACCCAATACACTACCCAACCCAGTACACTACCCAACCCAGTACACTACCCAACCCAGTACACTACCCAACCCAATACACTACCCAACCCAATACACTACCCAACCCAGTACACTACCCAACCCAGTACACTACCCAACCCAGTACACTACCCAACCAGCACACTACCCAACCCAGTACGCTACCCAACCCAGTACACTACCCAACCCAGTACACTACCCAACCCAATACACTACCCAACATGTGCTAGTGCATGAGTCACAAAATGTTGGTTTACAGATGCAACAGGTAATTACAAAGGCAAATAGAATTTTGTCCTTCATTGCTAGAGGGATGGAGTTTAAGACTAGGGAGGTTATGCTGCAATTGTATAAGGTGTTGGCAAGGCCACACCTGGAATATTGTGTTCAGTTTTGGTCTCCTTACCTGAGAAAGGACATACTGGCACTGGAGGGTGTGCAGGGGAGATTCACTAGGTTAATCCCAGAACTGAAGGGGTTGGATTACGAGGAGAGATTTAGTAGACTGGGACTGCACTCATTGGAATTTAGAATGTTGAGCGGCGATCTTATAGAAACATATAAAATTATGAAGGGAATAGATAGGATAGATGAGGGCAGGTTGTTTCCACTGGCGGGTGAAAGCAGAACTGGGGGCATAGCATCAAAATAAGTGGAAGTAGATTTAGGACTGAGTTTAGGAGGAACATCTTCACCCAAAGGGTCGTGAATCCATGGAATTCCTTGCCCAGTGAAGCAGTAGTGTACCCAGTACACTACATTCCCAGTACACTATCTTACCCAGTACACTATCAAACCCAGTACACTGTCATACCCAGTACACTATCTTACCCAGTACACTATCATTCCCAGTACACTTGCACTCCCAGTACACGATCATACCAAGAACACTACCACACCCAGTACATTATCATACCCAGTACACTACCCAACCCAGCACACTACCCAACCCAGTACACTACCCAACCCAGTACACTACCCAACCCAGTGCACTACCCAACCCAGCAACTACCCAACCCCAGTACACTACCCACCCAGTACACTACCCAACCCAGTACACTACCCAACCCAGCACACTACCCAACCCAGTACACTACCCAAACCCAGCTACACTACCCAACCCAGTACACTACCCAACCGAGCACACTACCCAACCCCCAGCACACTACCCAAACCCAGTACACTATCCCACCCCGGTACACTACCAACCCATACACTACCCAACCCAGCACACTACCCAACCCCGCACACTACCCCAACCAGTACACTACCCAACCCAGTACACTACCCAACCCAGTACACTACCCAACAAGCACACTACACAACCCAGTACACTACCCCAACACAGTACACTACCCAACACAGTACACTACCCAACACAGTCCACTACCCAACCCAGCACACTATCCAATCCCCAAGTACACTACCCAACCCAATACACTACCCAACCCGGTACACTACCCACCCAGTACACTACCCAAACAGTTACACTACCCAACCCAATACACTACCCAACCCAGTACACTACCCAACCCAGCACACTACCCAACCCAGTACACTACCCAACACAGTACACTACCCAACCCAATACACTACCCAACCCAGTACACTACCCAACCCAGCACACTACCCAACCCAGTACACTACCCAACCCAGTACACTACCCAACCCAATACACTACCCAACCCGGTACACTACCCAACCCGGTACACTACCCAACCCGGTACACTACCCAACCCAGCACACTACCCAACCCAGTACACTACCCAACACAGTACACTACCCAACCCAGTACACTACCCAACCCAGTACACTACCCAACCCAGTACACTACCCAACCCAGCACACTACCCAACCCAGTACACTACCCAACCCAGTACACTACCCAACCCAGCACACTACCCAACCCAGTACACTACCCAACCCAGTACACTACCCAACCCAGTACACTACCCAACCCAGCACACTACCCAACCCACACACTACCCAACCCAGCACACTACCCAACCCCAGCACACTACCCAACCCAGCACACTACCAACCCAGTACACTACCCAACCCAGTACACTACCCAACCCACCACACTACCCAACCCACCACACTACCCAACCCAGCACACTACCCAACCCAGTACACTACCCAACCCAGTACACTACCCAACCCAGTACACTACCCAACCAGTACACTACCCAACCCAGCACACTACCCAACCCAGTACACTACCCAACCCAGCACATTACCCAACCCGTACACTACCCAACCCAATTCACTACCCAACCCATACACTACCCAACCCAGTACACTACCCAACCCAGCACACTACCCAACCCGGTACACTACCCAACCCGGTACACTACCCAACCCGGTACACTACCAACCCGGTACACTGCCAACCCGTACACTACCCAACCCAGTACACTACCCAACCCGGTACACTACCCAACCCGGTACCACTACCCAACCCAGCACACTACCCAACCCGGTACACTACCAACCCGGTACACTACCCCAACCCAGTACACTACCCAACCCAGTACACTACCCAACCCCGGGTACACTACCCAACCCGGGTACACTACCCAACCCGGTACACTACCCAACCCAGTACACTACCCAACACAGTACACTACCCAAACCTCAGCACACTACCTAACCCAGTACACTACCCAACCTAGTACACTACCCAACCCTGTACACTACCCAGCCCAGTACACTACCCAACCCAGTACACTACCACAACCCAGTACAACTACCCAACCCCAGTACACTACCCAACACAGTACACTACCCAACCCAGCACACTGCCCAACCCAGTACACTACCCAACACAGCACACTACACAACCCAGTACACTACAACCCAGTACACTACCCACCCCGGCACACTACCAACCCAGTACATACCCAACCCCATACCTACCAAACCCAATACACTACCCACCCCGGCACACTACCCCAACCCAGCACACTACCCAACCCAGCACACTACCCAACCCAGCACACTACCCAGCCCAGTACACTACCCAACCCAGTACACTACCCAACCCAGCACACTACCCAGCCCAGTACACTACCCAACCCAGTACACTACCCAACCCAGTACACTACCCAACCCACACACTACCCAACCCAATACACTACCCAACCCAGTACACTACCCAACCCAGTACACTACCCAACACAGTACACTACCCAACCCATTACACTACCCAACCCAGTACACTACCCAACCCAATACACTACCCAACCCACACACTACCCAACCCAGTACACTACCCAACCCAGTACACTACCCAACCCAGTACACTACCCAACCCAGTACACTACCCAACCCAATACACTACCCAACCCACACACTACCCAACCCAGTACACTACCCAACCCAGTACACTGCCCAAACCAGGACACTGCCCAAACCAGGACACTGCCCAACCCAGGATACTGCCCAACCCAGTACACTACCCAGCCCAGTACACTACCCATCCCAGTACACTACCCAACCCAGTACACTACCCAACCCAGTACACTACCCAACCCAGTACACTACCCAACCCAGTACACTACCCATCCCAGGTAAAACTACCCAACCCAGTACACTACCCAACACCAGTACACTACACCCAACCCAGCACACTACCCAACCCATGCACACTACCCAACCCAAGACACTACCCAACCCAGTACAATACCCAACCCCAGTACACTACCCCAACCCAGCACACTACCCAACCCCATACACTACCCAACCCAGCACACTACTCAACCCCAACCCAGTACACTACCCAACCCCAGTACACTACCCAACCCAGTACACACCCCAACCAGCACACTACCCCACCCAGTACACTGGCCACAACCTAGCACACTACCCAACCCAGTACCACTGCCCAACCCAGCACACTACCCAACCCAGTACCTACCCAACCCAGTACACTACCCAACCCAATACACTACCCAACCCAGCACACTACCCAACCCAGTACACTCCCAGTACACTACCCAACCCAGCACACTACCTAACCCAGTACACTACCCAACCTAGTACACTACCCAACCCTGTACACTACCCAGCCCAGTACACTACCCAACCCAGTACACTACCCAACCCAGTACACTACCCAACCCAGCACACTACCCAACACAGTACACTACCCAACCCAGTACACTACCCAACCCAGTACACTACCCAACCCAGTACACTACCCACCCCAGCACACTACCCACCACAGTACACTACCCAACCCAGCACACTACCCAACCCAATACACTACCCAACCCAGTACACTACCCACCCCGGCAAACTACCCAACCCAGTACACTACCCAACCCAATACACTACCCAACCCCAGCACACTACCCAACCCAGCCACTACCCAACCCAGCACACTACCCAACACAGTACACTACCCAACCCAGTACACTACCCACCCAGTACACTACCCAACCCACACACTACCCAACCCAATACACTACCCAACCCAGTACACTACCCAACCCAGTACACTACCCAACCCAGTACACTACCCAACCCAGTACACTACCCAACCCAGTACACTACCCAACCCAGCACACTACCCAACCCAGTACACTACCCAACCCAGTACACTACCCAACCCAGTACACTACCCAACCCAATACACTACCCAACATGTGCTAGTGCATGAGTCACAAAATGTTGGTTTACAGATGCAACAGGTAATTACAAAGGCAAATAGAATTTTGTCCTTCATTGCTAGAGGGATGGAGTTTAAGACTAGGGAGGTTATGCTGCAATTGTATAAGGTGTTGGCACATGGCCACACCTGGAATATTGTGTTCAGTTTTGGTCTCCTTACCTGAGAAAGGACATACTGGCACTGGAGGGTTGGCAGGGGAGATTCACTAGGTTAATCCCAGAACCTGAAGGGGTTGGATTACGAGGAGAGATTTAGTAGGACTGGGACTGCACTCATTGGAATTTAGAATGTTGAGCGGCGCATCTTATAGAAAATCTAAAATTATGAAGGGAATAGATAGGATAGATGAGGGCAGGTTGTTTCCACTGGCGGGTGAAAGCAGAACTGGGGGCATAGCATCAAAATAAGTGGAAGTAGATTTAGGACTGAGTTTAGGAGGAACATCTTCACCCAAAGGGTCGTGAATCCATGGAATTCCTTGCCCAGTGAAGCAGTAGTGTACCCAGTACACTACATTCCAGTACACTATCTTACCCAGTACACTATCAAACCCAGTACACTGTCATACCCAGTACACTATCTTACCCAGTACACTATCATTCCCAGTACACTTGCACTCCCAGTACACGATCATACCCAAGAACACTACCACACCCAGTACATTATCATAACCCAGTACACTACCCACCCAGCACACTACCCAACCCAGTACACTACCCAACCCAGCACACTACCCAACCCAGTACACTACCCAACCCAGCACACTACCCAACCCAGTACACTACCCCCCAGTACACTACCCAACCCATACACTACCCAACCCAATTCACTCCCCAAGCCCACGTACACACCCAACCCAGTCCAACTACCACCCGGTAACTACCCAACCCACTACAACTACCCCACCCAATTACACTCCCACCCCCGCACACTACCCAACCCAGACACTACCCAACCCCAGTACACTACCCAACCCAGTAACTAATTTCCCCACCCAGTACACTACACTACCAAACCCAGAACACCACCCAAACCCATTACACTTACCCAACCAATTAACTACCCAACCAACCTACACTACTGTCACCAGTACACCACCCAACCCAGTACATACCAACCCAAACACGACCCAACCCAATACAACACCCAACCAGCATCACTACACACCAGTACACTACCCAACACAGTACATACCAACACAGGACACACTTACAACACAGTACACGACCCAACCCCCAGCACACATCCATATCCCAGTCACTAACCATACCCAACGACCACTACCCAACCCGTGTACATACCCAACCAGTACACTACCCAACACGTTACATACCCAACCCAGTACACTACCCAACCCAGTACACTACCCAACCCAGCACACTACCCAACCCAGTACACTACCCAACACAGTACACTACCCAACCCAATACACTACCCAACCCAGTACACTACCCAACCCAGCACACTACCCAACCCAGTACACTACCCAACCCAGTACACTACCCAACCCAATACTACCCAACCCAGTACCCAACCCGGTACACTACCCAACCCGGTACACTACCCAGCCCAGCACACTACCCAACCCAGTACACTACCCAACACAGTACACTACCCAACCCAGTACACTACCCAACCCAGTACACTACCCAACCCAGTACACTACCCAACCAGCACACTACCCAACCCAGTACACTACCCAACCCAGTACACTACCCAACCCAGTACACTACCCAACACAGTACCACTACCCAACCCAGTACACTACCCAACCCAGCACACTACCCAACCCAGTACACTACCCAACCCGGTACACTACCCAACCCAGTACACTACCCAACCCAGCACACTACCCAACCCAGTACACTACCCAACCCAGTACACTACCCAACCCAGCACACTACCCAACACAGTACACTACCCAACCCAATACACAACCCAACCCAATACACTACCCAACCCAATACACTACCCAACCCAATGCACTATCCAACCCAGTACACTACCCAACCCAGTACACTACCCAACCCAGCACACTACCCAACACAGTACACTACCCAACCCAATACACAACCCAACCCAATACACTACCCAACCCAATACACTACCCAACCCAATACACTATCCAACCCAGTACACTACCCAACCCAGTACACTACCCAACACAGTACACTACCCAACCCAGTACACTACCCAACCCAGTGCACTACCCAACCAATACACTACCCAAACCAATACACTACCCAACCCGTACACTACCCAACCCAATACACTACCCAACCCAATACACTACCCAACCCAATACACTACCCAACCCAATACACTACCCAACCCAATACACTACCCAACCCAATACACTACCCAACCCAATACACTATCCAACCCAATACACTATCCAACCCAATACACTACCCAACCCAATACACTACCCAACCCAGCACACTACCCAACCCAGCACACTACCCAACCCAGTACACTACCCAACCCAGCACACTACCCAACCCAGTACACTACCCAACCCAGTACACTACCCAACCCAGTACACTACCCAACCCAGTACACTACCCAGCCCAGCACACTACCCAACCCAATACACTACCCAACCCAATACACTACCCAACCCAGTACACTACCCAACCCAGCACACTACCCAACCCAGTACACTACCCAACCCAGTACACTACCCAACCCAGTACACTACCCAACCCAGCACACTACCCAACCCAGTACACTACCCAACCCAGCACACTACCCAACCCAGTACACTACCCAACCCAGTACACTACCCAACCCAGCACACTACCCAACCCAGTACACTACCCAACCCAGTACACTACCCAACCCAGTACACTACCCAACCCAGCACACTACCCAACACAGTACACTACCCAACCCAATACACAACCCAACCCAATACACTACCCAACCCAATACACTACCCAACCCAGTACACTACCCAGCCCAGTACACTACCCAACCCAGTACACTACCCAACACAGTACACTACCCAACCCAGTAAACTACCCAACCCGTACACTACCCAACCCAGTACACTACCCAACCCAGTGCACTACCCAACCCAGTAAACTACCCAACCCAGTAAACTACCCAACCCAGTAAACTACCCAACCCGTACACTACCCAACACAGTACACTACCCAACCCAGTACACTACCCAACCCAGTACACTACCCAACCCAGTACACTACCCAACACAGTACACTACCCAACCCAGCACACTACTCAACCCAACCCAGTACACTACCTAACACAGTACACTCCCCAACCCAATACACTACCCAACCCAGTACACTACCCAACCCAATACACAACCCAACCCGTACACTACCATACCCAGTACACTATCATACCCAGAACACTATCATACCCAGAACACTACCATACACAGTACACTATCATACCCAGTACACTATGATACCCAGTACACTACCATACCTAGTACACTATCATACCCAGTACACTATCATACCCAGAACACTATCATACCCAGTACACTATCATACCCAGTACACTATCATACCCAGTACATTATCTTACCCAGTACATTATCATACCCAGAACACTATCATACCCAGAACACTATCATACCCAGTATACTATCATACCCAGAACACTATCATACCCAGAACACTATCATTCCCAGTACACTATCATTCCCAGTACACTATCATACCCAGTACACTATCATACCCAGTACACTATCATACCCAGTACATTATCATACCCAGTACACTATCATACCCAGTACACTATCATACCCAGAACAATATCATACCCAGAACACTATCATACCCAGAACACTATCATACCCAGTACACTCCCACACCCAGTACACTCCCACACCCAGTACACTCCCACACCCAGTACACTCCCACACCCAGTACACTCCCACACCCAGTACACTCCCACACCCAGTACACTCCCACACCCAGTACACTCCCACACCCAGTACACTCCCACACCCAGTACACTCCCACACCCAGTACACTCCCACACCCAGTACACTCCCACACCCAGTACACTCCCACACCCAGTACACTCCCACACCCAGTACACTCCCACACCCAGTACACTCCCACACCCAGTACACTATCATACCCAGAACACTATCATACCCAGTACACTATCATACCCAGTACACTATCATACCCAGTACACTATCATACCCAGTACACTATCATACCCAGAACACTATCATACCCATTACACTATCATTCCCAGAACACTGTTGTAACTGGTAAATGTATCTGGTCTGTTTAGTAAGTTTGCCCTCGACACAAAGGTTGGTGGAATTACAGATAGCGATGAGGACTGCCAGAGGATACAGCAGCATTTAGATCATTTGGAGACTTGGGCGGAGAGATGGCAGATGGAGTTTAATCCGGACAAGTGTGAAGTAATGCATTTTGCAAGGTCTAATACAGGTAGGGAATATACAGTGAATGGTCGAACCCTCAATAGTATTGACAGTCAGGGAGATCTTGGTGTACAGGTCCACAGGTCCCTGAAAGGGGCAACACAGGTGGAGAAAGTGGTCAAGAAGGCATACGGCATGCTTGCCTTCATTGGCCGGGGCATTGAGTATACAAATTGGCAAGTCATGGTGCAGCTGTACAGAACCTTAGTTAGGCCACAGTTGGAGTATAGTGTTCAATTCTGGTCGCCAAACTACCAGAAGCATGTGGAGGCTTTAGAGAGGGTGCAGAAGAGATTTACCAGGATGTTGCCTGGTATGGAGGGCATTAACTATGAGAAGAGGTTGAATGAACTTGGTTTGTGTTTCTACTCCCGGCTGCATTTCAGTACTGTGTGAATTTTAAATCAAGTTATACTTCTGTTTTACTTTCCATAATGTTGCCCTGTTTAAAGCAACTACCCGAATAGAAACAACATCATAAATACTGCTCGTCCATTCTGCGATATCTATTACTTACTAAGGTGAACAGGAAAAATCACTGCTTCGTGTCTACCTGTAAACGCTCTATGACTGATGGGAACAGCAGAAGATTAAATGCTTCATTAATCCAGATTTACAATTACTGTTTTGAATTTACCAGTGTTTCAGTTTGAAGAGACAATCTGTCATTTCTTAATGGGTCCCTCTGTTACAGAACTTGCTCTCATCGTCTCGATGCATTTTAGTTACACTCTGTTCAATGCAACAAAGTTATGTGTTTACCTTTGATCATGTCTGGTGGAAACAGACGCATGTAAATCGGGCACTTCATTCTCCAGAGCCCGGCTCTCCTCCTCGTCCTCTTTTTAAGGTCTATCTGCTGAGAGGTTCCCAGTGAAAGAAGAGATATTGGTCAGTATGGTACAGACTGGCTGGACAGCAACAAGTGGCATGACTCACTGAGCATTGCTGTGTAGAACCGTTGGATCCATACCTGATTACTTGAGACATTGGAAAGGATACAATTAGTAAGGGGGTTTTATCTCCTCAATATTGCTGAAACCTTGCGCTCTTAACTAGCCTGTGAGCTGGGACAGTGTGGCCATTTCCGGGTGTTACACTTTAGAAAGTACGTCAAATGTTGGAGAGGGCGGTTTACTGGATCAGTGCTAAGGATGATGGCCTTCAATTATGTGGAGACACTTGAGGAATCTGGAATCGTTCTATTCAGAACAGAGAACGTCAAGGGCAGGATTAATGGAGGTATTCAAAACAATGATGGCTTTTGAGAGAGTAAATAAGGAGAAAGTGTTGCCAGTGGCAGGAGGGGTGGGAACCAGGGGGAAATGCAGATTCAATGTCGATGGAAAAAGAACCAGAGGTAGAAATGAGGAAAATACAAAGAACAAAGAAAATTACAGCACAGGAACAGGCCCTTCGGCCCTCCCAGCCTGCGCCGATCCAGATCCAAACCTGTCACCTATTTTCCAAGGTCTACTTCCCTCTGTTCCCCGCCCATTCATAAATCTGTCTAGATGCATTTTAAATGATTCTATCATGCCCGCCTCTACCACCTCCTCCGGCAAAGCGTTCCAGGCACCCACCACCCTCTGCGTAAAAAACTTTCCATCAACATGCCATGGGAAACTTTATCAAACGCTAGAATATTTTAATGCAGTGAGTTCTGGTGATCAGGAGGGCATCTTCCCAAGGGCAGTTGCAGGCTCGATGGGCCGAATGGCCTCCTTCTGCATTGTAAATTCTAAGAATTTTCCTAATTTCCTTTTGGAAGTTATTGGATCTGCGGGAGGAAATTAGGAAAATATCTGAAAGGAAAAAATGCAGGGCTTCAGGGAAAGGGCAGGAGAGTGACATTCATTGGTTGACCCAAAGAATAGAACCTTCTCTGCTGAAAGATTTTATGATTTTGTGATCTCCAGTGTGGCTTTCTCTATCTTGAGGCATTAGTCTATTTAAACAAAGAACAAAGAAAATTACAGCACAGGAACAGGCCCTTCGGCCCTCCCAGCCTGCGCCGATCCTGATCCTTTATTTAAACCTGTTGTCTGTTTACCAAGGACCTACTTCTCTCTGTTCCCCGCCCGTTCATATATCTGTCTAGATGCATCTTAAATGATGCTATCGTGCCCGCCTCTACCACCTCCGCTGGCAAAGCGTTCCAGGCACCCACCACCCCCTGCGTAAAAAACTTTCCACGCACATCTCCCTTAAACTTTCCCCCTCTCACCTTGAAATCGTGACCCCCTTGTAATTGACACACCCATTCTTGGAAAAAGCTTGTTGCTATCCACCCTGTCCATACCTCTCATAATTTTGTAGACCTCAATCAGGTCCCCCCTCAACCTGCGTCTTTCCAATGAAAACAATCCTAATCTACTCAACCTTTCTTCATAGCTAGCACCCTCCATACCATGCAACATCCTGGTGAACCTCCTCTGCACCCTCTCTAAAGCATCCACATCCTTCTGGTAATGTGGCGACCAGAACTGCACGCAGTATTCCAAATGTTGCCAAACCAAAGTCCTATACAACTGTAACATGACCTGCCGACTTTTGTACTCAATAGCCCGTCTGATAAAGGCAAGCATGTTGTATGCCTTCTTGACCACTCTATCCACCTGCGTTGCCACCTTCAGGGTACAATGGACCTGAACTCCCAGATCACTCTGTACATCAATTTTCCCCAAGACTCTTAAATTGACTGTATAGTCCGCTCTTGAAATAGATCTTCCAAAATGCATCACCTCGCATTTGCCTGGATTGAACTCCATCTGCCATTTCTCTGCCCAACTCTCCAATCTATCTATATTTTGCTGTATTCTCTGACAGTCATCCCCGCTAACTGCAACTCCACCAATCTCAGTATCATCTGCAAACTTGCTCATCAGACCACCTATACTTTCATCCAGATCATTTATGTATATCACAAACAACAGTCGTCCGAGTCCAGATCCCTGTGGAACACCACTAGTCACCATTCTCCATTTTGAGACACTCCCTTCCACCACTACGCTCTGTCTCCTGTTGCCCAGCCAGTTCTTTATCCATCTAGCTAGTACACACTGAACCCCATACAACTTCACTTTTTCCATCAACCTGCCATGGGAAACTTTATCAAATGCCTCACTGAAGTCCATGTATATGACATCTACAGCCCTTCCCTCATCAATTAACTTTGTCACTTCCTCAAAGAATTCTATTAGGTTTGTAAGACATGACCTTCCCTGCACAAAACCATGCTGTCTATCACTGATAAGTCCATTTTCTTCCAAACGTGAATAGATCCTATCCCTCAGTATCTGCTCAAATAGTTTGCCTACCACTGACGTCAAGCTCACAGGTCTATAACTCCCTGGATTATCCCTGCTACCCTTCTTAAACAAAGGGAAAACATTAGCAATTCTCCAGTCCTCCGGGACCTCACCCGTGCTCAAGGATGCTGCAAAGATATCTGTTAAGGCCCCAGCTATTTTGTCCCTCGCTTCCCTCAGTAACCTGGGATAGATCCCATCCGGTCCTGTGGACTTGTCCACCTTAATGCCTTTTAGAATCCCCCTTCCTTATGCCGACATGACCTAGATTATTTAAACATCTATCCCTAGCCTCAACATCCGTCATGCCCCTCTCCTTGGTGAATATCGATGCAAAGTACTCATTAAGAATCTTACTAATTTCCTCTGACTCCACGCATAAATTCCCTCTTTTGTCTTTGAGTGGGCCAATCCTTTCTCTAGTTACCCTCTTGCTCCTTATATACAATTAAAAGGCTTTGGGATTTTCCTTAACCCTGTTAGCCAAAGATATTTCATGACCCCTTTAAGCCCTCTTTATTGCACGCTTGAGATTTGTCCTACTTTCCTGATATTCTTTCAAAGCTTCATCAGTTTTGAGTCGCCTCGATCTTATGTATGCTTCCTTTTTCATCTTAGCTAGTCTCACAATTCCACCCGTCATCCATGGTTCCCTAACCTTGCCATTTCTATCTCTTATTTTCACAGGGACATGTCTGTCCTGCACTCTAATCAACCTTTCCTTAAAAGGCTCCCACATTTCAAATGTGGATTTATCCTTAAACAGCTGCTCCCAATCCACATTCCCTAGCTCCTGCCGAATTTTGTTATACTCTGCCTTTCCCCAATTTAGCACTCTTCCTTTCGGACCCCTCTTGTCCTTGTCCATGAGTATTCTAAAACTTACACAATTGTGATCGCTATTCCTAAAGTAATCACCGACTGAAACTTCAACCACCTGGCCGGGATAATTCCCCAATACCAGGTCCAGTATGGCCCCTTCCCGAGTTGGACTATTTACATACTGCTGTAATAAACTCTCCTGGATGCTCCTTACAAACTCTGCTCCATCTACGCCTCCAACACTACATGAGTCCCATTCAATGTTGGGGAAGTTAAAATCTCTCATCACAATCACCCTATTGCCCCTACATTGTTCTATAATTTGTCTACATATTTGTATCTCTACTTCACGCTCGCTTTTGGGAGGCCTGTAGTAAAGTCCCAACAATGTTACTGCACCCTTCCTATTTCTTAGCTCTATCCATATTGCCTCAGTGCTCGAATCCTCCATCGTGCCCTCCTTAATCACAGCTGTGATATCATCTCTGACTAGTAATGCAACTCCTCCACCCCTTTTACCTCCCTCTCTATCCCTCCTGAAGCATCTATACCCTGGGATATTTAGTTGCAAATTGTGCCCTTCCCTCAACCAAGTCTCAGTAATACCAATAACATCATATTTCCAGGTACTAATCCAAGCCCTAAATTCATCTGCCTTACCTGTTACACTTCTCGCATTAAAACAAATGCAGCTCTGACCACCTGTCCCTTTGCGTTCATCATCTCTTCCATGTCTACTCTTCCCCTTAGTCAAATTGAGTCTATTATCTAGTACCTTACTGACTTTAGTTGCTGCCTCTTTACTGACCGCTAACTTCCTAATCTGGTTCCCATCCACCAGCCACATTAGTTTAAAACCTCCCCAACAATGTTGGCAAAAGCACCCCCTAGGACATTGGTTCCAGTCCTGTCCAGGTGTAGACCATCCGATTTGTAATGGTCCCACCGACCCCAGAACCGGTTCCAATGTCCCAAAAATCTGAACCCCTCCCTCCTGCACCATCTCTCAAGCCACGTATTCATTCTGACTATTCTTGAATTTCTACTCTGACTGTCTCGTGGCACTGGTAGCAATCCTCAGATTACTACCTATGAGGTCCTACTTTTTAACTTATCTCCTAACTCCCTAAATTCTGATTGTCGGACCTCATCCCATTTTTTACTTATATCATTGGTGCCTATATGTACCACGACAACTGGCTGTTCACCCGCCCCCTTCAGTATGTCCTACAGCCGATCTGAGACATCACTGACCCGTGCACCCGGGAGGCAACATACCATTCGGGAGTCTCGTTTTCGACCACAGAAACACTTGTCTACTCCCCTTATGATTGAATCCCCTATGACTATAGCCCTGCCAGTCTTTTTCCTGCCCTTCTGTGCAGCAGAGCCAGCCATGGTGCCATGAGCCTGGCGACTACTGCCTTCCCCTGGTGAGTCATCTCCCACCAACAGTATCGAAAACGGTATACCTGTTTTGGAGGGAGATGACCGCAGGGGACACCTGCACTGCCTTCCTGTTCTTTCTCTGCCTTTTGGTCACCCATTCCCTGTCTCCGTCACCAATTCTAATCTGCGGTGTGACCAATCACAGATTAGGATTGGTGAAGGAGACAGGGAATGGTCCAAAGTGAGTCCATCCGCAGCTCCAGAGCCGTCATGCGGTCTAACAGGAGCTGCAGCTGGACACACTTCCCGCACATGAAGGAGTCAGGGTCATCGGCCGCGTCCCTGAACTCCCACATTGAGCACGAGGAGCATAACACGGGTCTGGGATCTCCTGCCATTTTTACACTTTACCTTAACTGATTACAAATATCAAGTAATGAATAAGTGAAAGGAATAAGGATTTTACTTACCAATCACAATACTTACCAACGCACAAAGAGTTAGATTTCTCCCAGCTACTGCTAATTGGAGCACTTTCCTTACCCGCCAATCAGGTCACTGCTTTGCTGTGATGTCACTCTTCAAAGTAAGTTTTTAAAGTTTTAAAGAGGTTAACTATCACTTGACAACAGCGCCTCCACAAACCATCTTCGCGTTACGCTGACCGCACTGCACGTATGCAAATTCCCCCGGAACAGCCAATCAGTAGCTCCGCTCTACTGCCCTCTGCTGGATGATTTAGTCTGGTTAATCATCTCCTGGTCTCACTTTGTGTCTTCATTCTTAGAATCATGGAATCATAGAATTTACACTGCAGAAGGAGGCCATTCAGCCCATCGATTCTGCACCGGCCCTTGGAAAGAGCACCCCACCAAAGCCCACAACTCCACCCCATTTCCGTAACCCCACCTAACCTTATTTTTGTGGACACTGAGGGCAATTTATCACGGCCAATCCACCTACCCTGCACGCCTTTGGACTGTGGGGGGAAAACCGGTGCACCCGAAGGAAACCCACGCAGACACGGGGAGAGCGTGCAGACTCCGCACAGAAAATGACCCAAACGGGGTATCAAACCCAGGTCCCCGGAGCTGTGAAGCAATTGTGCTAACCATTGTGCTACTGTGCCGCCCACAATGTAGGATGTAGGCATCCCTGGCTAGGCCATCCCTAGTTGCCCTTGAGAAGGTGGTGGTGAGCTGCCTTCTTGAACCGCTGCAGTCCATGTGGTATAGGTACACCTACAGTGCTGTTAGGAAGGGAATTCCAGGATTTTGACCCAGTGACAGTGAAGCAACGGCGATATATTTCCCAGTCAGGATGGTGAGTGACTTGGAGGGGAACCTCCAGGTGGTGGTGATCGCATGTGTCTGCTGCTATTGTCCTACTAGGTGGTAGAGGTTGTAAATTTGGATGGTGCTGTCAAAGATGCCTTGCTGAGTTGCTGTGGTGCATCCTGTAGAAGGTACACTGGGCTGCCACTGTTCATTGGTGGTGGATGAGGTGCGAATCACATGGAATGCTTTGTCTTGGATCTTGGGAAGTTTTTTGTGAGTGTTGTTGGAGTTGCACTCATCCTGGCAATTGAAGAGTATTACATTAAACTCCTGACTTGCTCTTTGTAGATGGTGGACAGGCCTGGGAATCAGAAATGAGCTACTAGCTGCAGAATTCCCAGCCTCTGATCTTCTATTGTAGGCACAGTACATATATATCGTTGGTCCAGTTCAATATGTGGTCAATGATGTGATGTTCTTTGCTTTCTGAATGAGGGTGGCTTTGAAGTGTAGTGTCTCACAAAGAACATCAAGCTAAGTTTTGAACAAAGCTAATTTATTCACACTGCAACTAAATAGATTTGACTTGCTTGCTAAAATATAAGAGATTACAGATTTACTAAAACTGATTCTAATTACAGAGTTTCTGATAACATGACTATGCGCTACCTTGCCTGAAAACCTTCTCACGTATCACATGATCCACGTGCATGCGCTTGATCACCATCTCGTGGTTGGATGCATTTCAGTAAATTGTTAACCCTTCATCATTCTTACAATATATATATTGTCACAAATGGTAACCACGATGATGTTGATGGTGGATAATTCAGTGATGTAATGCCATTGAGTGTCAAAGGGAGATGGTTAGATTCTCTCTTGTTGGAGATGGCAATTGTCTCGCACTTGGGTGACATTAGTATTATTTGCCACTTGTCAGCCCAAACGTCTCTTCCTCCTGTTGAGATTGACACTGTCCCACAGTAAAGAGAGAGAGTTAGTAGTTATTGAAAACGATATGAAAATTCTTCATAAAACAATGACCTTCAAATTCTATTTAATCGCAGCATGCCTCAGTGAAGAAGTATTGAAGTTTAATAACTTTTGGAATGTTGAAAACAGGGCACATACTTTATGCACAGCAAGCTCCCACAAGTAGCTACATGTTACATGATCAGATAAACTGCTCTTATCATGTTGGTTGAAAGATAAATATTGGCCAATACAATGGCATTTGCTCTCCTTCTGTTCTTTACATATTGGCCACGGGATCATTTCTTTCCACCTGAGAGGACAGACAGGCCTCGGTTTAACATTTCATCCAAAAGACAGCCCCACTGACAGTGCGACACTCCTCCAGTACTGCACTCATGACCAGGTTTCTGGAGTGGAATCCAAACCCACAATTTCTGCCTCAAAGGCAAGAGAAAGTGTCATCAACTGAGCTACAGCAATGTTGAGGATCTGAAAATGAAAGCAGCAAGCAGGATGGGAAAGTGTTTAATGGAAAGACAGGCAGTCAATAGTAGAGCTTATCCTTTGTAGTCGCTAGCATGTGAGTATAGAGTGCTGTTAGAGAGTGCTGTGAAAGCAGAAGTCGACATTCTGTGAGAGAAACATTGTTTATTCAATCAGTTCTTGTGATTTGGATTGTACCGCTGTATTGCTTTTATTTTTCTGAGATTTGCTTATATATTTGCTCTTCTATCACCCTTTGACTGTTTTGAGGTCTGTGGTACATTCTGAGTGGCGTGACTGCCTCTTTTTATTCCTTCGTTCAACTTAGAACATAGAACATAGAACAGTACAGCACAGAACAGGCCCTTCAGCCCTCGATGTTGTGCCGAGCAATGATCACCCTACTCAAACCCATGTATCCACCCTATACCCGTAACCCAACAACCCCCCCCCCTCTCACCTTACTTTTTAGGACACTACGGGCAATTTAGCATGGCCAATCCACCTAACCCACACATCTTTGGACTGTGGGAGGAAACCGGAGCACCCGGAGGAAACCCACGCACACACGGGGAGGACGTGCAGACTCCGCACAGACAGTGACCCAGCCGGGAACCGAACCTGGGACCCTGGAGCTGTGAAGCATTTATGCTAACCACCATGCTACCGTGCTGCTCTCTCATCAGTGTAACTTGCAAGACCTCATTTGATGTTCCTTCCAGCATGTCATTCCTCCTCACGCCTGTCATTGTTTCCTGAGCCATTGACCCTGCCTTTGTTTTTATCCCCCTTTCCAATCAGTCCCAAAATCCTGTCACCAGAAACATGTACTGCCATATTCCTGACTTTCTTTATGTCATGTTTTAGTAATAGTTACATCTCTGCGCCCTCATCTCATCCCTTTTACTCACCAGACTTGCTGCATTGAAGTACATGTTAAGCACCACCACACTGCTTTGCTGTCTATTTCCTAATCTTTGTTTCCTTTGCTTTCCCTTGTCACTTCCTAATTTCCTGTCCACCATTTCTAGTTTTGTTTCTCACTCTACGGATCTACATTCAGGGTCCCCTGCACCTGCCAAGCTGGTTTAAACCCTCCTCACTTGCACCAGCAAACCTCCTGGCCCTGGTGAGGTACGAGGAGGCCCACCTTCCTGTCATGATGCACTTTCAGAGACTTCATTAGTCAACAACAAACATTTATTTACAAGGATCTACAAGAGCAGCAGCATATCTGCAACTAGTTCTGGAATGCCTTCAGGTGGTTATTCCCTACTCCGAGTCCCGATTGGTCAACTAGGCCTGGTGACCTTAACTCTGCTGTGCTGCCCTCAAAGGAATGATCCCCATGCTTCCCCAGAGCTGGTGCCAATACCTCATTAATCTAAAGCCCTCCCTCATGAACCATCTCTCAATCCATATATTTATCTGCTCTAT
The DNA here is from genome assembly GCF_902713615.1 of Scyliorhinus canicula. Classification (NCBI taxonomy): domain Eukaryota; kingdom Metazoa; phylum Chordata; class Chondrichthyes; order Carcharhiniformes; family Scyliorhinidae; genus Scyliorhinus; species Scyliorhinus canicula. The sequence continues at coordinate 3,520,539 of NC_052162.1, forward strand.
CCTCCTAATTCTGTTCACAATGGCGGATTTCACCAGGAGCATCAGAGGTTAGTACCTTTAAGGTTCTACTTATTAATACATTTCCTAGCCCCCTGACATCTGCCTGCAGGACCACATCCCTCCTTTTATCCAAGTCGTTACCAATGTTCATCATCCCCCTCCTCCCTCCCTCAGTGTGGTCTGCAGCCATTCAGTGACATCCTGGATCCAAGCACCAGGAAGGCAACACACCATGCTGGATTCACAACTGTGAATGCCTGTCTGCTCCCCTGACTATTGAGTCTTCTTTTATCATTGCTTTCTGGCATTCCCACTCTGACCTTCCCCTTATCCCTCTGAACCACCGATAGTGCCTTTGGTGTAACTCTGATTGCACTCCCAGGTAACCTTTCATTCTCACCAGTGTTCACAGCTAAAATCCTGCTTAGCTGCAGCAACAAAGAATTATGGGTTGATCTCTAAGATGGAAAACAAATTGAATATGGTCCAGTGTCTGTTACCATGGGCTTCTGATCTCAGACACAGAGAGCTGGTCGCTCTCCAGGGTACAGGTTTTATTCATCCCTTTCCAATTTGTTTTCTAGAATAGATACAATCGTGATTCTGATTAAATTAGGTCCCAGAGGCAGATGTGCAGTCAAAAGTATTGGTCCATGCAATTAAAATAATTTCACAGGCTTTTCTGAGCCAAAGCTGTTGGAGGAATCTGGTTTAATGATTCTGCTCATGTAACAAGTTTCAGATATATCTGAGGAATAGTGACAAAAATGTGACTCTCCTTTTCACCAGCAGCTAGCTCCAATCTCTCACTGAGGACATGCCGCTTGCGTGGGAGGCTAAAACTAGCAACCTTATATATAATAGTCACTAATAAATCTAATAGAGAATGCGGTAGAAACATTACCCAGAGAGCGGTGAAAATGTGGAATTTGGCAACACAGAGTTCAGGTGAATATTTTTAAGGGTGAGCAAATACATACAAAGTCAGAAAGAAATAATAATAATCTTTATTAGTGCCACAAGTAGGTCTACATTAACATTGCAATGAAGTTACTGTGAAAAGCCCTTAGTCACCACACTCCGGCGCGTGTTCGGGTACTGAGGGAGAATATAGAATGTCCAATTCACCTAATAAGCACGTCTTTCAGGACTTGTGGGAGGAAACCAGAGCACCCGGAGGAAACCCACATAGACACGGGGAGAGCGTGTAGACTCTGCACAGATAGTGACCCCAGCTGAGAATGGAACCCAGGTCCCTGGTGCTGTGAAGCAACTGTGCTAAACACTGTGCTACCGTGCCACCCAGAGTAGGACTTGGCAATTGGGTAAGATGAAGAGGGATGGACTGAGGGTCAGATCCAAAATGCCAGAACAGACCCAATACACCAAATAGTCTCCTCCTCTGTTGCAGCATTCCATGAATCTATGATTCTAATCCTACAACACAGAAAGAGGCCATTCAGCCCATTATGACAGTGTCAACTCTGTGAAAGAGCTACCAATTTAGTCCCATTTCCCTGCTCTGTCCCCGTAGCTTTGAACATTTCTCCTATTCACGTGCGTTGTGTTTTTTGGCTTCCCACACAAGCTTTCCAATCACACATTGATGGATGGTAGGAAATGCTTGGGTTCTTTATTGAAGAGCAACAGATCATTTACAGGGATAGGGGAGAGCTCGACATGCAATGAGGGGATCAGCACTCCTCCAAGTGCTGTGTCACAGATTGACCCTCATCACTTCCTGTGGTGCACTTTAATGACATACATGCAGTGCTGTGCTAATCAGGGGACTATTACTAGCCACATCGCTTCTGAGAGTGATCCTTGAACCTGCTTTTCCAAGCAGCATATTCCTGACCACAACAACTCGTGTTACAAAACAACATTGTCAATTGTCTTAAATTTGTGTCTTTTGTGTACGAACTTTCTGCCAATGGAAAAGCTCATCTTTTTATTGATTCTATCAAAGCGCTTTCACCATGAGCCAACGTTTTTCTTCATGAGCCTCTTGTCTAATCTCGCTCACCTGCACTCTTCCCCAATCCATGTAAGTATGATTTATCCCTTTTTCTCAAGAAACTATCTCATTCTATTCAGTCTCCTACTATTTTTTGTTTGAGAATTTTACAGTCCATCCACCCTCTGTCCAAAAACTCTTCTTTTCTAACCTACCCTTTAATTGTTTTGCTACTTTATTTCCCCCCCCCCCCATTTTACTGTCTCAATACCCACGGAAAGTGATGGTTGGGAATTTCTTCAGGGTCCTACTCCACTGGGTGAGTGATAAAAAATTAGGAGCACTTTTGTGTGATAACAGGAAAGTCACAGCCAATCTCTCATCGTTTCCTTTCTTATTAACCTTTGTGATGAATGTATGAATTTCAGATGCAGCGCATTTTATATTTTGTGCAATAAGGGTTAAAGCCTGGGTTAGTGCGTGTGAGAATGCTGCAGTAGTGTTTTAGGTTAAGGCTAATGGACATTTATTTTTATTAAGGGGGTCCCTGGGGGGGTAGATAATCAGAGCCATTGTGCTGGATTCTTCGGTTTTGGGGCTGTGACTGGAGGATCCGTGACGTTTTACATGGGAAAGATCGGTGAGGCCCCATCACCCATTGGCTGACCGGTGAGGGTCTAGCAGCCACACCACATAAAACACACGGCCTTCCTGATATAAATGACTGGAGAATTGTCAGGTCTGTGGCCACCGATGCGCACGGCAATGACCTGAAGCAGTTGCACCGTACAGCATGGCGCCAACTGTGCACGGACCCGAATTGTCAGATAGTTCCCCTCTGGACATCCCCTCTCCAGCCCCGTGCCACCCCTACCAGACCCCCAGACCTTGCTGAAGCCCCCCCCCCGGCCAGCAGCATGTCTCCCGCCCAACTGTTGGGTGGGGCTGGACACTGTCTGCAGCCTCCACGGTGGGTTCCCGACCGCTGAGACGCCGAGTCAACCGCGCAGTCGGAGTAGGGCCTTCAAGTAACATCCTGAGGCCGTCCCAAAGGCGTGCAGCGTACTCAATGATGCCGTTTTGTAGGGGGCGGAGCATCCGAAAATAGGCCCTGCCCCGATTCGGTCGCAAAAAGGGAATATCTGTCCGATCGCCGATTACAAAATCGCCATCGGCAAGCGGAGAATCCCACCCTTTCTGTTAAGTTTTGCAAATTGGTGTAGTTAATGGGAGGAGCCAGGGATTGAAGCAGTCAGGTGTTGAGGTTCAGTTAGTTTGTGGTTGGAAGGGGAGCTGAGATGGTTTCTGAAGAAATAAAGCCAGAGATTCTGCATTGTTCTGACAGCGGGTTAGGTCTCTTTCTTTAATCAGTCTCAAATTATTTCTTTTTCTCAAAGTGGAGTATTCGAGACATCTCAGTACAGCAAGTATTCCTGAATGCTAACTGCATTTAAAAGTGGATTGAGACTGGAGATGGTTTTGTTGTTTGAGCGGGAGTAAAGATAGCAGTTAAGGGTTATTGTGTCACTGTATTGATTAGCATTGTCTAAGGGGCAATTGTCAGCTAATTTTGTGTGTGGTGTTAAAGATATTTTAATACTGTGTTCGTAATCACGTTTGTTTCAATTTACCACACCCCTATTTTGTGTGAAATCACTCCTGGAGACATATAGCCTTTCCTCACTGCCTTACAAAATTAAAATCAAATATTAGCGTCACAATTAAATGAGACTTGCGGTGATGGGGATGTGCTGAGTTGTCACACATGGCTCTCCTCCAAGGAACCTGAAAATAGGCTCTTTCATCTGAAATAGCACACTAATACAGGGAAACAAACATCCCCGCACCTCAACGAGGGGTTAAGGGAGTGTGTCAGTGTTTACGGGGGGGGGGGGGGGGGGGGGGGGCTGTGGGGTGCGTCGGTGGTTTGCAGGGGGGTTAAGGGAGTGTGTCAGTGTTTACGGGGGGGGGGACTGTGGGGTGCGTCGGTGTTTTGCGGTGGGGGGTTAAGGGAGTGTGTCAGTGTTTACGGGGGGGCTGTGGGGTGCGTCGGTGTTTTGCAGGGGGGTTAAGGGAGTGTGTCAGTGTTTACGGGGGGGGCTGTGGGGTGCGTCGGTGTTTTGCGGGGGGGGTTAAGGGAGTGTGTCAGTGTTTTGCGGGGGGTTCATGGAGTGCATTGGAGTTCGCGGGGGGGTTCATGGAGTGAGTCGGTGGTTACTGGGAGTTTTCGGGGAGTGTGTCAGTGCTTACTGGGAAGGTTTGGGTCGATTGATCCAGCACCCTTCATGACCTCGAACCAGACGGATGGACACACTGTCAGGGCTGAATGGGACCAATGGATTGTCTACACAGTAGCACAGTGGTTGGCACTGTTGCTTCACAACGGCAGGGACCTGGGTTTGATTCCCGGCTTGGGTCAATGTGCGGAGTCTGCACGTTCTCCCCATGTCTGCGCTAATAAAAATTTTTATTATTATTACTGTTACGTCTAATGCATTTAAATCAGTGGCAATCCGATGGTTTTATGCCATTTAATAATGCTGATTAAACTTGGATAAATGCTAAATAAGGTTCGATTAACAGAAAAACAAAACTGTCCAACTTTTGTTTCAATAGAATCACCTTCAGTAATGAACACACGTCTTTAAAAGTTGGATAAACTTGACTATTCAGGTCAGCGTCTTCATTGACTCTAAACTTATAAATTATAAACAATGACACATTCGCCAAACCCGCTGTAAACTGACACACTCCTTTAACACCCCTGTAAACACTGACACACTCCTTTAACACCCCATGTAAACACTGACACACTCCTTTAACACCCCCTGTAAACACTGACACACTCCCTGAACTGTCCCAGTAAACACTGACACACTCCCTGAACTGTCCCTGTAAACACTGACACACTCCCTGAACTGTCCCAGTAAACAATGACACACTCCCTGAACTGTCCCTGTAAACACTGACACACTCCCTGAACTGTCCCTGTAAACACTGACACACTCCTTTAACACCCCCTGTAAACACTGACACACTCCTTTAACACCCCCTGTAAACACTAACACGCTCCTTTAACACCCCTGTAAACACTGACACACTCCTTTAACATCCCCTGTAAACACTGACACACTCCTTTAACACCCCCTGTAAACACTGACACACTCCTTTAACATCCCCTGTAAACACTGACACACTCCTTTAACACCCCCCTGTAAACACTGACACACTCCTTTAACACCCCCCTGTAAACACTGACACACTCCTTTAACACCCCCTGTAAACACTGACACGCTCCCTGAACTGTCCCTGTAAACACTGACACGCTCCCTGAACACCCCCTGTAAACACTGACACACTCCTTTAACACCCCCTGTAAACACTGACACACTCCTTTAACATCCCCTGTAAACACTGACACACTCCTTTAACACCCCCCTGTAAACACTGACACACTCCTTTAACACCCCCTGTAAACACTGACACGCTCCCTGAACACCCCCTGTAAACACTGACACACTCCTTTAACACCCCCCTGTAAACACTGACACACTCCTTTAACACCCCCTGTAAACACTGACACACTCCCTGAACTGTCCCTGTAAACACTGACACACTCCCTGAACTGTCCCTGTAAACACTGACACACTCCTTTAACACCCCCTGTAAACACTGACACACTCCTTTAACACCCCCCTGTAAACACTGACACACTCCCTGAACTGTCCCTGTAAACACTGACACACTCCCTGAACTGTCCCTGTAAACACTGACACACTCCTTTAACACCCCCTGTAAAAACTGACACACTCCTTTAACACCCCAAGTAAACACTGACACACTCCCTGAATGCTCTGTAAACACTGACACACTCTCTGAATGCTCTGTAAACACTGACACACTCTCTGAATGCTCTGTAAACACTGACACACTCCCTGAATGCTCTGTAAACACTGGCACACTCCCTGAATGCTCTGTAAACACTGACACACTCCCTGAATGCTCTGTAAACACTGACACACTCCCTGAATGCTCTGTAAACACTGACACACTCTCTGAATGCTCTGTAAACACTGACACACTCTCTGAATGCTCTGTAAACACTGACACACTCTCTGAATGCTCTGTAAACACTGACACACTCTCTGAATGCTCTGTAAACACTGACACACTCTCTGAATGCTCTGTAAACACTGACACACTCCCTGAATGCTCTGTAAACACTGACACACTCCCTGAATGCTCTGTAAACACTGGCACACTCCCTGAATGCTCTGTAAACACTGACACACTCCCTGAATGCTCTGTAAACACTGACACACTCCCTGAATGCTCTGTAAACACTGACACACTCCCTGAATGCTCTGTAAACACTGACACACTCCCTGAATGCTCTGTAAACACTGACACACTCTCTGAATGCTCTGTAAACACTGACACACTCTCTGAATGCTCTGTAAACACTGACACACTCTCTGAATGCTCTGTAAACACTGACACACTCCCTGAATGCTCTGTAAACACTGACACACTCCCTGAATGCTCTGTAAACACTGGCACACTCCCTGAATGCTCTGTAAACACTGACACACTCCCTGAATGCTCTGTAAACACTGACACACTCCCTGAATGCTCTGTAAACACTGACACACTCCCTGAATGCTCTGTAAACACTGACACACTCCCTGAATGCTCTGTAAACACTGACACACTCCCCGAATGCTCTGTAAACACTGACACACTCCCCGAATGCTCTGTAAACACTGACACACTCCCCGAATGCTCTGTAAGCACTGACACACTCCCGGAATGCTCTGTAAACACTGACACACTCCCCGAATGCTCTGTAAACACTGTGACATACCATCAATTGAACGCAAGACGAGTTTGCTGTACAAACGTAAGGCTTTAATAAGCCAGATGTTAGCTCTGCGGTCGACTACAGTAAACGGACAACTGCCGGGCTTAGTGGGTATTTATACCCCACCCTGGAGGCGGGGTTAACTCAGCCTCTCGACCAATCGGGGAGCCGTCACATGACTGGTCTCAACCAATCGGTCGAGAGGCAAATGATCGACCAGGGCCAATGGTAAGCCGGTGTTCTGCACCAATGGCAGGCAGCTATGTTATTCATTCCACCACACACTGACACACTCCCTGAACACCCCCTGTAAACACTAACACACTCCTTTAACACCCTGTAAACAATGACACACTCCCTGAACTGTCCCTGTAAACACTGACACACTCCCTGAACTGTCCCTGTAAACACTGACACACTCGCTGAACACCCCCTGTAAACACTGACACACTCCCTGAACTGTCCCTGTAAACACTGACACACTCCCTGAATGTACTGTAAATACTAACACACTCCCTTAACCCGCTGGAAACTCTGACACACTCCACACTGCAGAACAGAACAAAACTTAACCCTTGGGCGGAAACAAAGTGAATAAGACCTGCAGAACTGAATAAAACTTAGAAACAAAATATCAAACAATACAGAAAAAAGTCTAACACATGGCAAAAGCATAAGCACAAAAGAAATCACGAAACACAAACAGGATTCAGGAACAAAACCTCAAGGGAATTCTCCGGTTTAACCCCTCACTTGCGTTCATTGGCTTCCAGCTCTTAGCTGGGACGTCCCGGTTTGTTCAAATGCATGTCTGTTACTTCGAGGATAGGTTGTTTGTGAAACATTGGACATTACTTGAGATTGATTGGTGCCTATCAACTCCCTTAGCATTTACGTGCACAGTCTTAGGAAACATACTGGCTACATTTTCTCACGCTTTGCCATGTGTCAGAACTGGGCAGAGACCTAACTAAAATTGAGTGCATGTTCGTCAAAGTTGGATAAACTTGACTATTCAGTTTGGTTTGTTCATTGACTATAAACTTCTAAATTATAAACAATGACACTCGCTGAGCCCCTGTAAACACTGACACACTCCCTGAACTGTCCCTGTAAACACTGACACACTCCCTGAACTGTCCCTGTAAACACTGACACACTCCCTGAACTGTCCCTGTAAACACTGACACACTCCCTGAACTGTCCCTGTAAACACTGACACACTCCCTGAACACCCCCTGTAAACACTGACACACTCCCTGAACTGTCCCTGTAAACACTGACACTTTCCCTGAATCCCTTGTAAACACTGACACTGGAGGCGATGACCTTTGTCGTCATCAGGGACTGTGATGTAATAAGGGGGTGGGGCCACGACCGTCACATGCTATCGGTTTGTGACGTCATCAGGTTGTGAGCTCTGTCCGATAAGACACAAGGGGTGGGTCCCTTGGCCAATGGGGCGGAGCCTATGTGAAAAGGGGCGGGGTCAATCCCAGGTCAGGGCCTGTCTCCAGCTCAGTTGACAGGTGCGGGATGGACACAGGGGAAGGCGGCTGTGGGGAGCATCACTCAGTCCCAATTAATCAGCCAAGGGGGCATCATACCAGCTCTGGGGAGACAGACCCAGCTGATGGGCTGGGGGGAGACAGACCCAGCTGATGGGCTAGGGGGAGACAGGCCCAGCTGATGGGCTGGGGGGGGGGGGGGGGGAGACAGACGCAGCTGATGGGCTGGGGGAGACAGGCCCAGCTGATGGGCTGGGGGGGAGACAGACCCAGCTGATGGACTGGGGGAGACAGGCCCAGCTGATGGGCTGGGGGGAGACAGGCCCAGCTGATGGGCTGGGGGAGACAGGCCCAGCTGATGGGCTGGGGAGACAGGCCCAGCTGATGGGCTGGGGGGAGACAGGCCCAGCTGATGGGCTGGGGGGAGACAGACCCAGCTGATGGGCTAGGGGGAGACAGGCCCAGCTGATGGGCTGGGGGGGGGGGGGGAGACAGACGCAGCTGATGGGCTGGGGGAGACAGGCCCAGCTGATTGGCTGGGGGGGAGACAGACCCAGCTGATGGGCTGGGGGGAGACAGGCCCAGCTGATGGGCTGGGGGGGAGACAGACCCAGCTGATGGGCTGGGGGAGACAGGCCAAGCTGATGGGCTGGGGGGAGACAGGCCCAGCTGATGGGCTGGGGGAGACAGGCCCAGCTGATGGGCTGGGGGAGACAGGCCCAGCTGATGGGCTGGGGGGAGACAGACAGAGCTGATGGGCTGGGGGAGACAGACCCAGCTGATGGGCTGGGGGGAGACAGACCCAGCTGATGGGCTAGGGGGAGACAGACCCAGCTGATGGGCTGGGGGAGACAGACCCAGCTGATGGGCTGGGGGGAGACAGACAGAGCTGATGGGCTGGGGGGAGACAGACCCAGCTGATGGGCTGGGGGGAGACAGACCCAGCTGATGGGCTGGGGGGAGACAGACCCAGCTGATGGGCTAGGGGGAGACAGACCCAGCTGATGGACTAGGGGGAGACAGAGCTGATGGGCTGGGGGAGACAGACCCAGCTGATGGGCTGGGGGGGGGGGGGGGGGAGACAGACCCAGCTGATGGGCTGGGGGGGGGGGGGGAGACAGACCCAGCTGATGGGCTGGGGGGAGACAGGCCCAGCTGATGGGCTGGGGGGAGACAGACCCAGCTGATGGGCTAGGGGGAGACAGACCCAGCTGATGGGCTGGGGGGAGACAGACAGAGCTGATGGGCTGGGGGGAGACAGACAGAGCTGATGGGCTGGGGGGAGACAGGCCCAGCTGATGGGCTAGGGGGAGACAGGCCCAGCTGATGGGCTGGGGGGAGACAGGCCCAGCTGATGGGCTGGGGGGAGACAGACCCAGCTGATGGGCTAGGGGGAGACAGACAGAGCTGATGGGCTGGGGGGAGACAGAGCTGATGGGCTAGGGGGAGAGAGACCCAGCTGATGGGCTGGGGGAGACCGACAGAGCTGATGGGCTGGGGGGAGACAGACAGAGCTGATGGGCTGGGGGGAGAGAGACCCAGCTGATGGGCTGGGGGGAGACAGGCCCAGCTGATGGGCTGGGGGAGACCGACAGAGCTGATGGGCTGGGGGGAGACAGACAGAGCTGATGGGCTGGGGGGAGACAGACCCAGCTGATGGGCTAGGGGGAGACAGACCCAGCTGATGGGCTGGGGGGAGACAGACCCAGCTGATGGGCTAGGGGGAGACAGACAGAGCTGATGGGCTGGGGGGAGACAGACCCACCTGATGGGCTGGGGGAGACAGACCCAGCTGATGGGCTGGGGTGAGAGAGACCCAGCTGATGGGCTAGGGGGGTGACAGACCCAGCTGATGGGCTGGGGGGAGAGAGACCCAGCTGATGGGCTGGGGGAGACAGACCCAGCTGATGGGCTAGGGGGGTGACAGACCCAGCTGATGGGCTGGGGGGAGAGAGACCCAGCTGATGGGCTGGGGGAGACAGACCCAGCTCATATACCAAAGTATACCAGCTGGAATCACAGCCTAATCTGTAGAGGGACAGGTAGTATTGAGGACACAAGGGGACTGTTTAAGGTTTTGGAGAGGCTAGGAGAGTGGGCAATGAAGTGGCAGATGAAATACAATGTGGAATAGTGTGAGGTTATGCACTTTGGAAGGAGGAATGGAGGCATAGACTATTTTCTAAATTGGGAAATGCTTAGGAAATCAGAAGCACAAAGAGACTTGGGAGTCCTTGTTCATGATTCTCTTAAGGTGAATGTGCAGGTTCAGTCAGCAGTGAAGAAGGCTAATGCAATGATAGCATTCATGTCGAGACGGCTAGAATACAAGACCAGGGATGTACTTCTGAGGCTGTATAAGGCTCTGGTCAGACCCTCTTTTGGAGTATTGTGAGCAGTTTGAGCCCCGTATCTAAGGAAGGATGTGCTGGTCTTGGAAAGGGTCCAGAGGAGGTTCACAAGAATGATCCCTGGAATCCCTTGTCGTATGAGGAACAGATGAGGACTCTGGGTCTGTACTCGTTAGAGTTTAGAAGGATGAGGGGGGATCTTATTGAAACCTATAGGATACTGCGAGGCCTGGATATAGTGGACATGGAGAGGATGTATTCACATGTAGGAGGGGCCTATTTCTGCACCTATGTCTTATGGCCGTAACTAGTGTGAGTCATCTCCGATTAGTTGGACTCGATATAAGAGAGAGGCATAAAGTGCACACTCACTAAGCTTTGTGCATGTGAAGTAGAGACAGCCTGAGTGAGTAAGAAAGCCCGAGTGAGGATTGAACTTGTTAATTCAGAGCAGAGTGGGAGGAGGAGCTTCTTCCCTTTTGCTTTGTTTTCTTTCTTCTGGATTTTCAGGAGCGGAGCGGAAATGAATGGTTGGACCGACGGCACCTTGGGAAGATAAGCCAATAAATGGTGAATCTGAGGTTTACACTGGGGGGAACCTGAAGAGTGATGTCACAGGAGGGTTGTGATTTGATTGGCCAATAGGGGACCTGCTAAATTTGAATCTATCTGGTAAGTAGTGCTGAGTGGTAAGTAGTTTTTCTTTTCTTTTCATTAATCTATTTTGTCTCTTTCGCATTGTAGTTGTATAAGTTAACCTAAGGGTTAAGACATGGCAGGAGATCCCAGACCCATGTCATGCTCCTCGTGTGCGATGTGGGAGTTCAGGGACACGTCCACTGACCCTGGCTCCTTCACATGCAAGAGGTGTGTCCAGCTGCAGGTCCTGTTAGTCCGCTTGACGGCTCTGGAGCTGCTGATGGATTCACTTTGGAGCATCCGCGATGCTGAGGAAGTCATGGATAGCACGTTTTGCAAGTTCGTCACACCGTAGATAAAGCGTACTGAGGGAGACAGGGAATTGGTGACCATCAGACAGAGAAAGAGTAGGAAGGCGGTGCATTGGTCCTCTGTGGTCATCTCCCTCCAAAACAGTTATACCATTTTGGATAGTATTGGGGGAGATGGCTCACCAGGGGAAGGCAGCAGTAGCCAGGTTCATGGCACTGTGGCTGACTCTGCTGTGCAGGAGGGCAGGAAAAAAGTGGTTGAGCTATAGTGATAGGGGACTCAATTGTAAGGGGAGTAGACGGGCATTTCTGCGGATGCAAACGAGACTCCAGGAAGGTATTATCCCTTCCGGGTGCAATTGTTCTTGATGTCTCAGATTGGCTGCAGGGCATTCTAAAGGGGGAGGGTGAACAGGGCATTCTAAAGGGGGAGGGTGAACAGGGCATTCTAAAGGGAGAGGGTGAACAGGGCATTCTAAAGGGGGAGGGTGAACAGCTGTACTGGTGCATAGAGGCACCAACGATGTAGGTAAAAAATGGGATGAGGTCCTACATGCTGAATTTACGGAGTTAGGAGCTAAACTAAAAAGTAGGACCTCAAAGGTAGTAATCTCGGGATTGCCACCAGTGCCATGTGCTAGGAATTATAGGATAGACAAGGTGAATGCATGGCTTGAGAAATGGTGCAGGATGGAGGAATTCAAATTTTTGGGACATTGGAACGGTTCTGGGAGAAGTGGGACCATTACAAATCAGACAGTCTACACCTGGGCAGGACTGGAACCAATATCCTAGGGGGGTTGTTTGCTAGCGCTGTTGGGGAAGGTTTAAACTAATGTGGCAGGGGGATGGGAACCAATGCAGGATGTCAGGGGGTAGTAAAGAGGGGACAGAAACAAAAGACAATGAGGAGAAAAGTGGAAGGTAGACAAACTGATTAAACTGCATTTATTTCAATGCAAGAGGCCTGACGGGAAAGATTTACCCAGGGCATTGATAGGTACCACAGGACTGGGATATTATAGCTATTACTGAAACATGGCTAAAGGAGAGGCAGGACTGGCAGCTCAATGTTCCGGGTACATGCTACAGGAGAGATAGACCTGGAGATAGGATAGGAGGGGGAGTTGTGTTTTTGATTAGGGACAACATCATGGCAGTACAGAGAGAGGATATACCCGAGGGTTCGCCCACTGACCTATATGGGTAGAACTGAAAAAATAAGAAGGGTGAGATCACTTTGATAGGCCCCCAAATAGTCAGTGGGAAATCGAGAAGCAAATATGGAAGGAAATTACAGACAGCTGCTGGAAAAATAGGGTGGTAATAGTTGGGGACTTTAACTTTCCCAACATTAACTGGGACAGCCATAGCACTCGGGGTTTGGATGGAGAGAAATCTATCGAGTGTATTGAGGAAGAATTCCTCATTCAGTATGTGGATGGCCCGTCTAGAGAGGGGGCAAAACTTGACCTCCTCTTGGGGAATAAGGAAGGACAAGTGACGGAATACATACTTTGGCTCTGTCTTCACAAATGAGGACATAAATCAGATGCCAGAAATGTTGGAGAATGAACGGTTTAGTGAAAGGGAAGAACTGAGGGAGATCAACATTAGTTGGGAAATGGTGCTGGGAAAATTGATGGGATTGAAGACGGATAAATCCCCAGGGCCTGAGAATCTGCATCCTAGAGTGCTTAAGGGGGTGGCTCTGGAAATAGTGGAGGCATTGGGAGGCATCTTCTGGGATTCTATAGACTCTGGAACTGTCCCTGCAGATTGGAGGGTAGCTCACGTCACTCCGATATTCAAAAAGGGAGGTCGAGAGTAAGCAGCGAATTATAGACCAGTAAGCCTAACATCGGTAGTGGGGAAAATGCTTGAATCCATTACGTTTGAAGACAATACAAGTCTCTCATGTGTGGAAGGAAACCCTTCAACACACCTTCAAAATAAAAAAAGAGATTGAACAACAGCGCAAGAGCTGTGCACTGTCAAGATCGCAATAATGTGCAAAGCTAACGTGTGCAGATTGGGACTTTACAGCGGAGCATTTAGAAATCAGTGGCAAGATCAGTCAGAGTCAGCATGGATTTATGAAGGGAAAATCATGCTTGACAAATCTGTTGGAATTCTTTGAAGATGTAACCAATACAGTTGACAAGGGGGAGCTAGTCGATGTGGTATATTTGGACTTTCAGAAGGCATTTGACAAAGTCCCGCATAAGAAATTTGTGTGCAAAATTAAAGCACATGGGTGGATAGAAAACTGGTTGGCAGAGAGGGAACAAAGAGTAGTGATTAATGGGTCCTTTTCAAATTGGCAGGCAGTAACCAGTGGGGTACCACAGGGATCGGTGCTGGGACCCCAGCTATTCACAATATATATTAATGATTTGGATGAGGGAACAAAATGTAACATCTCAAAGTTTGCACGTGATGCCAAATTAGGTGGGAGGGTGAATTGTGACGAGGATGCAGGGATCCGACAGCAAGATCCGGACAGATTGGGCGAGTGGGCAAATCAATGGCAGATACAGTATAATTTGGATAAGTGTGAGGTTATCCATTTTGGAAGCAAAAACATGGAGGCAGATTGCTACCTGAATGGTCTCAGAGAAGGAGACCAAAACTGCACACAATACTTCAGGTGTGGCCTCACCAAGGCATATTGTGTGCAGTTTTGGTCTCCTTCTCTGAGGAAGGATGTTCTTGCTCTCGAGGGAGTGGAGCAAAGGTTTACCAGACTGATTCCAGGATGGTGGGACTGTCATATGAGGAGAGATTGACTAGGTTGGGATTGTTCTCGCTGGAGTTCAGAAGAATGAGGGGGGCTCTCATAGGACTAGACAGGGTAGATTCAGGAAGGATGTTCCCAATGATGGGTGTGTCCAGAACCAGGGGTCACAGCCTGAGGATTTAGGGTAAACCATTTCAGACAGAGATAAGGAGACATTTCTTCACCCAGAGTGGTGAGCCTGTGGAATTCATTACCATAGGACGTAGTTGATGCTAAAACTTTGAATTTATTCAAGAGGCAGCTGTATATAGCACTTGGGGAGAATGGGATCGAAGTCTATGGGGAGAAAGGAGGATTAGGCTATTGAATTGGATGATCAGCCATGATCGTGATGAATGGCGGAGCAGGCTCGAAGGGCCAAAAGGGCTCCTCCTGCTCCTATCTTCTATTTATACATCTATGTATCTTCTATGTAATAAAACTGATCAAATTCTTCCATCTACATGTAATGAGTGATGAGCGTCAGGCTTAATGCTCATCCTCAAAATCCTAGGACTGCCTCTTGCTGTTTTTTTTCCCATTTCACATTGCTCTCTAAACCCCTAAAATACACTTACTCCCTGCCATTTAGCAGGATAGAGAATGGGATCTCCCAGTGTCACAGCTCAGCTCACAGAATGTAGCAAACAAGCAGTCAATACCTTCCAGCTAATGGCATCATAAATATACAGTCCGTGTCTAAATGGAAAGGCTCTGCAATCGATTTGACTAATTTAAATGAATCTATAGCCTGCGGAGATGAAGCAGGCTTCCATGCGTGCCCTTCATTCAATTCAAGATTAAGTTGAACCCATGAGGACTGCTGCAGGCAAAGTGGAGGGAAGGCCGCTTGACGGCTCTGTAGCTGCAGGTGGATTCACTTCGTAGCGTCTGCGATGCTGACAAAATCGTGGATAGCACGTTCAGTAAGTTGGTCACACCGCAGATAATGAGTACTGAGGGAGATAGGAAATGGGTGACCACCAGACAGAGGAAGGGTAGGAAGGCAGTGCAGGGGTCCCCAGTGGTCATCTCCCTCCAAAAGGTGTACCGCTTTGGACACTGTTGGGTGATAGCTCACCAGGGGAAGGTGACAGCCGCCAGGTTTATGGCACCGTGGCTGGCTCTGCTGCGCAAAAGGACAGGAAAAAGAATGGCAGAACTATAATGATAGGGGATTCAATGGTAAGGGGAATAGACAGGCATTTCTGCGGACCCAAACGAGACTCCAGGATGATGTGTTGCATCACTGGTTCAAGGGTCAAAGATGTCTCGGAGCGGCTGTATGGCATTGTGAAGGGGGAGGGCGAACAGCCAGATGTTGTGGTGCATTTGGCACCAACGATATAGGTAAAATATAGGATTGGGTCCTACAAGCTGAATTTAGGGCGTTAGGAGTTAAACTAAACAGCAGGACCACAAATGTGGTAATCTCAGGATTTCTACCAGTGCCATGTGCTCGTCAGAGTAGGAATATTCGGATAGATGAGATGAGAGGGCAGCAGGGTAGCATGGTTAGCATAAATGCATCACAGCTCCAGGGTCCCAGGTTCGATTCCCGGCTGGGTCACTGTCTGTGTGGAGTCTGCACGTCCTCCCCTTGTGTGCGTGGGTTTCCTCCGGGTGCTCCGGTTTCCTCCCACAGTTCAAAGATGTGCGGGTTAGGTGGATTGGCCATGCTAAATTGCCCGTAGTGTCCTAATAAAAGTAAGGTTAAGTGGGGGGTTGTTGGGTTACGGGTATAGGGTGGTTACGTGGGTTTGAGTAGGGTGATCATGGCTCGGCACAACATTGAGGGCCGAAGGGCCTGTTCTGTGCTGTACTGTTCTATGAATACGTGGCTTGAGGAATGGTGCAAGAGGGAGGGATTCAAATTATTGGGATATTGGAACTGGTTCTGGGGGAGATGGGCCCAGTACAAACTGGATGGTCTGCACCTGGGGCAGGACTGGAACCGATGTCCTAGGGGGAGAGTTTGCTAGTGCTGTTGGGGAGGGTTTAAACTATTGTGGCAACGGGATGGGAACCGATGCAGGAAATCGGAAGGAAGTAAGCTGGGGACAGAAACAAAATGTGGTAAGGAGAAAAGTGGAAGGCAGAGAAACCAAAGACAAAAATCAAAAAGGGCCACATTACATCCAAAAGGGCAATAAATGGCAAAAAAACAAGCCTGAAGGCTCTGTGTCACAATGTGCGGAGAATTTGTAATAATGTTGATGAATTAACTGCGCTGGCAATCATTAATGAATATGATGTCATAGGGATCATGGAGACCTGGCTCCAGGGTGGCCAAGGATGGGAACACAACATTAGGGGTATTCAATATTCAGGAAAAGTAGAAGGAAAAGAAAGGGAGGTGGTGTAGCGTTGCTGGTTAAAGAGTGGATTATTACAATAGTAAGGAAGGACATCAGCCTGGACGATGTGGAATCTGTATGGGTGGAGCTGTAGAACGCCAAAGGGCAAAAGAAAGTTAGTGGGAGTTGTGTCCAGACCACCAAACAGTAGTTGTGAGATTGGGGATGGCATCAAACAGGAAATTAGAGATGTGTGCAATAAGGGTACAGCAGTTATGGGTGACTTCAATCTGCATATTGATTGAGTTAATCAAACTGGTAGCAATGAGATGGAGGAGGCTTTTCTGGAATGGATAAGGGATGGTTTTCTCCACCAATATGCCAAGGAGCCAACCAGAGAGCAGGTCATCCTCGGCTGGGTGTTGTGCAATGAGAGAGGATTCATTAGCAATGTTGTGGTACAAGATCCTTTAGGGAAGAGTGACCATAATATGGTAGAATTCTTCATTAAGGTGTAGAGTGACACAGTTAAATCTGAGACTAGGTTCATGAATTTAAAGAAAGGTAACTTTGATGGTATGAGACGTGCATTGACTCGGATAAACTGGCAGAAGATACTTAAGAGGTTGACGGTGGATAGGCAATGGAAGACATTTAAAGAACACCTGGATGAACTTCAGCAATTGTACTTCCCTGTCTGCCATAAGAGTAAGGCGGGGAAGGCGACTCAACCATGGCTAACAAGGGAAATCAGGGATCGTGTTAAAGCCAAACAGGAGGCATATACATTGGCCAGAAAAAGCAGCAAGCCTGAGGATTGGGAGAAATTTAAAATTCAGCAGAGGAGGACAAAGGGTTTAATTCAGAAGGGGATAATAGAATAAGAGTGTAAGTTTGCAGAAAACATAAAACCTGACTGCAAAACCGTCTATAGATATGTGAAGAGAAAAAGACTGGTGAAAACAAATGTAGGTCCCTTACAGTTAGAATCAAGTGAATTTATAATGGGCAACAAAGAGACAGCAGACCAGTTGAACAAATACTTTGGATCTGACTTCACTAAGGAGGACACAATTAACCTTCCGGAAATACGAGGGGACAGAGGGTCGAGCATGAAGGTGGAACTGAGGGCAATCCTTATTAGTCAGGAAATTGAATTGGGGAAATTGATGGGATTAAAATCCAATAAATTCCCAAGGCCTGATGCTCTGCATCCCGGAGTACTTAAGGAAGTGGCCCTAGAAATAGTGGACGCATTGGTGATCATTTTCCAGCATTCAATAGACTCAAAGAGTTCCAATGGATTAAAAACCACTTTTTAAACAAGGAGGGAGAGAAAACAGGGAATTATAGACCGGTTAGCCTGACATCGGTGGTGGGGAAAATGCCGGAGTCAATTATTAAGGATGAAGTAACTGAGCATTTGGAAAGCGGGGACAGGATCGGTCCCAGTCAGCATGGGATTTGGTGATCTGTTCTCACATACTGCAACTGGAACGGTGCTTCTGGGAGAGATAGGTAGCAGAAAATGAAGCTGACACTGCAGAGAGAGCAAACTCTCCACAGAGGGAGGAGGAGGGGGGAGGGATCGCCATAGAAGGCACAATCCGGAACATCATGAATCATGACCCCATGCCGAAACGTAAGTGCAAATAAATGTTTAGCTCACACCGTGGGAATTGTACCCATTTCACGGGGAGAATTGTATCGCACAGAAAGCACTATAATAGGCTGAAGTTGGTGTCTATTTTCTATGAGTCTGTAACCATGCCTCCTGTCTCCCCTTAACTTCACAGCATTGAATAATTAGCTTCATTAATCAGACAACTCTTTTCTTTCTTAATATACTAACTGTTTAGTCTTTGTTTAGAAGAATCCATAGAATCCCTAAAATGCAGAAAGAGGCCATTCAGCCCATCGGGTCTGTACTGACCCTCTGAAAGAACACTCTAACTCGGCCCACTCCCCTACCCTATCCCCGTAACCCTGCACATTGATCATGGCCAATTCACCAAACCTGCACATCTTTGGACTGTGGGAGCTACCTGGAGCACCCAGTTTAGGTCTTCGCAGCTTAACATTTAATTTGAAGAGGTTTATTTTTGGCTACTTATTGTCATCATCATCATACTCAAAACTCCGAAATACATTAGACTTATTTAAAATAAAGGTTCCTTTTGCACCCGATATGTTGTCAGAAATTATTGGAATTTTTCCATGGAAACAGCATTGACAGAAACCCCTTAACTTGATTAATCTCAATGTTTCTGGCAGGTTGAGTAAATGATTTAGAGATATTTCCTTATCAATCAGCAGTTGACAGTATATCAATTAGCCAATGAGGTGGGTGTAGACTGTCCAGCCAGAGTGGAGTTGACCGAAGAGTTGAACTTCTGAATGTTTCTGTTTCAAATTGTAATTGAATCTTGGCTGATACCGTTCCAAATAAGCGAGTTCCTTACTCTGCACTTTTCCACATCTCAGCTTCAACATAAATTGGGGGAATCATCCCCGAAACCGTTTGAGTTAATTCCCCCAACAATCCCATCACGAACGCCCACATCCCCGAATGGGGCTGGTGCTGCGGGAGTAAGGTTTGGTTCTGGTGGAAGGCAGACAATGTTGGGCCTGTCCTACACCTCCAGCCACTTTACTGCCCATGTTACACAGAAATTTAAATCACCTCCAATCACTTCTGTCGACGCATTTGACAACAGAAACATGATCGTTTGTTTAGCTGATCGGATAAATTACACTTTAACTGCAATTGGACAGGGATCTATATTTCTGGAGTTTCTTTGATTTTCTATATCTCTGTTATTTGTTCCACAAATCAAATTGTGCCACCTGGACTTTCATCTCCTCACTATAAAAGAGTCTGAAAATCCAAGTATCAAACTGGGGAAGACTCCCATCTTCAGCCTGACATCTTCTGCACCAAAGCAACATTGTTTAAATGTTCTTTTCGACGTCCAGCACATTTATCTCGCAGACTTTGATTTCCAACTACTACAAATCAAGCAGGACTTCAAATCAAGGATTGTGTCTGACAACGGAGTATCCGGCAGTCAGGAAAATCCAGCAGGCGAAGGGTTAACGATGGAAGAATATTCCGAGCTTTCACCTTTCCTCTTGATTAGCCTGCTTTTTCCGAACTCTGGAATGAGTCCAATAAAACCCACTATCTTAAAGTGCCTGTGTAAGCTCTCCAGAATCATTAATGTTTGATGGGTCAGGTATAAGAATTATCTTTGCTGCAAGTATTTGATTTTTCGCAAGTGTTCTTGTTGTTACATCTTTCCCCATATTCTGCAAGTTGTTATAATTGCCCATGCAGGATTGGAGGATATGTGGATTAACAATCTGCATTTGCCACATTAAATTGAGCACTGGATTAAACATGCTGGGCAGTATTCTCCATCAGGAAAAGCGATTGGGCAGAGAATCGGTTGTGATGCTGAAATTGTGGGCAGCGCGTCAATGCATTCCACTCCGCATGTGCAGTAAACGGCGTTGACATATCATTCGCGGACCTGACCGAGTATTCTCCGGGGCCTCCGCGACTCTCCGCCTCCACTGGGGGGAATACCCAACGGCAAGGTTCGCTTGTGCTTTTAAAAATGAGGAACAGGCACTGTGGCTGTTGAGGGAGAGAGAGGGGATACGGAAAGTGCCTGTGGTGAATGTAATTCACACTATTATATTGTATGGTATTGTGTCCTTGTGGGCTCTGTCTGTGAGCCGTTGTGCGGCTCTGCCCATAGGGGGAGATGAGGAGCTTGTACAGGGCTCCACCCTTGGCTCCGCCCATAGCTCCGCCCATGGCCCCTCCCACTACCGGAAGTATAATGTGCTGCAGCCGTGTGAGCCTGCCCTCAGTTCCTCTGGCCGCAGGCAGGCTCAGTTGTAAGACTAATAAAACCACAGTTTACTTCCAATCGTGTTCCGAGTGAATTGATGGTCACATCAATTTAATAGTCTTAGAAAACTTGAAGAAAACTACTATGGAATCAGCCCTCAAACCGGATCGACTAGAACTCGACCCGCAGGCTGCAGAGGCGAAGGAAATCTTCATACACTGGCTTCGGTGTTTCAAGGCCTACCTGGCTGAATCGATCACCTCCGAGACTACAGAGGAGCAGAAACTCAGCCTACTGCACGCACGGGTGAGCCATCGCATATCTACGCAACTCAATTGTACCGACTCCTATACTGAGGCCCTTGCTATGCTCGACCGATTGTACGTGCGGCCGGTAAACGAGGTCTATGCGCGGCACATTTTCACTACTCGCCGCCAGCGCCCCGCAGAGTCGCTAGAGGACTTCCTGCGCGACTTAAAAGCCCTTGCTCGGGACTGCAATGTTCAGGCTATAACGGCCTCCCAGCATATGGAACTCACTGTCCGTGATGTGTACGTTGCGGGGCTCCAGTTTAACTATGTGCGCCAGCGACTACTCGAGAAAGGGGCCCGGAACTTGGAGGAAACAGTAGAGCTAGCAACTACTATGGAGGTTGCGTTCCGAAGTCTAAACTCATTCCCCGCGGACCAAGCGACCCCACCGTGGACCCCCGACCAGAGACTGCCCCAGGCCTGCGCCGCGCGGCCACCCACTCACTATGGAGCGCCAGCGTGCCATTTTTCTGGCCAGCCCCAACACCCACGGCAGTAGTGCCCAGCCCGCAACGCGACCTGCAGCAGCTGTGGTCGAAAAGGACATTATGCCAGAGTATGCCTGGCAAAATAGAAACCCTCTAACTCCCCCGCAGTCCAGAACAATCGCTCCCCCAATTCGCAGGCCCGCAGGCCCCGCAACGTTGCAGCGTGTCTGCCGACTCCGCCTCCGCCCGACATGTGCGACTCATGGGGGCCGCCATCTTGGACGCCATCTTCCTCGCCACCCGCCTCGTGCGATCCACGGGGGTGGCCATCTTGGCCATCACCCGATGTTCACCTCGACGACTACGACCTCCGTGGACAGTCATCATGGGGCCACTCCAGCACTGCTGATCAAGCTGCCGACTACCCGCAACTCAACACAGTCACGTTGGACCAGTCGTGTCCGAAGCACTTCCAGAGCTCGATGATGTCCGTTCAAATCAACGGATACAAGACACCGTGCCACTTCGACTCCGGGAGCACCGAGAGCTTCATACATCTTGACCTGGTAAGACGTTGTTTGCTCCCTATCTTCCCTGCGCGGCAAACTATTTCCCTCGCCTCGGGCTCTCACTCGGTCCAAATACAAGGGCGCACCGTCGCGACTCTAACGATTCAGGGCACCAGCTACTCTAATTTCCAGCTGTACGTACTCCCCGACCTCTGCGCCCCACTCTTACTCGGACTCGATTTCCAATGTAATCTCAAGAGCCTCACACTCAGCTTCGGCGGACCCCTACCTCCACTCACTATCTGCAGCTTAGCGACTCTAAAATTCAACCCCCCTCCACTCTTCGCTAACCTAACGGCTAACTGTAAACCAGTAGCCAATCGCAGCAGGCGGTATAGCCTGCAGGATAGAGTGTTCATCAAAGCTGAAGTCCAGCGGCTCCTACGTGAGGGGGTCATAGAGGCCAGTAACAGCCCCTGGAGAGCTCAGATGGTGTTCGTCAAGACCGGGGAAACGTTCCGGATGGTGGTTGATTACAGCCAAACCAGTAACCGGTTCACGCACCTCGATGCGTACCCACTACCCAGAATTGCAGACATGGTCAACCAAATTGCCCAGTACCGCATGTTCTCCACGGTGGATCTGAAGACTGCATACCACCAGCTCCCAATCCGCCCGGAGGACCGCCACTACACGGCGTTCGAGGCCGATGGCCGCCTCTTCCATTTCCTCTGGTTCACCTTTGGCGTCACGAATGGGGTTTCGGTGTTCCAACGAGCAATGGACCGAATGGTGGACCAGTACGGGCTGCGGGCCACGTTTCCGTACTTGGACAACGTCACCATCTGCGGCCATGACCAGCAGGACCACGACGCCAACCTCCACTGATTTCTCCAAACAGCCCAGAAACTCAATCTCACCTACAATAAGGAGAAATGCGTTTTCAGCACTACCAGACTAGCCATCCTCGGCTATGTCGTGGAAAACGGAGTCCTGGGCCCCGATCCGGACCGTATGCGCCCCCTCTTACAACTCCCTCTCCCTCATTGCCCCAGGGCCCTCAAGAGGTGCCTGGGATTCTTCTCTTATTACACCCAGTGGGTCCCCCAGTATGCGGACAAAGCCCGCCCACTATTTAAGACCACACTCTTCCCACTGTCAGCTGAGGCCCGCCAGGTCTTCAACTGCACCAAGGAGGACATCGCCAAAGCCGCCTTGCGGGCGGTGGATGAATCCGTTCCCTTTCAGGTGAGAGCGACGTCTCAGAGGTCGCTCTCGCTGCCACTCTGAACCAGGCAGGGAGACCAGTCGCCTTTTTCTCCCGAACTCTCTCCGCTTCGGAACATCGACACTCCTCAGTCTAAAAAGAAGCTCAAGCCATCGTGGAAGCCGTACAGCACTGGAGGCACTACCTCGCAGGTAGGAGGTTTACCCTCATCACTGACCAAAGATCGGTTGCCTTCATGTTCGACAACTCGCAAAGGGGCAAAATAAAAACGATAAAATCTTGCGGTGGGGGATTGAACTCTCCACCTATAATTATGACATCATATATCGACCGGGGAAGCTCAACGAGCCCCCAGATGCCCTGTCCCGCGGCACGTGCGCCAGCGCGCAAGACGACCGCCTGAAAGCTATCCACAATGACCTCTGCCACCCAGGGGTCGCCCGGTTCACCCACTAAGTAGAAGCCCGAAATCTGCCTTTCTCCACCGAGGAGGTAAAAGCTGTCACCAGGGATTGCCCGATCTGCGCGGAGTGCAAACCGCACTTCTATAGACCAGACAAGGCCCACCTGGTAAAGGCCTCCCGGCCCTTTGAACGCCTGGGCATCGATTTCAAAGGGCCCCTCCCCTCGACCAATCGAAATGTGTACTTCCTCAACTTCATAGATGAATT
Source organism: Scyliorhinus canicula (assembly GCF_902713615.1). Taxonomy (NCBI): domain Eukaryota; kingdom Metazoa; phylum Chordata; class Chondrichthyes; order Carcharhiniformes; family Scyliorhinidae; genus Scyliorhinus; species Scyliorhinus canicula. The sequence continues at coordinate 3,544,249 of NC_052162.1, forward strand.
CTCCCGCTTCCCCTTTGCTATCCCGTGTCCCGATATGACCTCCCACACAGTCATCAGAGCCCTGCACAGTGTCTTCACCCTGTTCGGTTTCCCCAGCTACGTACACAGCGACAGAGGTTCGTCCTTTATGAGCGACGAGCTGCGTCAGTACCTGCTCGACAAGGGCATCGCCTCGAGCAGGACTACCAGCTACAACCCCAGGGGGAACGGGCAGGTGGGGAGGGAGACCGTCCTACTGACCCTCCGGTCCAGGAATCTCCCGACCTTCCACTGGCAGGAGGTCCTCCCTGACGCGCTCCATGCAATTAGGTCCCTCCTGTGCACAGCCACCAACCAGACCCCTCACGAATGATTATTTGTTTTCCCTAGGGGCACTACCACGGGGGCTTCGCTCCCATCTTGGTTGAGGACACCGGGCCCGGTTCTCATCCAGAAGCACGTCCGGACACACAAAACGGACCCAGTAGTAGAGAGGGTACTACTGCTACATTCAAACCCACACTACACCTTTATTGAATACCCCGACGGCCGTCAGGACACCGATTCCCTCCGGGACCTGGCGCCTGCAGGATCCACCACTATCATCACCACCGCCGAGGTACCCCTCACACTACACCCCGCCCAACCCCCCATGCTCGGCGCCCCTGCGCCTATAGGTTTGCTGTACCCCCTTCGCCCGTTGCACCGGTCAGGAACGAAGCTCGGACCGAAACACTCCCGGAGTCCACCCTCATACCCACACCGACCGTCACCACCCAGCCACCCAAAGAGGCTGCAACCCCGGTGCTCCACCGATCCCAAAGGACGACTCGGCCACCGGACCGGCTCAACCTGTAGACCCGTCACCCCCGCCGGACTTGATTTTTTTACAGGGGGTGAATGTGGTGAATGTAATTCACACTGTATAGTATTGTATGGTATTGTGTCCTTGTGGGCTCTGTCTGTGAGCCGTTGCGCGGCTCTGCCCACATGGGGAGATGAGGAGGTTGTACAGGGCTCCACCCTTGGCTCCGCCCATAGCTCCGCCCATGGCCCCTCCCACTACCAGAAGTATAAAGAGCTGCAGCCGTGTGAGCCTGCCCTCAGTTCCTCTGGTCGCAGGCAGGCTCAGTTGTAAGACTATTAAAACCACAGTTTACTTCCAATCGTGTTCCGAGTGAATTGATGGTCACATC